>NC_134238.1:40445655-40750536 GCF_965152275.1 Natator depressus | reverse complement strand
GTTCCTCAATGGAGATTTCAGACAATGACATGCAGCTCCAAGCAAACCCCAGAACAGCAGTGATGACATACCTAAATTCATGGGCATGCACTTATGTCACACAGTATACTATATCTTTGTCCTCTGCAAGGATGACTGAGATCAGTATATCTACCCAACAGGCACAGCATGGATCCCTCTAGAACTCCTATCACTAAATTGGTGGACAGAACCATTTCAAGTGTGCAGCAGAGTTTCTTTTTGCATGCTTCTGCCTTCCAAGACTTTACTAACAGATGCTTCTTCTCTGGGATGGGAGCATATCTCAACCAACTGAAAGTCCAAAGGATATGGTCCCCTCAGGAATCCATCCCTCATATAAATATCCTGTAACTAAGAACTAAATGACTGGAGTTCAAGGCTTTTCTGCCCCTTCTTTGAGGCTTAACAATCCAGATATTGATGGACAACACCATGGTGATGCAGTATACCAACAGACAAGGGAGAGCAAGATCCTTCCCACACCATTAAGAAGCCATGCATCTTTTGCACATCACCCCGGTACCTCCCACCCAGTCAACAGAATATCCCAGCAGCCAACTTAGCAGGTACTTCTCAGAAAACCACAAGTGGTGTATCAGGGGCTCTGTCCTCCACAGCATCTTCACAGGTAGAAGATTCCAAAGTGGACCTGTTTGTGACATGCCACAATGAGTACATTTTGTGCCAGAAGGAGCTTAAGTCTTTGCTCCCTGACAGATGCTCATTCTATGGACTAATATGTGCCTTCCCACCAATACTCATGATACCCAGGGTTTTGATGAAGCTGAGACAAAATGCAGGTCACATCATCATGATAGCCTTTGCATAGGCCAGGCTGTACTGGTGTTTGATCGTGGTGAATCTATCAACTCATCCACTGATCACCTTACCAGTTTTGCTAGTCCTGGTGTCTCAGACAAACAAGCAAATCCTGCACTCAGACCCAGCATTGTTGCATCTGACTGCTTGGAAGCTGGCAGAATGACTTCTACAGAAAGAAGCTGCTGAGCTGAGGTTCAAAACATCTTACATCAAAACAGAAAACCGTCCACCAGACTGATATCCCTCATAGGATGGGGCATGCATTTAAACTGCCTCACAGTGCAAGGCAAATGGTCACCTGCGGAGATATCAATCTCCTTGAGTTGAGAGTGGTCAGGAACCCATTTCCTCTATGCACTCATTTCCTCCCACTGATAACAGGATTGCATATATAGATCCTAACTGACAACATAGCGTACATGTATTATGTCAACTATCAGGGAGGAGCCAGATCGCCCTCTGTTTGCACGGAGGCAATGAAACTGTGGAACTGATGTATCTCTCACAACATCACCCTGTCCGCAGCTTATCTCCTGGGCATGCAAAACGCGATAGTGGACAATTCCGCACAACCATGAATTGGAGATACACCTGTCAGTACTTCACAACTTATTTTCACGGGGGGGAACACTGGCCACAGACCTGTTCACCACTTACCAGAACAAGAAGTGCCCATGATACTGTTCCAGGGTGGGGATCGGACAGCACTCTCTGGGCAATGTTTTCCTCCTCCCATGGGACAAAGACCTTCTTACACCTTCCCTCCATTTCTTCTTCTGATGAAGGTCCTGCTGAAGATAAAGAAGGACGGAGCTCATATAATTCTGATTGCTTTGTGACAGATTCCCCAGGGTGCAGCCTGGAACTTGGGTAATGCTGAGACCTCTGTCTTACCAATGTCAAAGTCAGATTCAGGACTCACATAATTTGTCAGACCACTCTGTTTATTAGCAAAGCGCTTTGCTAATGCACCCAGATGTGAGCCCCTCTCTGAGGCCCAAGATAACTTATTTATACAGCTAAGCCAAAGCCAATTTAACATAAGAGACAAAAGAAAGCAGAAACTGACAAATATACATACATATCTTATTTGCATACTAACGTTTACCAATCTCCTAGCTCAGTAGGAGCTCTAAGTTAATTAGTTTGAGGACCCACTGTCTCACACTCCTTAATGTTTCTCTTCCTGACAACTATATTTCAACAAACCCTTCAAGTAGCATTTCTTTAATGAATTATAATTTCAATATAATTCATTCTACTTTCACACCAACCTGGGCTCCTTCTCACACTGTAATGCTATGACAAGCTGTAAACCCCTCCAGGTCCTGCACTCACATAGCCATCCACAAGCAGGGACACACCCAGCTAAGTTAAATAAATACTTTCGCCAGCCACTCATGAACCAACAATAGAGAGGCTCCAGCCAACTCCCCCCAGCTCCCCAGCCTAGTACCCTAGAGTTGGACCATCCTGGCCTGGTCAGAAGCCTAACCACTGTGAGTTTATTACCCAGTCCACCCCTCCCTCAGTGTGGAGAGGACATATACCAGGTCTTGTTCCTAAGCAGATTTCCCTTGCACTTCAAGCAACACACTGTAAAAAATATATAACAGATTTATTAAGAACAGAAAGATAGATTTTAAGTGATTATAAGAAGTGAGCATACAGATCAAAGTTGTTTACCTAAGACATAAAAGTAAAAATGCAATCTGAGTTCTATAAACCAGACCAGATTTAAATCAAGCAGTGTCTCACTTTGATGGTATAGTTCCTTAATATACAAGCTAGGATTCTCCTTTCCAGCCTGGGAGCACCTCCCCAGTTCAATGTTCGTTCTCTATACATGTTTCCAGGTGTTGAGTTGTAGGAGGAATGAGGACAAGCAATGATGTCACTTCCTCCTTTTATAGCTTCTTTCAGCTTTCTGGAAAGATCCTTTTCTATGACATGCATGAAACAGTCTCCACTGCGTACGTGCTATCTTTGAGAGGTTTCTATTGTATACAGTTCCTGGGGTACTCCTTGTGAGTATGTATTCCCCTCAATGGGCCATCATCAGTGTCTGGCTGCCCCATTGTTGTACCTGAAAGGTTGGTTGTGGGTGTTTCCAGCTTCACATCATATTTTAGTAACATACACATAACCTCATAACTTCACATAAAATGACAACAGATACAATTCAACAGTATATTAATATTCAACAGATCAAGACTTTTAAAATGATATCTTACAAGGCATACTTTGTACAAAACACATCATAATCATATCATCATGGTAAATATGGGGGTGCCACGGTGTTGCTTTAGGGTACAGTGTCACATGCTCCCACGTGGCCAAGACAGACCTGGTACCCTTACTTGATGCAGTTCGCAATTGTCCCACTGATCTCCCTTCTCTCTCAGGACAGAGGGCGTACCACACATCCCATCTCAGGGATCCTCTGCCTCAAAGTATGGCTTCTGGGTGGTCCAAGCGCCTAGACAGCTCATGCTCAAACGAAGTACAAGAGGTTGTACTGCACAGAAGAAAGTCCTCCACACGACTCACTTACCTCAGAAATGGTCCAGGTTTCAGATTTGGAGCACATCTCACCAAATCTCTCCCGTGTCAGCAACTCTTCCACATACTCTGGAATATGTCCTGACCCTTAAAAAATTGGGGTTATTTCTGAGCTCTCTCAAGGTCTGCCTAACAGCTATTACAGCATTTCACCAACCTGTAGAAGGGTACTCAGTATTATCGGATCCAACCACTAGAAGGTTCCTTAAGGGAATAACAAACCTCTTCCCTCAACCTCAACTTTCTACCCCCTCATGGGATCTAAACCTCGTGTTGAAAGGGGTGACTAGGCCTCCCTTCAAAACTATGCCACTTGTTTACTAGCATACCTATTAATGAAAACAGTCTTTCTGATTGCAATTACCTCGGCTATAAGAATAGGGGAAATAGCAGCTCTGCTGGCACATCCCCCATACACAGTATTCTTCCCTGTCAAGGTTACACTTCAGTTGCATCCAAGGTTCATCCCTAAAGTGACCTCCTCGTTTCACATGAATCAGTCTATTCACCTTCCTGCCTTCTACTCCAAGCCTCACTGAGACAATAGAGAGGTCATACTGCATACCCTAGATGTTAGGAGAGCCCATGCATTCTTCCTTGACAGGACAAAGGTCTTTCAGGAAATCCCTTAGACTATTTCTCTCTATGGTGGAAAGATCTAAGAGCTCGGTGACATCAGCCCAAAGACTCTCCAAGTGGGTGTCGAATTGCATCAAACAGTGCTACCAAATTGTAATGACTCCTCCAGACTCGATCTATACTACCTATTCCATGAGGTCAATCTCCTCATCTGTCGTCTTCTTCAGGGATGTCCCCATCTCAGAGATCTGCAGAGTGGCGATGTGGGCATCAGTCCACACCTTTGCAGAACGTTATGCAATCATCACGGACTCTGCCTCTGATGCCATCTTTGGCTCCACAGTACTATCATCTGTGACTAACCTGACTCCGAAGCCCCAGCCCTCCAGTAGGAATACTGATTGGGAGTCACCGAAAGGGACAGTACTTGAAGAAGAAGTTACTCACCTTGTGCAGTAAAAATGGTTTTTTGAGATGTGCTTCATGACCCTCCTTCCTCCCCTCTACTTTAGAGTTGTCGCTATGACTCTGTGGTAGAGAAGGAACTGAGGATGGTTAGCTCACATGCATTGGCTAGCCTCGTGACGCAGCATGAGGAGAGACAGTACATGTCCGGACCCAACGGACAGTACTATCGAAGTTCTCTGATCAGCAGCACAGGGACTCAGACACACCTACAATAGAGCACCCATAGGGACACACATCTCGAAGAACCATTGTTACTGCACAAGGGTGAGTAATTTCTTCTTTCAGTGAGTGTGATTGAGAATCTGGAGCAATAATAGATCAGTATATTGCCAAATTACACAAAATGGCTGACTTGTGATTATCAAATACCAAAAGGTGAGCAAATGTGTGATAAATTAGTAATAGGGATGAAAGATGTAGGATCTTGAATGAGAATTCTCAGAGAGCCCACACTAACTCTATGAAGAGTTGTAGACATGTGCAAAGCTAGT
Organism: Natator depressus; assembly: GCF_965152275.1. Classification (NCBI taxonomy): domain Eukaryota; kingdom Metazoa; phylum Chordata; order Testudines; family Cheloniidae; genus Natator; species Natator depressus. The sequence goes on along the minus strand of NC_134238.1, from coordinate 40,745,593 downwards.
GAACAAGCTCACATACAAATGCAGAGCATAAATAGAGCAGACACGGGTAATTCACTAAGTAGCATAGGCAAAGTATGAAAATACAAGGAAAAATACACCAACATTTGTGGAAAACAAATACAAAACAGAGGAGACAAAGAAAATGCAAAGGAAAACCTGTGGATTCCATGCAGTAAAACATTATAAAAATGGAAAATGCCCCTCCTATGGGGTCATATGTAAAATTTGTGGTAGGAGAAGGTTGCAGTAAAAAAAACCAAAGAAATAAATGGACCATATTAAGGAACCATCAGAGGAGTCAAGTTCTAAATTAGCCTGTCAGAAATCAGAGTCTGCAGCAGAGCTAGTCTCCAGGCAGCCTCATCAGTACAGCTGGCCTGCAGCATACTGCCCGATTGGCCATGACACCTGATTTGCTGCAGGAGCCAGCAGGCTGGCTCTTAAATCAGCAGCAGCAGCTCACTGGCTTCTTAATGCTCATGCCACCATTGTGCCTACTCCTGTTTGTTCCTCCTGCTCCGGCCTTGCACCCAGGCTTCCCTCTGTCCTGCCCCTGCCTTGAACCCCTCCTTGCTCCAGTACCTGCCCTCTGGTTTGACCCTTGGCTTTGGCTTTAGGCTACTGACTCCAGCTCTTACCCTAGTCTTTGGGTCCTGATGCTTGCTCCAGTTGCTAGGCTAGATCACCCTTGTACTGGTAGGCTGGCAGACTGAGAGCCTTTAAAACTAGGGCCGGGGAGTCCACACCTCTAGCACAGACCCTACTAGCAGCAGAACTGGTGGACGCCACCCAGAACCTGCAGAATGATGCCCACTGTTACTGAACTTATGGACCACATCTGGCAGGTCACCAAGAACTTCAAAGGCAGTTAGAAGTCACTATGGCAAGCTACAAATAGTATGCCAACCAGTCCTGCCAGCCAATGCCTGGCATTGGGCTAGTGGACGAAGTGTGGTTGTCCACCTGGAATCTGTGATCAACTTGTCCCTCCACAAAGCTGGACCATTAGTACCTGTGACCTTTCCAAAGCACAAAACAGATTAACCTGGTTACATAAAAGTTACAGCTACCAGATTTCCTCGAGATTCACCCCGCCTTCCATGTCTCACTTCTAAAACCATTAATCATGAATCCCTTCCCACTTCGTACTACTCCCCCTCTTCTGCCTATAACTGTTCAGGGCCAAGAAGAATATGTGGTTCGGCAGATTCTAGACTCCCATCGGGTCTAAGGAAAACTACAGTAACTAATTAACTGGGACAGTCACGGCCCAGACAAACGTTCATGGGAACCTGCAGAACATCGCCATGCCCCAAACTGCCTGTGTGCCTTCCATCACACTTACCCTGAGAAACCAGGCCCTGAGGTTCCTAGACAGCACCCCTGAGTGGGATCTATTGTCAAGAATCCGGGCCTGCAGCAGAACTAATCTCCCAGGCAGTCTCATCAGTTCAGCCAGCCTTCAGCAAGCTGCCCAATTGGTTGCAGCAGCCAGCAGCAGCTCACTGGTTTCTCATTGCTCATGCCCATCCCTGTGACTGCTCTTGCATTGTCTTGTACTTATACTTTTTATTTTACTAAGAAGAGCATGTGTGTTATTGAACATAATTTAGGATTATTAATTTAAACTAAGGTTTGGATTTTATGATTGTGTAATCATCTTCTCCATTTGCGCCAAAGACCTGTCAGGAATGGTCTAGTTATTACTTAGTCCTACCTTGAGTGCAGGGGACTGGACTAGATGACCTATTGAGGTCCTCTCCAGTCCTCTACACTTCTATGATTCTATATGTGAAATGGGTTATTTAAATTTCCTGATTTTCTCTCTACAGGTGGTTTATAGGAGATTGGTCAGAATGCAGTAAGACCTGTGATGGAGGAATACGTACACGAACAGTTCTCTGTATCAGAAAGATTGGACCGTCTGAGGAGGAGACACTGGACAATATTAACTGTTTAACACACCGGCCTATTGAAAAAGAACCCTGTAACAATCAGTCTTGTCCACCACAGTGGGTTGCCTTGGACTGGTCAGAAGTAAGGATATTTCACACAGATTAACATTTTTAATTCATTGGCAATGGGCAAATTATGAGTTCCTCCCACTGAATGTAAATACATTTTTATTGCTGCTTGTCATCTGTAAATCATGATCTAAAGGCAGAGGATTAATAAGAAATCAGTAGCTGTCTGATTTAGAACATTAAACATATTTAAAATTACATTAAAGTCTTTAATTTTCCCCTACTGTCATCATGTAACCAATAGGGCATATTGTTTAGCCAATAAAGGCTAAAACCAGCGCTGCTGCACAATAATTTGTTGGCATGGGGCAGCTTCCTGGTTCAGCAAAGTCATAAATTGAGAATGGGGATTTTAGTTTCCAGAGGCTTCCTTACAGGCGTATGGCTTAAAAAAGGATATGATGATTTTTAGAGCACTTAGGTATCAAAAACTACAAGAAATGCCATGTTTTTCCTCAAGTAACCCAGCAAACATACATAAATAAATACCACAGAAAGGTGATGTGAAAGCTGGAACTAAGACTTGCATCTCCAGTATTCCAGGAGAGGCTAGTATACCTTTATTAATATGGCAGTGTCCGTTAGTGTATGAACCAAGATCTAAGCTCAATTTATGCTGATTCAATCCTATTGAATTCAAAGGATGTGCACCCGTACAACTGAGAACAGAAATTGATTCCATTGCCCCAGTTCTGAGCTGAATTCAGACTTTGCAGAGCACTACTAGGGCAAGGTGGCAAAGATGGTTGTGTACCTCCTTTGCAACTCCTAGTTTCCAGGGTGGGATCCCCATCTTATATTAGAGCAGCCTCAGGGCTGTTTTAAGTTAAGGCACACCTGCCTTCAGCTCCAAGGGACTGTTCCAGCATCTGTAAATAGGCACAGCACAGAAGCACAGCAGTCACACACACCCCCCATATGCTGGGGGCCATGTTGAAGTTGCGTAGAACAGTGCCATCAGCTCCACACCATATACAGATGATGTACATCACTTCCTGTCATAAACTGTTGATGCAGGATGCTGTGAGATGCTGTGGCTCTGCTTTCATTGATGGCCTAATTTCAGAGTGATGCTGTCCTCTCTATAGTTTGTATTTCAGCTTGTAAAGAATTTTGATGTGTTTTGGGATGTTAAGTGATGTATAATGTCTGATAATTATTGATATGAACATTGAAAGCAATTTTCTCCACTGGTGAAAACTACCACTAACTTAAGGGGGGGGGGAACTCAACCAAATCTGCCTAGCTTAAAAATTATTTTTTTCATCATTTTGCCGACATAGAATTTTATTATCTCTGCTGTAGTTGGCAAGCATTCGTTCAGTTCCATAGGGGATTTTCCATTAAGTGTGTGATTGTTTTTTTAACTAGGAGCAGAAAAATATTTTTAAAATTTACAGGGTTTTTTTTCTAAAAGCTTCGGATCATCATTAGCCCTTTATGCTGATGCTATTGCTTGGACTCCTGAGGTTCCATTTTTTGTTACAAGTTTCCGTCATTCATTTGGGCAATACAAAGATGGGCCAGCCACAGAGTTCAGATCTTGACCCGTCTCTGGTTTTATAGTCTTAAAAGAATGGCCCTTTTTCCCAGAGTATTTTCCTAAGACGGTGTCTGGTTTATATCCTTATTATGTGTCAGAAAGCAGTTCCCTACAGTAACATCTCTATGTACACAGCAGGGCCTTAGAACCCCCCCGGATTGTGGAGTGAGTTTTTAAAACGTGCCAGGAGGCAGACTGTCAATGTCATCCCTTATGTACTATGTCCCCTCTCTTCTCTACTTGCCTATTCCCTGCAATTCAAGCTGGTTTTAGAAGTGGAGTGGCAAAGCCAGGGCAAGTGGGGGTTTGGAAGCAATCCCTGCTTGGTCACCCACTTCCTGAGAGAGAAGAAGGCACAGAGCATCCCACCCCATTAACAGTTAATCCAAGGCTTGGAGGAATAGTTTGGAGAAGAAAGAGGATGAGTAGGAAGAAAGAGATGAGTGGAGGAGAAAAAGAGGAAGGATGATTGGAGGAGGGAGTAAGTGAGGAGATAGAGACACAAAAACCTTTTATAGTCCATTTATGTGGTGTTGATTAGATTGTAAACCCTTTGGGACCAGGAATCATCTTTCCATTGTGTATATATCACAATACAAATAAATAATAATAATATCCCCATGATAACTGTAGAGCCTTGTAGCACATTGCATTTATTATGCATCTTTGACTCCTTCACGTGCATTCTGCTTACTAAACAATCTCCCCTGGGACTGCTGATGTTCCAACTCTGTGAGCAGCTACAGGAGTTTTATGGCTCTGTGGCAGGGCGGAGGTAAACCTTGTGAATGCCCTGCTAAAAGGGACTGGCCGCACCCTGCTTCATGGCAGGGTAGCCAGATACGGGGGCCCAGCTGCAGGCCCTAAAGAGGGCTGGCCCAGAAGAATAGGCTGAGCCAAGTGGAGACAGCTGTGCTGAGTACTGGGACGATTATATAACCCCTGAGAAAAGCTCAGTCAGGCCTAGCCTGATAGGGGATAGGAAGGCTGTATTTCTGCCTCTGTACCAACTGAAGGAAGGCTCAAGGGCAAGAAGACCCTGGGAAGGGTTTGTAGGGGGATAGTGGTTGGGGGAATTGGGGGCTAATGAGAGCACTGTAAGTAAAGACATGAAGGTGAATCAGCACAGGAGGGCGTTGAGACTCTTTATTTGACCAGCATAAGCGCAGGGTGCAGCTGTGAGGGAGCGGAAGCCTGAGCAGACCCTGTGACAGGCTCCCATATATAAATTTCTGTACAGTCTGTGTAGGATATCTTGGAACAGAAATTTCCTCATCCATAATAGGTTTAGAGACTGTTAACCCAGAAATCTTGGTGGGTGTTCTGACAAGATTCTGAGCAAATAAGAACATATTTCTATTCATACGTTTCTGCTTAGAGTAGCTTGGAGGTATGTCTCAACTATTAAGAACTTTTTTAGTATAATGAGACAGTGCTTATTTTTCTATCCAGTATTTCCTAGAAAAAATTATTGTATATTAAAAATAAGTACTTATTTCATGTAGCATATACTTTTTTTTTTCCTAAGGGTAGCATGAAAATGATCTGTCTTGTAATAGAAAGCAGCAGCAATGTCCACTCCTGCTTCCATTTAAGTCAAAGCTTGTCCTCTTTTGGAATGAGAAGTCTCTTCTTCAGCTTTTGTTGTTGTACTAAAAACAACTAACACACTTGCTCCAATGCTGACCCTCTCTGAACACAAACTAAGCAATTCGAGCATTCGTTCATATGCTAACGTGCTTGTTGAGCATCAGATAAGCACGGAGTTGTACTTCATCTCTGATGAAAACTGATATTCGGAAATAGCTTGTTTAGAGAAAAGGAACAGTAGATTCAGGCTTCTTTTCGGTCAGTTGAGTTAAAGTATCTGTGCAGTTTGACTAGGTTGAGAAATTAATTGTTGTCCTAAAGCTTTTTTCCCCTTTTAAGAATCATTCATACAAGCAGTGGTAATGGAAAGCCAGAAATATTCTACAAAATACAATGTGTAAAGGTAGCAAGAGATAATGAAAGAAAATAAATAAATATAGGATGATGGGATAATGTAAGAGTGTAGGGAATGGTGTGCTAAAACTAACAAGTAGCTTGTGGCAGCACAGGTTAATTAGTCATTCTTTAGTGACAGGGTGACAGTTTGCCATGCCAATTTCCATGTGCCTTGAAATGGGTGAGTTTTGGCTGCATTACCTTTCCTGCAGTCAGTAATGATTATATTTGAAGTATCTCAAAGTAATAAAATCAAAACAAAAATTGCTCTAAGGATTTTTTGGGAGGATCCTTATCAGACTTTTTAGACAAGCATTTCTTCCTTTGCATTCATATTACCATTAGTCATGCTTGCCTCCATTTGGTAAGTGAGTCAAAAATTCTGAAAGCACACAGTAATAGGAAACTTTATTCCCTGTTTGTTTGTGTGGGCATTTTATCTTTCATTTGCTTTGGTGACAGAGCTTGTCTACACTGGCAATTTACAGTGCTGCAACTTCTTGCTCAGGGGTGTGAAAAAACACCGCCCTGAGCTGTAAAGCACCAGTGTAGACAGTGCACCAGTGCTGAGAGCCACCCTCCCAGCACTGGGAGCTATGCCCCTCGTGGAGGTGTTTTTTTTTTTAAGAGTGCTGGGAGAGCTCTCTTCCAGCACTCTGCTGAGACTACACAAGCCACGTTAAAGCGCTGCCAGTGTAGACTAGCCCATATTCTTTTTGTTGAATTCTAGTGATTCAGTATTATTGTAGGCAACTTAATTATTATTTCCTTACTTCATTTTCATTGCTGGGGACAGGGTGTAGTTCATCTTATTTAGTGTAATTTTGGCTGTCTCTCCATATGAAGTTTTCTTTCTGAAGGAGGTTTTTGTCTCTTGGTCCCAGTAGCTACAACAGCATATTTCTCAGATAGGGGCTTACATCTTTTCCCTCTGGCATTTGCCATATGCTGCATTGTTTGGATGTAGAATTTCTTTGGTGTTTCACCTGTGAATTTTGCTCAGAGTTCCCAGGTGGTATGGTATTATGTATTGCAGCTGCTTATACCAGAAAGGGAATTCCAATCTTGTGACAGATTTAGGTTATTCTTTGTACAGGCCCTGTGTAACGTCAGAAACTGATTCCCATCTAAATATCTTACTGGTGAATTTGTAGGAAAGAGATGCACATGCAATTCTGAAACTGCTTCCCTGTCAAAATCTCCTACTTGAATGATGAAGGGAAACAGGTATCGGGAACTTCACTGGGTGGAATTTTAAAGTTCTTCTGTCTCTTTCCCCTTGGTACCTGTTTCCCTATCTTCTTGCCAGTTTGCTGCTCTGCTAGGGTTAGTAACGGGTAATGGAGAGTAGCAAAACAAGGGAGGAGGAAGGGAGAGAGAATAATGAGAAGGAAGAGAAAAGAGCATGGAGGACTTCAGACCTGCCTGCATTCAAGTTCCTGCTTCATTACCTGGTTGCTATCAGAGCCAGCAAAGCAGCTAAACACCAAAGGAAAAAGGAGGGGCAGTATCTAGGGGAAAAGAGTAACAACTTGAAGAAAGGGAGGAAAGTTCCTACCTGGTCCAAGAATCTCATTTCTACACACCCCACTAATGCACTCGCCTTTACATACATTGAAAATTTTCTTGTGAGGTGTTCTAGTATGTCACCCTCCATCCTTTGTATTTTATTAGTCTATATGGGATGTAGAGAGGCTTTTACTGGTTCTGCTGAGAGTTGTGTGCTAGTGGATTCCACATTAATCTCTGAAATGCAGTCTCAGATTTATTTTATGAATACTGATGTACTTGGTATACGTCGCTCACATATTGAAAATTAGGAATGTGTTGCAGTACAGTAAGGTAAATGATAGGGAAGAAAATCTGTTAGAAAATGTTGATGAAGAAAATTAATCACTAACCATCTCATTTATAAAGACGTCTGTATCTGTGAGGATTTTCAGTATCCATCACTGTAGTATCTGAGTGCAAATCTCATTTATACTTTGAGGGTCTCATCCATACTATGGATAGACAGGGGACATCTTGGATCTTTTGGAAATTGTGATGATAATTTGGTACAAGTGAACCTGAGTATACACGTTAAGAATATTTCTGAAATGTTACTGTCTTTTCAAATTGTAACTATAAATTTGTTTACATATTTTTCCAGTGCACTCCAAAATGTGGTCCAGGATTCAAACATCGGATTGTTCTGTGCAAAAGCAGTGACCTTTCAAAAACATTTCCAGCTGCACAATGCCAAGAGGAAAGCAAGCCTCCAGTCCGCATCCGCTGTAGCTTAGGCCGATGCCCTCCTCCGCGCTGGGTTACTGGAGACTGGGGACAGGTAAAATAACAGACCATATAACTATGGTCTTCTACCTTTTCTTGCTATTAATATCCATCAGCACTTTCTAAAAAGGAAGATATTTTGTTCTTGGAAATGAGCAAGGGATGCCTCAGGTGACATCCCCTTTTGTCTGATTGGAATGTTACACAGGGTGATGGTGCCCACATCTAGGTACCTTCTGATATCTGTCTTTTGGTTTATATAAAATGAGTAACTAGTCTCCATCCAATTGCTAGTGGAAAAGTGTTGGTGGGGGAAAATAATCCCAACTCTGTAATTAGCACTGATTTTCACACCTGTTCACATTCAGTTTTTTACTTCTTCTGTAGGAATGGGAGTAGAGATTGAATGAGTGCTTATAGGAGAGGTAACATGGTCTACTAGCGAGGTAACCTTTGTTCCAGTCCCACTTCTGTCACTGCCTTCTTGTGAGATCTTGGACAAGTCACTTAAATTATCATTACCTCAGTTTCACGTTGTGACAGGGTCGAACCAGATAGCTACAGGAGAGTGATAGAAGGCAGATATATTAGCCCCAGGTTAAATAGGTCCCTTTTCCCTGGGTAAGGTAACAGGGAAGGTTCCAGAACAATCAGGAACCTTCTGGAGACAATTAAGACTGACAAGCTGATTAGAACACCTGCAGCCAATCAAGAAGCTGCTAGAATCAATTAAGGCAGGCTAATCAGGGCACCTGGGTTTAAAAAGGAGCTCACTTCAGTTTGTGGTGCGTGTGTGAAGAGCTGGGAGCAAGAGGCACTAGGAGCTGAGAGTGAGAACGCATACTGTTGGAGGACTGAGGAGTACAAGCATCATCAGACACCAGGAGGAAGGTCCTATGGTGAGGATAAAGAAGGTGTTGGGAGGAGGCCATGGGGAAGTAGCCCAGGGAGTTGTAGCTGTTGCACAGCTGTTCCAGGAGGCACTCTAAACAGCTGCATACCACAGGGCCCTGGGCTGGAACCCGGAGTAGAGGGCGGGCCCGGGTTTCCCCCAAACCTTCCAACTCCTGGTCAGACACAGGAGGAGTTGACCTGGACTGTGGGTTCATGAAAATGGCCAAACTGAGGGCTGCTGTGGAGCTCCAAGGCGAGCAAATCTGACAATAAGCACAAGACCCACCAAGATAGAGGAGGAACTTTGTCACACCATGTTCAAAATATGTACCTACTGTTATGAAGTTATAGGACTTTTTAATCAAAATTCTCCAATCAACATACAAAGTATTATTTATTATTGTTACTCTTTCTTTCCTAGAGATGGTTCTTCCAGACAAGGTTTGAGCCATGTTTGGTGGAGGTGGCAGTGCGGTGAAACTTGTGCTGCTTCTGCCTGTGCTATCTCTTCTCTGGGTCAAGGATATCATGTATAATTTCAAAACAGAAGCAGTAAGGTTCATGCCAGAGAAAATTCATGGTCTCTTTTTGGGAATCTGTCAAAATATTGCCATCTGCTTGTTTCAGGCTTATAAATATCCACAGGCTCACAGTTTAGGATTCTGCATGCCAGTTCCCACCAGTGCAATACATGAAAAATGTTTGACATAATTCCTGGAGAAATATACATGTAGGAACCCATATATGAAGTGAGCTATTAAAACTAATATGAATAGAAATGTTTTTCAGAATTTTCTTGTTCTATTTAAAACGTTTAAAAATATTCTTCTGTCATTTTGTGACCTTCAAAATACCTGCATGTGTTAATGCTTGTGAGCCAGAATGTGAAACAGACTAGAAACAAAAATGATACTGGCCACAGTGAACTAATTTAACAGTGGAAATTTTACGAATAATTTTTGATCCCAACTATCCAGAGCTGGTGAACGTTAAAGCAGTTAGAAATCTGAAATTCAGTGAGCATTACAATGAATGTTGTCTAGTGACTAGAGCATGAAATTGGGAATTAGAACTTCTGAGTTTAAATCTGAATTTGCCACTAGTTGACTATGGGAAGGTGTGCATTATCCCTTTTCCTCTGTGCTTCAGTTTACTCACATGTAAAAAGGCTAGAGTGTTCAGGGGTGTACAGCAATGTTGCAAGGCATAATTTAATAAATATTTTTAAAGTACATTGAATGCCTTAGTTGAAAGGCACAATGGAAGTAGTATTACACCAAAATTACTATGTTGACTTACATTGACAATAAGGTGTACAAGTGCAGCATTAATTAACTATGGATTTTGAAAAACATTTTAAATGTTATATACAGAGGCATGCTTACCTATAGTTTAGGATAGGTTTGCATTATAGCATAGGCAGAAAGTCATTGCCTGAACTGTCAATGCCAGTACCTTGGTCATGCTATATATAGAGCTACATGCTTTCTCTTTGATCAAGATTTAGCAATCTAAAGTATGATTTATGGCATGTTATTAAGAAAGATCTTGAAACTGTAGTTCCATCAGTAGTTTACTATTCATGTGAGTTGATCCACTGATTTCAGCTGGAGTACTCAGGGAACAGCTGTTTGCCATATTGGGCCCTAAGTAATAGATTAAGGATTTATCTTATGCTGACATGCATGTTATCAGTGCAGGTGCATTTTTCTCTTAAATTGATGTAAATCAGTTAAGCCATTGTTTAGTTATAGAGCAGCAAAACATGTTTTGGAATGGCCAAAGCATTTCCATTTGAAAAGAACTATTGGTTATACCTCCCCCACCCTAAAATGCATGGAATCAACTCAGTTATAACATAGTTATTCGTGCAAATGATACACCTCTTGTTCCAGGGCTTCTGTGGGCAATAGTGCAGAGCCAGTATCAACTCTGTGCCTATTGGGAAGAAACCTGTTGGAATATATGCAGGTGGGGGGTCCTTATTGCTGAGATGAATACTTCGGCCCTAATCAGTAGTTCCCATGGTGTCCCATATTACTGTTTAAAATAATCTAAAACAACAAATAGAGTATCACATAGGAGACAAACTCGAAGGTTTCTGTCCATCATTAAATTCTTGAAGGGACACTGTCAGCTACTATTTTTGTTAATTAGTCTGCATTTTCCATTAATTATGCCCTAGTGGAAGCTTGAAAATAAAATATGTATTTTAGAATGGGAGCAGACTACTCTGGGAACTCTTTACTGTGTTCACTTTGCAGTCTCCAGCTATTCTTCCTTACGTGGGAACGGTATTGGTAGGTTGTGAAGTGAGCAAGGCTAACGCTTCTGTACGTCTGGGGAATCAGTGAGAAAAGGAAACTCCAGCTGTATGCATGCATGGAGTATGAGTCCTCTTTCCCTCTGGCAGCATGGCTACTTCAGTCAGAGCCAGCCTTACGGGAAATAGCACCCTGAGTGAACTTGCATTTTGGTGCCCCTTGCCCCAAAATCCTTGCCCCATGGGCTCCCCACCCTCCCTTCACCCCTAACCCCTTCACTATGGCCGCTTAACCCCCTAATCCCTGCACTCCCCTCCTATGCCCCAAACCTCTGCATCCCCCTCCTGCACCCACATAGTAAAAACTGACCTGGATGCAGTGACTGAGCAGCTGGCATTGCTGCTCGCTTCCGCCACTGGACTGCTCCTCTGCTGTGTGCACCTTTAGGGGGCTGTGAAGTGGTGGAGAGCAAGGAGCGAGGTCAGGGCTCCCTGGATCTAGATCACTGTCCCCACCTGGGCTGCTTAAGGAGAGGTCAGAAGAGCGGCAGCAGCTCCTAATGCTCACCTCACAGCACAGGTGGGGAAAGTGACCTGGATGCAGGGAGCCCTGGGGTGGGGGGGTTATACTGAGGTGGGTGGGGGGGGTGTGTGTGCGCGCGCGCACCAGAGGGTTTGTCTGACTTCTCTGCTGCCAAACAGCAGGTACACTGTGCGGATTTAGCGGCACAGCTGTGTCAATAAAAGCCTCTTAGTGTAGCCATAGCCTGAGTGTATGAGTGCGCTGTCTCTTTAAGAAAATACTCAGGGTCAGGCAACTGAAGGCTTGTTCAGACACGAGCTGCTGGCAGCTGCTCTGGACCTAAAGAGACAGCAGCACACACACATTCCCCCTGTCCCATCACCCTAGCTCGGTGGAGATTGGGTACACGGGCAGGAGAGGGACACCCTGACATCTGCTTCCCCCTCCCCCCTCACACAGCGCAGACAGGAGGACACAGGAGCAGTGGCCGCTTCACACAGCAGTGGAGCAGGGGGGAAGAGGGACACCTATGCTCCCAGAGGAGTCACCTGGCTCGGCTTTTCATCCAAATGCTCCCTTGCAGCTCGGGTCCCTTCCCTGCAGCTCCAAATGCTGCTGTTCCGCCTCTGCCAGCCCAGCTGGCTCTTGGCAGGTCAGGTAGGAATCAGGCAAACCCTGCGCATGGTGCCCCCTTGGGCGGGCCCACCCAGCTTTGACTTCAATCATGCTTCCAGTGTATGGTCTCACCGCATTTGTATCCTATTTCTGCCCTTTAAAAAGGTGAGCTAGATCACTGTATTTTTATCTATATTATTTTGCTCATTTTATTTTTATTTATTCACTATGCTTCTGAGAAGCGGGCAACATAAAGGCTATTGGTTTTATGCAGGGATTGGAAAATGCTGTTTTCTGTTAGTTTTGAAATCTTGAGGAATACCTCCATATTTCTATCCCCAGTGACCGAGGTCTCCTAAGGAAACTAGCAGGGATATTCAAATTCTTGTTCCCTTTGTATTTTTTTTCTGTGATCTGAGGTAAAGTAATTAAATTCAGAGATTGTCTTAGGGCTTGTTTATATGAACACTTAATTTGCAGCAAGCTTCTTATTAGCCTGTTGCACACTAAATATTCCCTAGTGTGCTTTAATCCACCCCACTTTGAAATGGTAGTGAAAGGTAGATTTACACCACAGCTTGCTGTGCAGTAAGTGTTTGTATGGACAAGCCATTAGTATTCATATAGACCAAACCTAAGGTAAAGCAGAATCTCTCAGACTCTGCTCTGGGTTGATTCAGGGAACTAGTATTGCATTGTTCATCTCCTTTGTAAGCCAGATGCTTTGGTCTACTGTTAGAAATGCAAAATCCTAAACTGTTTATGAGTGCCCTTTGCTGTATTAGCCAAAGGAGGTGTTGAGAAATGCTGTATATGCTATCCTTGCCCAATGTTTTTTCTAACCACTACATGTCCATGGAATAATCTGTTCTGGAACACATGTCCTCAAGGGCTTTATTTTTTCCATTTTATGTCTATGCCATCCCTGTTCACTCTTCTGCTATCTTGTTTATATTTTAAACTTTGACCAAACTTGTTATCCTGATTTCTCTCTTGTCCTTAGTGTTCTGCACAATGCGGTCTGGGACAACAAATGCGAACAGTGCAGTGTCTCTCATATACTGGACAAGCATCCAGTGAGTGTCCAGAAACAGTTAGACCTCCATCAATGCAACAGTGTGAAAGCAAATGTGACAGTACTCCCATTTCCAACACAGAAGGTGAGTTTGGCGGCTTAATATATTTCATCCCTAAAAAGATTAGAGCTGGATGACTAATTCATGAATAATGTATTTAATGATTTTTTTTGCCCAATCATGAATGATTTATCTACAAATATTTTTTCATTAGTCAGCCAGCTCTAATCTGGAGACCACTGTGCAAATACAAATATCGTACAGCAGCCATCATTAAAGAGGCAACATTTACCAGCAGTTACCATTGAGATATCACTCTTTTTTTCCCCTCTGTGTGTGTAAGAACTGAGGTACTGCAGCTTCCACCATGTGGCAACTGTTTAGTGAAAACCATCGCACTTACATTGCAGTTTCAGCAAGACATTTCTACTCTTCATGATCCCACATGACCACCAAAGTGCACTGGCTGTGGCCCATTTTACTTTTTAATGCATTTTCTATGTATTTTTCCTACTATGTTTGGTAACATTTGCTTTCAAGGGCAAGCTCTTTGGGGCAGAGATCATAGGTGACAGTCCCGGCCCTAGTAAAGTCCATGAGAGTTTTGCCATTGACTTTGCAATACATCACCAAGACATTCATGGTTTTAAAAACATAATGTCTTTACCAATTTTAAATCAGATAAACTTATAAATTATTTTTACCACACACTTTATAAAAACAATGTCCTGGACTGCTACACCACCTCATTCCCGCAATTCGTACATAGCAATTTCATGGATGAACTAACAGTATACACATTTTGCTCCAGAAATGTTTGTCTCTCTTGATTCATGTACTAGTGGGATCTTCTAATACATACAGAGTCTCCATATATTCAAGGAACCATCAGAGTTTGTGTATGTAGGATACCAATGAAAGCATTAGCAAAACTGATGGTGGCTCTCGTAGCCTGAGAGCCTAGTGGTAGAATTTTGTAACTACCTACCTCTTGCAATAAGATATTTGAGATTTTAAGCAGTCAGTCCTAGAATACATAGCAAGGCAGAAAGAGTGGAAAGTATACTCCCTATCCATTGAATACCACTCACCCAATAACATTAACCAAGTGGTGACACCATGAGGGAAAAAATGAAAATATCTAGTGGGCCTTAAAAAATAGGTTTAATGTAACCTGGGACCACATGGCATCACTATGGGTCAGAGCTAAGATTGCATGCATTCCTTAACTGTATTTCCATACATTCACCTGTTTGCTGTTCTTTTTTGTTTCCTTTGTTTATAATGCTTGTTTTGGCATATTTACATGGCTATAATGATTTTTACCCTAATTTGGTCGTATGTACTCGCAACCTTAACTTCATTTTAACATTTTGTCTGGGAAGGGGCAGGGCTGGTAGCACCACCTATTAAGGGTACCCAACACTTTTTTTCCCCCATAAAACCCTGATTTTATGCACTTATAACTGTGCCAAACTTTAACTGATTGGGCTAAAATTTTGCATCCGGGGTTACTTCCTCAGGCTGAATTGGTTTTGAAATTTTCAGCCAAAGCAGTTCAGCCATTTGCATGAATGAGGATAGGGAACAATACATTTAGTCCATGGAAACTAAATATTTGGAAAATACTAGCACTCCCATGCTTTGGAGTAGGGACTTGAAATTTGGCAGGGGCTGGCCTAGGTCAGGGATGTTCCTATTTAGTTATGATGAAAATCTGCTCAAATTTCACCAAATCATAAAATGTTTAAAAATTGTAGTTTGCACATGCTCAATAGAAACATCTTTGATTTTAGCAGCTAAATTTCCCAAAGAGTCCATCAGCCTGGAACTGGGCAGAACTTTCCATTTAATTAAAGCTCTGAGTTGCAGCAGGTTGTGCCAGGTTTGAGTCCAGGCACCTGAACTGAGAGCAGGGTGCCTGTCTCTTATGCATTCAGTGGCCCCAGGAAGTGTATAGGAGGAGGTGGCTAGATTCAAATGCAGAAGCGATAAGAATTAGACCTGGAGGTGGGGCAGAAGTGTACATTGGGACAGGACCAGAGAGGGGGTCAGAAGTTTGGAGTGGAAGCTGGCAGGTAAGAGGAGGAAAACAGAGCTGGGATGGTGGGGGAGACAGACTATCTAGACAAGGAGACTGGGACTAGCAGGCAGGGAGGAAAACAGGGAAGGATTGGGAGCCAGTAGGTGGAAGGAGGAGACTAGGACTGGGTGAAGAGCTGGGGGAAAACACTCTCTGGGCAAGTAAACTGGGACTGAGAACCAGTGGGGTAAGGAGGAGGTAGGGGAAAGAGGAGATAGATTTGATGAAGAGCCAGGGTGCAGGGGGAGAACTAGGACTGTGTAAGCAGAAACTGGGACAAGGACCCAGGGGAAGGTGGATACTGAAATTAGTTGAGGAGCCCAGGGAGGAAGATTGAGACTGGGAGCCATTGGGAAAACAGGCAGGAAGGGGGGGAAAGAGAAACTGGATGAGGAACCAGGAGAGGGAGACCAGGACTGCTGGACAAGGAGATGGGGTCTGAGGTGAGAAGCCTAAGGAGTGGAGACTGACTTTCTAGGTGAAAACTATGGGACTGAGACAAAAAACCAGGGGTAGGGAAGAAAGAGGATTGGGACGGGGCTGGTTGGAGGGAATGGAGCAGAACACACCTGTGCCCCATTAGAGAACACACCTTGTCAGGGCCTGGATGTGACCCAAAGTTCCTGAGATTCACCATTCCTTTGCTGTCAGCAGATATCTGAAACCCACTGGCAAAGTGTCTCATCCCTTCTAGTACTGGTCCACATAGAGGATGTGGATCTACTACCTCTATCAGTTACTCCATTAGCTCAAGTGACAGAGGATTGCACAGTGGACCTAAAGGTTTCTTCAGATCCCTACTTAACTCTCTTTTGCTGTGATGCCTACAAAAATCGTGACTGTGGTTAGGCTGCTGGCATGCTGGGACCTCTGACTATAATGCTGACATTGCTACCTTGTACTCCCCAGTCAGGCTGTCTGAATCCATCTGTTGTCTCTTGTCTTATACTGAGATTTTAAGCTCTGAGGCAGGAACTGTCTTTGTTCTGTGTTTGTACAGCACCTAGCACAATTGGATCCTGGTCCATGACTGGGGCTCATAGATGCGATGATACAAATAATGATTGGGTTCCACCTTGATGATCCATGTGGCTGTCAATATGATGCCACATGGTGGAATTTGTTTGTTGAGCTGGTTTTTTTAAAAACCTAGGGAAAAAAAACCACACCAAAAGTAGGTGAAAGGAACGTTAAGTTTGCAAAGTCAAGCATTTGAAAGTTAAGAAATGCCAGAATCTTGTAATTGAAGACACTCTCATCATCCATATGCACAAGGAGCTGAATTAAGATTGCATGTCCAGCCTTAACTTTGGCATTTCATAACTTTAGTGCTTGACTTTGCAACATTATTATCTTTTAACATAATTTTTGTGTAATATGAAATACAACATAATATTGTTTACTGGTATTTTCTGATGAAATTGAATAGTTAGAAATCTATTGTCTTATTAGAGTTTACCATCATAATATTGTCCTGTATTTTACCTTTTAATGCAGAAGGCACAAATTTAGACTCAAGTCTTTCCTATTTTGGATTTGGTTTTTAACTATATAACTGCAACAGTGCTTGCATTTACCCTAATACTTGCATAAAGATACAAGATTGCTATATCAAGCTTGCTACAAGCTGCTATATCAGATCAGGTTGGCTCCATAAATTCAAAATTAACATGAAAACTAGTCATATTTCAATGAGATAAGTGGAGCAATGTAGTGTGAAGTTTAGATGCGCATTCTATTCAATCTTTTAGAACTTCTTATTTCTAATGAAAGCTTATAATCTCATGTTGATTGAAAGTATCTTCATAACAGACTTTCCCTTTATCTTGATATTTAATTCCAATTCAGATATTACACCTGTTCTTGGCTGTTTATCAATTAAGACAGCAGTATAAAATAAATCCTGCACTTTTACAGGCCAAGAGCTAACTATTTGCTGCAAAGAAATTGTCTTTTGTCCAGAGGAAGCAATGTAAAAAAGTCTTTATTAATGGGTATGGGTATTCCCTACTTATCACCTCTTAATTTCCAGACAAAAAGGTCATGCAATTTAGTACCACAGTGATTGCCAAGAAAATATCATGTTCTAGGAAAAATAAAGAAGAGGAAGGGATGGTATAAATTCTTCTAATGAAGACAGTTCTTTCTAATTTTTATCTTAACAGTTTTAAAAGTTACATTGCCACTAAGGGTCACATTTCTGCCCTTGGCTCACAATGAAGATATTCATTGGAGGTTGGTGACATATGAAAGTGGTTAGGGAAGATGGCTAAAGATGCCGTTAGTGTAGATTTATATTGCCTAGTATAGATCATAATGTATATTGATTCCAACAAAGGTAAGCAGTGCCTACTGTGCCGCCTCAAAGTTATTAGGAATACATACATCTGTGATCACAATTTGCCCCAAAATTATGAATCATTAAAGATCCAAAATTTCAAAAATAGGCAACTAGATTTTGACTGCAAAACTACTGGTTTTTCCTCTGAATTTATCAGGGGATTACAAATCTGTATGTATAAGCATCTGATATCTATAGTTAAATACTAAATATATGCATATAGACTGTATTGTCTCAGAATGTGTACATACCATACATTTTCTGTGTATGGCCTTAAACAAAATCCTCTTAAATATAATGAGGTGAAGTTTCTTGAATTAGATGAAATGGCCCCCGTCCATTTAGTCTACGTGACTAAATTGCTTGTGTTATAATGTCACCCTTGAAGTAAATGATCAGGCAAAGTCTTAACATGGTGGTGGTGACAGAAAGCTTTTAGGATTTCAAGAATTTACTAATCCTAAAGATCATAACTAATCTGAGGCTTTTATTTCATAAAAGCCTTTTCTTATGAAGATCAACCACTTTCCATTCATCTAACATGAGTCTAAACTAATCAGACAATTCCAGCTGCTCTTAGTGAGGCTACTTAAAATTATTTCATTTCTAAACAAGCAAAAAAATTGAGTTGTTATACATTTGGTACAAAGCTGAAGTCAAAATGAATGTTAGTCCACATAACCAGAATGGAACCAGATTGCTAGCATGTAAAATTCAAAAGCTTGTAGGGGAGTTTTTAAACTAAGGGCTGGAGGAAAACTGACAAGTGCAGAGTACCATCAGGTTCAGACAGGCAGACATATCCTGTTGGGGAGGATTTATTAAAGGGGATAGTCTATATCCTACTAAAGAGGAGAAGACAGAAATTGATAAAATTAGAGGTAGGAACTGAAGAGAAATCAAACTAAAGAGTCCCATTCAATTACATCACATAAAGTCAGACAACTAAATACTGACAATTTGTATAAGTGCTTGTATATAAATGCTAGAAGTTTAAGTAATAAGATAGGTGAACTTGTGTGCCTGGTATTAAATAAGGATATTGAAATAGGCATAGCAGAAACTTGATGGAACAATGATAGTCAATGGGACACAGTAATAGCAAGGTATAAAATATCTCAGTATGTTGTGCTGGTGGGGGAATGACACTATGAAAGAAAGCAGAGTCAAATATAGTAAAAATGTGAATAAATCAAACAGTCATAGAATCTCTATGGATAGAAATTCCATGCTTGAATAACAAGAGTGTAGCAGTAGGAGTATACCACCTATCACCTGACCATCATGTCTTTCTAATATCCTGGGACTGACATGGCTACAACTACACTGCATACAGGATGGTGAAATGCTCAGGGAGATTAGGGGGGCTACAAAAAACAGAAAACCCAGTAATGGGGGATTTCAACTATCCCCGTAGTGAATGGGTAAATGTCACCTCAGGAGTGGTGGCAGAGTTAAAATTTCTAGACACCATTAATGACTGCTTCTTGAAGCACTCAGTCCTGGAACCTACAAAGGGAGTGACCATTCTTGATTTAGTCCTAGGTGGAGCACAGGATCTCGTCCAAGCAGTGAATGTAGCTGAACTGCTTTGGTAATAGAAACCATAATGTCAAATTTAACATACTTGTAGGAGGAAAATTACCAAATAAATTCACTATAGTAGCATTTAATTTCAAAAAGGAGGACTACACAAAAGTGAGAAAGGTAGTTAAACAGAAATGAAAAGGAACTGTCACAAGAGTGAAATGCCTGCAAGCTGCATAGAAACTCTGTAAAAACACCATAAGAACCTCAGAAAAAATTTATACCCCAAAGGAAAAAAAAATCAGAGGAGTAAAATTTGCCACCAGGGCTAAACAGAGTTAGAGGCAATTATAGGCAAAAAGACATCCTTCAAAAATTGGAAGTCAAATCCTATTGAGGAAAATAAAGGCACATAAACTCTGGCAAGTCCACTGTAAAAGTATAATTCGGAAAGCTGAAAAAGAATTAAGAGCAACTAGCAAAAATACACAAAAACTAACAGCAAAAATTTTTAATTATATCAGGAGCAGGAAGCCTACCTAACAATCAGTGGGGATACTGCATGTTGGAGATACTAAAGAAGGTCTCCAGGAAGACAAAGCTGTTGTGGAGATTCTAAATGAATTCTTTTTATTGGTATTCGCTGCAGCGGATGCAAGGGAGATTCCCACATCTGGGCCAGTCTTTTTAGATGACAAATCTGAGGAACTGTCCCAGATTGAGGTTTCAGTAGAGGTGGTTTTAGAACAAATTGAAAAACTGTAATAAGTCACCAAGACCAGATGAGTTCACCCAAGAGTTCTGAAGGAACTTAAATATGAAATTGTAGAACTACTAATTATGATAGGTAGCTATAGTGAGGCAGGACTCACCGGTGTGGCACCTCCTGCTGGTTGTCCAGGGACTTAGCTCTTCCAGGCTGGTGTCTCGCCTGCCACTGGCCCCCATGCCCCTTTACCTTGGGGTGCTGCCCCCTGTCAGTACACCCACACTCTGGATCTGCCTTCTCAGGGGAATCCCCCAGCCCTCTATGCCCACCCCCACCTCACCTCACCTCACCGGCTACTGCCAGTCAGCACCTAGCCCCCGCTCACTGGGGCAGACTGCAGTCTGTAATGGCCACTCATCACAGGCAAGGGGGGTTTGGACCTGCTGCCTTTGCCTAAGCCCGGGCTGCACATCTGCAACCCCTGTACCAACTCTGGCCTTGCACAAGGCCTGCAGCTTGGGGAGTTGCCAGGCTGGAGCGCCACAGCCCAGCCCTTCTCCCTCCAAGGCTAGAGAGAGAGTCTGCCTGAGCACCTAGCCAGCAGCCCTTTTACAGGGCCAGCTGCAGCCTGATTGAGGCATGGCCCCAGCTCTGGCTGTCTCCCTAATCAGCCTAGTGTATTGGCTCCCTGGGGCAGCCCTTTCCCGGGGCTGTGTTAACCCCTTCAGGGCCAGAGCGGGTGACTACCCCACTATAGTAGCCTATTGCTTAAATCAGTCTCTGTACCAGCTGACTGGAGGATAGCTAATGTAATGCAATTTTTAATAAAAGGCTCCAGAGGAAATACTGGCAATTACAGGCTGGCAAGCCTAATTTCAGTACCAGTACAAATTGGTTGAAATTATAGTAAAGAACAGAATTATCAGCTACATAGATAAACATGATATGTTGGGGAAGAGTCAACATGGCTTTTGTAAAGGGAAATCATGCCTCACCAATTTATTAGAATTTTTGAGGGTGTCAGCAAGCATGTGGACAAGAGAGATCCAGTTGTTATAGTGTAGTTAAACTTTCAGAAAGTCTCTGACATGATTCAACACCTAAGGCTCTTAAGCAAGCTAAGCCATCATGGGATAAGAGGGAAGTTGCTCTCATGGATCACTAGCTGGTTAAAAGATAGTAAACAAAGGGTAAGAATAACTGGTCAGTTTTCACAATGGAGAGAGGTAAATAGCAAGGTCTCCCAAGCATGTGTACTGGGACCAGTGTTGTTCAACATATTCATAAATGACATGAAAAAAGGGTAAACAGCGAGGTGGCAAAGTTTTCAGATGATGCAAAATGACTCAAGATAGCGAAGTCCAAAGCTGAGTATGAAGAGTTACAAAGGGATCTCACAAAACTGGGTGACTGGGCAACAAAACAGCATATGAATTGTCATGCGGAAAAGTGTAAAGTAAAGCACATTGGAAAACATAATCTACGTACAAAACTATGGGATGTACGTTAACTGTTACCACTCAAGAAAGAGATCTTGGAGGCATTGAAAACATCCACTCAGTATGCAGTGGCAGTCAAAAAAAGCTAACGGAATGTTAGGAACCATTAGTAAAGGATTAGACAGAAAATATCAGTATACCACGATATAATTTCATGGAATACCTACATCTTGAATACTGCATGCAGTTCTGATCATCCCATCTCAAAAAAGATATAATGTCATCAGCTGTTGGCTGCATGTGTGTTCTTTCTGCGTGCTGCACTGGCTCTGGCCAGATAGCCCATACAGCAGTCTCCAACTGAACTGCCCAATAACCACAGACCCGTTAGTAGTGAAGGCCAGGTTTATTGTTGATAAAGAACAGTCTTAGTATCCTGTGGACTCTACAGGACCACTAACACATGTATGCCTGTAAAAATGGATGCAGCTCATCAGTGGCGGGACTTTCCACTGCTCCTAAGCTGGCCAAAGACACTCCCTTTGAGATTCCATTTTGTACACCAATACAAATAAGATATGTATTGCCCCTCTGATGGGGTTAGTTGCCACCCATTACTTTGTACATATTGGTTCAATCAAAACATCTCTATCCATCACACTGTCATCCTGACTTTATCTTTAAAAGGGGTCAACAGGTTCCTTTTGTCTTTGGGAAATGTGTTTGTACCAACTTGGTATTGGGATGTTCTGGTACCACCCTTCTAGAATGTGTTTACACAAGTGTCCTGTGCATAGCACTTCTCAGGAATGTGTGTGTTTTTGCAATACCAGCCCTATTCTTGCCAAATTCTGTGAGCCTGCTCACAGTCTGCCTCTTGCTAACTTTGCTTTATATTAGCAAGGTTTGATCACTATGTTAGTTCAGACCTCACACCGGGCCTCTGATACAAGGGCTTATGTGTGAGGCGCTCTCTCTACTACAATTAGAATTGGAAAAAGTTCAGAGAAGGGCAACAAAAATGATTAGGGGCATGGAACGTCTTCCATATGAGGAGAGATTAAAAACACTCAGACTAGAGACAACTAAGGGGGGATATAATAGAGGTCTATAAAATCACAAATGGTGTAGAGGAAATGAAATAGGAAGTGTTATTTACCCCTTCATATAGTTCAAGAACCAGGGGTCACACAATGAAATTAATAGGCAGCAGGTTTAAAACAAACATAACGAAGTACTTCTTCACACAATGCACAGGCAACTGTGGAATTTGTTGCCAGGGTATGTTGGGAAGAGCAAAAAGTGTAACTGGGTTAAAAAAATAATTAGCTAAGTTCATGGAGGATAGGTCCCTCAATGGCTATTAGCAAAGATGGTCAGGGATGCAATGCCACACTTCAGGTGTTCCTAAACCTCTGATTGCCAGAAGCTGGGACTGGACAAGAGGATGAATCACTCAAAATTGCCTTGTTCTGTTCATTCTCTCTGAAGCATCTGGCACTGGCCAGTGTCAGAAGATAGGGCACTGAGCTAGATGGACCACTGGTCTGACTCTGTCTGACCATTCTTATGGTCTATTTGGTGTGTTTGTATCTGGCAGCCTATGTCAAAGTCATCTTGATAAAGTTCAGAGGCATTTTTGTCTCGGAAAGTGTAACTGGTAGTACATGAAAGAGCAGAGTCAAGATTCTAGGGATATGAGAAAAAGAAAGCAATGATATTTCTTGTCACATTTAACATCTGCTTGAGCTCTTTGTTTCTGCAAACCCTTCATTGGAGAGTTAGCGCATAGTAGGCCAGGTTTTGACAAATTATCACTGATAAGGGTAACATTATATTTGCTGTTAGAAATGAATTACTGACAGCATATACCATGGCATTTGAAATATTATTCAGAATGATTTTATTTTCTAAGTACATATGGCAGCTGAATCCAGACTTTCAAGGTCACCTAAAACTCTACCTGAATGCCATTTTATCTTCTTTTAGTTTATGAGGTGCATCTTTGCAGTCTCAGTAGCTGAAGACACCATGTCATGTTGTATATATTGCTGTTGTGTAACACTTAATTTTATGGTATACTCTGATCTGGTCACAGAGTTCAGGAAAGGAGTGGTTAATATTTGTGGTTTACTGGTGATTAAGTAACAGTGGGTTCTGTGGATATCATTTCCACAAGGAATAAGAATGGCTCTGCTAAACCCCGTCCCTATAACCACAATCCCATGTGGAAGAGGCTATTTCAAAACTGTTTTTTAAAACAATAGCTGTGAGAAGCTTCCAAAGTACTGTGCCCACCATCATCCAAATAGCTACTTGCTGAAATAGGCCAGTGTGTGTCCATAGAGGGGGTAAAGCAAAGAAAGGTGGAGTGGAGATTCTGGAAATATTATGAAGCCTTTGGGGCAAATCCTATTTGGTTAAAATGCATGCAACCCCACACCGAATCATTGAATCAGAGAAATGTAGGTTTGGAAGGCTACTCAAGAAGTCATCAAGTCCAGCCCCATGCTCTGAAGCAGGACCACGTAAACCTAGACCATTCCTGACAGCTGCTCGTCCAACCTTTTCTTAAAAACTTCTAATGAGGGTGATTCCACAAACTCCAATAAAGGAGGCGAGGCTTTTTGCCAAAGACCGGAGAAACATTTATCTTACCCAAGTTTGTACATCACTCTGGGGCTTAGGCATCCGGACGCCTAGAGTGATGCAGCAGTGTGGATGTGCAGAGACAGAAACATAAGCAGGGAAACATCGGGATCTTTTACTGCAGAAATGTAGGTGCCAAGCAAGACTAGGTAGCTACAGGTTTCAGTCACAGCTGACCAGGATTTTGTGAATACCAGTGCAGCCTGATTCTGGGATTTAAGCATCTAAAGTGGCAGTTAGGCATCTAACTCCTTTTGTGAATGTAGACCTGAGTAAGAAAAAGCCCTTATATGGCTGTGAGTTACAGGTATAGAAATGGCTTGTCTCCCTGCAGAATATAAAGTGTTGATGCAAAAGAACAAAACCTACAGTAAAACTCTCAATGACATGCTGTGCTGTACAGTCAGTAAACTCACACTGCTAATACCTTTACTAATACTGTTCATTTTCCCAGTCACTGCTGGCAGTAATGCATGTTCTACTTCAGGGAATCTTATAAATGCACAGATGTGGTACCAAACAATGCAACCCAGGCTAGATTTTGGATAACCTTTCACTGATGAATAAAATAACTCCTGAGAAAGAAGCTAAAAAATATTACAGGAACAATTACTCATATTTCTTAGCTGTCTAAAGTGATCACTTATCCCAACAAATAGTAATTCTTTGAACACAAAGTGGGCATGCTTATAAATGTCTGAGAGAGAAGATCTTCAAATATTTGAATTACTTTTTAAAATATACTGTATCTGCTAAACTCCTAGTAGAAAGAACATTTACACAGAGAGCAAGGTGGATAGATAAAGCAGAAGCATGCTAAATCTCAATAGCTTTCCTTTTGTACCTTTTTAATTTGTCTGTCTAATATGTTCCCTTTTATGCCCTCAATCATCAGAGTGCAAAGATGTGAACAAAGTGGCGTATTGCCCACTAGTGCTGAAGTTCAAGTTCTGCAGCCGAGCATACTTCAGACAGATGTGCTGTAAGACCTGCCAAGGACACTGACCCACAGAAAGCAAGAGAGAGTGCCTTGTTATATCATTGTGGAAATGTGTCCATCGAAGAGAGCCACACAGCGGAATGGGATTGAGGTCCTTGCAAATGCATTACCCTGTGGAAAACGTAACCACTGGTCAGCCCTAGCTGACAGGATTTCAATATTATTTTAACTTCTGTGAAGTGGGATTTATTCATCCAAAGTGCTGGACACAGTATAAGGAGGGCATGCCAAATTGGAAAGATCCACACAACACATATAGAATAGTTTACTGTGGAACATTTGTGTTCTTTTGACTAAATCCAATAGTCTGTTTACCTCCTTGGACCATTAAAGTAATTTTTATTATGGACTTAGCAATGACACTGAATCCATTTATATTTAAAACTGTTTAAAATGTAGCTGTTATGACTTGGTCTACTATTGAAGTAAAGAAGAATCAAACAATCTTAAGTCATAGCTTAAAAATGTTAACTATTTTATCTCATTACACAGCATCACAATTTAAATTATAAAATGGGCTTGGAAATGTTATTTAAGGAGCAATTATAAATCTGAAGTAAAGAAAATTATATTTTTTCCTTCATTCCACCTAATTCCCTTAGGAGTAATCCATATTTGCTGAACACTGCTGTGAGCCATATATAAAGCTAAACTAAACAAAACAACCATGAGGAACTTAGTTTTAAGAGGTGCAACAGTTATTGCAGGTGTGCATGAAATACAAGTGTGCTAATAAATCTGTGCTACAGATATATAGCCATTTTGCCATTGTACAAGTGAAGCTGAGATGTCCACTAAAAGGGAAAAACATTTCAATACAATGGAGAAGCCAGATTTCAATTGTGGTGAAGACCAGAGTGCTGCGTACTTCACTACTAATGTACAGGCTCCATTTTATTACTCCAATTCACTTTTGTTTACATCACTAGCCACAGAGAGGCATCTAGTCATGTTACTCCCTACTCACCATTACCAAGAAGTTCTAGTGCAAAAGATAAATGTACTGTGTAATAATAAGCCAGTCTCTCTGCAAACTTTACTGGCAATTATAGTGGGTTCCAGATGTTCCCTTCTCTGATACAATAGAAGGGCATTTATTTATGAGAGAAAGTGTTTGAATGCACAGGTTTGGAGACTGTAAGAGAGTGAGCAAGGATTACAACCAAAGAATAAAAGAGTTATGGGGACCTTTTGGTCATATTATCATAATTTTAATACTCACTGAATACTTATTTTAGTTAATACTCTGAATTGCATTTAAATGTGAAACCAAACTACTTGGGCAAGTCAGATCCAGAATTTAGCATAAATAAATCTTCATGTCATACTCCTCTTCCCCTTCCCTTCTTGATAGAAGGTTCAACAAGGAGATAAGGAAAGTGGGTACTTGTTTATATTAATATATTGTACTTGAACATTTGCAGTTTGCAGCAGGTACTTGATGAATGTGCTTTTGTGACCAACTATGTCTCCTTTGTTGTAGTGCAATTAAAATTATGTGAACAACACCTCGTGTTAACACTAAAAATCAAATGGCACTTTTTAAAAAAAAAATAATCTTTCAATGAAACAAGTAAGTTCAATAAATCACATGAAACCTAAATGTCAGTGTATTTAACAAATAATAAGCCAAATGTGTTGCACACTATTTACTAATGTGAATTAACAAGGAAAAAATAGATATTCTTAACAGAATTCTTGTACTATAAAACATGTTGACAATCTATATGTGGCATTTTATGTAGCCCACTTATTCAGAACCATCAAACTCCTGTCATCTGCTACCTCTTGACAGTGTTTTTCACTTCCTTACACATGTGACCAGTGGAATTCATTTCCAGTAAGCATGACTTTACTCACATATGGCCATCTGCTGCTCTCAGTCCCTGTGTACGCAACTCCCATTGTCACTGGTTCTCAATAAATACAAAAATAAAAACTGGCAGTTGCATATGTGGATCAAGGACAGGGTATAGCCCTTAGATAATGAGTGAATTACCTTTATAAATCCTATTGAGAGAATAACTTGGTGCTAGCATGTGTTGACTAAGTCAAAAATATGATAAAAGGGAAAGGTGTTGCTGTGGCATTCTCTAAGCAAGCAGCTTCTTTGTATCAGGATCTGGTTTTCTCCAGGGCATAATTGTGTTTATTATCTAATGTGTCTGTTCAACTAACAAGAAAGGGGTTGGTTTTTTGGGGTTTTTTTTTTAATGTATTCAAAGTGAACCTTTTTTTTTACCTCACTTAGGACATTAAAGTTGCAAGGAGTGTTTCCACAGACACATTTTGCTCTCTCACTGGTGCTAGAGGACTAGGGAGTCCAATGTTTACTCTGCAACTTAAAACAGCACTGAGGTTGGAAATTTAAGGAACTCCCTGGAGCAACATTGATTTGCATTGTTAAAGGGAACAAAATCCAGAATGTATTTGAATTTACAAATTAAACGACACTTCAGACTAAGACCTGAAAATAAAACCTAATTGAAAAAGGAAAAAAAATCATTGGTTTCCCCAGCACAGTTCATTGCTGCTGCTACACTGTAGCCACCTATGTAAACTAAGCTAAATAATGTTATATTTTTAAGTAGTGACAATAGGACTATTTGTATAGGCTGTATAAATATGACAGGCCTAGAATCAAATAGTAGAGTACTAAATACACAGAGCAATCTGGTGCCAGTACTTCCATTCAGCAATATCACCAACTGAAGCAGATCAAACTAAAAGGAAAAAAAATTCTATAAATAAAACCCCTCAAAGTGTATACACGCAGAAATAATCCATTTCATTAGGAACTTTGTTAATGGAGTGAATGTCACATAGATATCCTTAATAATACAGACTGAAGATACCTTTGTATTATGGTGATTAGTTGCTTATTATTTTATACTCAGTATTAATGTGGTACACTGTTACTTTATTATTATTTTTTGCTTTTGTAAATTATATTCTAATTTATTGTCATATTTCCTAACACATGTTCTACATGCATTCTCCTGCTTGTAATGAAAACAAAAATATTGTAACACTTGATGCAGTGAAATTCCACACCAGGCACAGATTTGTTTTTAACATAGTTAATTTAGTAAAATAAAACTGCAGCTTTTAAAAATGGCGTCCATGGTAAAGTTGTCTGTTCCCTGACATACAGATGCTAGAATTCTACAAGCACACATATTTCCTTCCTTCATCAAATACATTTAAAACTGTATAGGATGTTTTCTTTCCTATTCATAGATAAGACATCTATATGTTGTCTCAGAAGTCTGTCCCTGACTGCAGCAATATTTCTCATATGTGAGAATAACAATAAAGACGGGAACTGTGAAAGACTAAATCATCTACATTATCAGGAAAATATTTTAGTTAAGCAATAAATGTTAAAAGAGATCAAATCAGGAAAGGAATTAATGGGCAGCAGAACAACCTGCACCCAGTCAGTAACAAAATGTCTCTGGCATTGTGCTTTTAGAGTTCCAGCAACATTTCCCATGACCTTTTTGGATTTCAGAAATGAGGCCATTTCAGAAGATTTGATATGCATGTATCCTAGAATGATCACTAAATCTAACTTCTGGTTTAGTGAAAAGAATTAATCTACTGCTATTACCAAGATGTTAACGAAAATATAGAAAACTTTAAAGATTTTAAACCAGTCACTTAATCATTTTGCTTACTCTGATGTGATTTTTTTCTTATTTCTTGACTTCTCTCCAGTAATGAGAACCCCAGAACTGTATGCTCTAATCTAGAAGTACTGATAGTCTCACCCATGGACTATGAAGAAGTCCTGTTGCCTACCTGGTCAGAAATGAAAGATGGAATAAACCTTGTCAATCATACAGCTAATAATAGCTCTTTTTGTGCAATCCAAAATCATGTTGACTTCCCCCCCGCCACACTCTTTCACACTGCAAATTCTTACCTGATATGCTGCCCGCTATTGCTCATTTTCGAATATTACTTCTTTCTTAAAGATTACTTGTGTTTTGGATTACTATTTCACAAAAATGACAACAGCCTGCACAAACTGAATTGTATGTTCTGATGCTGCTTCTTTTCTCACACTGCTGATTCCGTAGTCATAGAATAATAGATATTAAGGTCAGAAGCGACCATTATGATCATCTAGTCTGACCTCCTGCACAACGCAGGCCGCAGAATCTCACCCACCCACTCCTGCGAAAAACCTCTCACCTATGTTTGAGCTATTGAAGTCCTCAAATCATGGTTTAAAGACTTCAAGGAGCAGAGAATCCTCCAGCAAGTGACCCGTGCCCCATGCTACAGAGGAAGGTGAAAAACCTCCAGAGCCTCTTCCAATCTGCCCTGGAGGAAAATTCCTTCCTGACACCAAATATGGCGATCAGCTAAACCCTAAGCATATGGGCAAGATTCACCAGCCACATACCCAGGAAAGAATTCTCTGTAGTAACTCAGATCCCACCCCATCTAACATCCCATCACAGGTCATTGAGCCTATTTACCATGAATAGTTAAAGATCAATTAATTGCCAAAATCATGTTATCCCATCATACCATCTCCTCCATAAACTTATTGAGTTTAATCTTAAAGCCAGATAGGTCTTTTGCCCCCACTGCTTCCCTTGGAAGGCTATTCCAAAACTTCACTCCTCTGATGGTTAGAAACCTTCGTCTAATTTCAAGTCTAAACTTTCCAATGGCCAGTTTATATCCATTTGTTCTTGTGTCCACATTGGTACTGAGCTTAAATAATTCCTCTCCCTCTCCAGTATTTATCCCTCTGATATATTTATAAAGAGCAATCATATCTCCCCTCAACCTTCTTTTAGTTAGGCTAAACAAGCCAAGCTCCTTGAGTCTCCTTTCATAAGACAGTTTTTCCATTCCTGGGATCATCCTAGTAGCCCTTCTCTGTACCTGTTCCAGTTTGAATTCATCCTTCTTAAACATGGGAGACCAGAACTGCACACAGTATTCTAGGTGAGGTCTCACCAGTGCCTTGTATGACGGTACTAAAACCTCCTTATCTCTACTGGAAATACCTCGCCTGATGCATCCCAAGACTGCATTAGCTTTTTTCACGGCCATATCACATTGGCGGCTCATAGTCATCCTGAGATCAACCAATACTCCAAGGTCCTTCTCCTCCTCTGTTACTTCTAATTGATGTGTCCCCAGCTTATAACTAAAATTCTTGTTATTAATCCCTAAATGCATGACCTTACACTTCTCACTATTAAATTTCATCCTATTACTATTACTCCAGTTTACAAGGTCATCCAAATCTTCCTGTATGATATCCCAGTCTCTCTCTAAATTGGCAATACCTCCCAGCTTTGTATCATCCACAAACTTTATTAGCACACTCCCACTTTTTGTGCCAAGGTCAGTAATAAAGAGATTAAATAAGATTGGTCCCAAAACTGATCCCTGAGGCACTCCACTGGTAACCTCCCTCCAGTCTGACAGTTCACCTTTCAGTAGGACCCACCATAGTCTCCCTTTTAACCAGTTCCTTATTCACCTTTCAATTTTCATATTGATCTCCATCTTTTCCAATTTAACTAATAATTCCCCATGTGGCACGGTATCAAATGCCTTACTGAAATCTAGGTAAATTAGATTCACTGCATTTCCTTTGTCTAAAAAATCTGTTACTTTCTCAAAGAAGGAGATCAAATTGGTTTGGCATGATCTACCTTTTGTAAAACCATGTTGTATTTTGTCCCATTTACCATTGACCTCAATGTCCTTAACTACTTTCTCCTTCAAAATTTTTTCCAAGACCTTGCATACTACAGATGTCAAACTAACAAGCCTGTAGTTACCCGGATCGCTTTTTTTTCCTTTCTTAAAAATAGGAACTATGTTAGCAATTCTCCAATCATATGGTACAACCCCTGAGTTTACAGATTCATTAAAAATTCTTGCTAATAGGCTTGCAATTTCATGTGCCAATTCCTTTAATATTCTTGGATGAAGATTATCTGGGCCCCCCGATTTAGTCCCATTAAGCTGTTTGAGTTTCGCTTCTACCTCAGATATGGTAATATCTACTTCCATATCCTCATTCCCATTTGCCATGCTACCGTTATCCCTAAGATCCTCTTTAGCCTTATTAAAAACTGAGGCAAAGTATTTGTTTAGATATTGGCCCATGCCTAGATTATCCTTGACTTCCACTCCATCCTCAGTGTTTAGCGGTCCCACTTCTTCTTTCTTTGTTTTCTTCTTATTTATATGGCTATAGAACCTTTTACTATTGGTTTTAATTCCCTTTGCAAGGTCCAACTCTACTTGACTTTTAGCCTGTCTCACATTATCCCTACATGTTCTGACCTCAATAAGGTAGCTTTCCCTTGCTAATCCTTCCAATCTTCCACTCCCTGTATACTTTCTGCTTTTTCTTAATCACCTCTCTGAGATGCTTGCTCATCCAGCTTGGTCTACAACTGCTGCCTATGAATTTTTTCCCCTTTCTTGGGATGCAGGCTTCCGATAGCTTCTGCAGCTTTGATTTAAAGTAATCCCAGGCCTCCTCTGCCTTTAGATCCATAAGTTCTTCAGTCCAATCCACTTCCCTAACTAATTTCCTTAATTTTTGAAAGTCAGCCCTTTCGAAATCAAAAACCCTAGTTGCAGATTTATTTTTGTTAATCCTTACGTTCAGTTTGAACTGAATTAGCTCATGATCACTTGAACCAAGGTTGTCCCCTAAAACCATTTCTTCTATGAGGTCCTCACTACTCACCAAAACCAAATCTTAAATGGCATCCCCTCTAGTCGGTTCAGCAACTACTTGATGAAGGAATCCATCAGCTATCGCATCCCGGAAAATCTGAGCTCTATTATTATTACTAGCACTCGTCCTCCAGTCTATATCTGGGAAGTTAAAGTCTCCCATGATCACGCAGTTTCCATTAGTATTTACTTCATTAAAAACATTAAAGAGGGCTCTATCCATATCCAAATTACATCCCAGTGGTCTATAGCACACCCCAAGCACTATCCCAGGGGGGCTCTAGTAGTTTTCTTCCCCAATGTAATTTTTGCACAGACGGACTGTGTCTTATCCATGCCATCGCTTCTTATTTCTTTACATTCTACCTCATCATTGATATACAATGCTACTCCACCACCTTTACCTTTATTTCTGTCTTTCCTAAACAGCACATACCCTTCAATACCCGTAGTCCAGTCATGACTACTATTCCACCATGTTATATGTTCATGTAGTCCACTGAACCCCTTTGAATCTTCTTTAGTGAGCCTTTCCAGTTCCTACTCCTGAATGTTCCTCTGAGACCAACCCTGGTTTTAAGAGTCTCCACAATCCTTCTCCAATTCAAATATCGGTGCATATATTTGATAATGGGCTCTTCAGTCTAGCAGAGAAAAGTACAACATGGTCAAATGGAAGTTGAAGGTACACAGATTCAGACTGTAAATAAGATGTACATTTTTAACTGTGAGGGTAATTAACCATTGGAACAATTTACCAAGGGTTGTGGTGGATTCTCCATTACTGGCCATTTTAAAATCAAGATTAGATGGTTTTCTAAAATATATGGTCTAGGAATTATTTTGGGGGAAATTCCCAGGCTAAAGGAGATCAGACTAGATGATCACAGTGGACCTTTCTGGCCTTGAGATCTATGAATCCATTAATCCTCCTTTGAGAGATTGCATATGTCCATGCCACTATAAGTGTTTGTGTGCTCCAGCTCACAGTTGTTGGAGAGTTTTTCCTTTAGTAGTACCCAGTGCCCTCTGAAGCCACCCCTGATTCCCCTCAGTTAGTTCCAACTGCCCATAATGGTTGTTGGAGCTCCCTGTCCTTGCTTCTGCAAGTCTGTAGATAAAACCTATAAATAGTACCCACTGTATAGTTAGTGTAGTTTAGTAGTTACTTGTTTAGCTAAAAAATGTTGTTTTGTGTGGATCTGGGTACCCAGTCTGGGTGCCAGCCTTGGTACCAGAGATATGCCTTGCTCTCCAGGTCTCAAGCCCTGCAATCCTGTGGTAAGGGAATACCTAATACTCACCCTCACCCCAGCTGCTTTAAATGCTTGGGGGAGGCTCACATGAGCCACAAATGTGGCATTTGTAGGATCTATAAGCCCTGCTCTAAAAAAGCCAGGACAGGTAGATTGAAATATCTGCTGCTGGAATCAGTGCTATGTCCTCCACCTGAGCCATCTATGTCAGTCTGGGTATGAAGAACCTTGGCATCAGTCAGTAGCACAACTCTAAGTGCTACTGGTACTGAGAGGCAAATAAGCATAGCCTGTACTAAAGAAGAGGCATCGGAAATCAGACTCAGTACCAGATTGTCAAAAACAAAACAAAACAAAAACCTAAGAGGGTGAGCTCTTCTAAACTAAAGACTTGGGAAGGTGTTCAAAGAGGAAGCACACCTCTAAACAGGGGAGTTAGTTGACTCCAGAACCCAATATGGGGCTGTCAGGACCGACTGCAGAAGTACCTTTGTTGGCATCACCTGCCACCCCAGTACCATACAGTGTCTTCCTGGTACAGTCTACTCCTGAGGCGTATCAGGCTGTGAGAGAGTTGTTAAACCTCTCAGTGTCACCATCATCAGCAGTTCAAGAGATTTGACCAAGGTACGGTCATCAGTGCCTTCACCTCTGAACTGGGAGTTCCATCTGATTCAGCCATCAGGATACTGATTAAGGCGATACTGTTTAGGGGAAAGCCAAAAATGAGCTCCCCTTTCTTCAGAGTCTGAACTTTCTTCACTAGTACTCATAGATTCATAGACTTTAAGGTCTGAAGGGACCATTGTGATCATCTAGTCCAACCTCGTACACATTGCAGGAAACAGAACCTCACCCACTCCTGAAATAGATCCCTAATCTCTGGCTAGGTTACTGAAGTCCTCAAATCATGGTTTAAAGACTTCAGGTTGCAGATAATCCACCATTTACACTAGTTTAAACCTGCAAGTGATTTGTACCCCATGCTGCAGAGGAAGGTGAAAAAAAACCAAGGTATTTGCCAATCTGAGACAACGGAAAATTCCTTCCTGACCCCAAATAGGGCGATCGGTTAGACCCTGAGCACATGGGCAAGACCTGCCAGGCAAATACCTGGCAAATAATTCTCTGTAGTAACTCAGAGCCCTCCTCATCTAGTGTCCCATCTCCAGAGTTGGGGATTTTTGCTATTGGCAGTCACCAATCAGCCACAAGCCATTGTAAGCAATCTCATCAGACCATCCCCTCCATAAACTTATCCAGATCAGTCTTGAAGCCAGTTAGGTTTTTTGCCCCCACTTCTCCCTTTGCAAGACTGTTCCAGAACTTCACTCCTCTAATGGCTAGAAACTTTTGCCTAATTTTGAGCCGAAATGTGTTGATGGCCAGTCTATAGCCATTTGTTCTTGTGTCCACACTGGTGCTTAACTTCAATAACTCCTCTCCCTCCCTTGTATTTATCCCTCTGATGTATTTATAGACAGCGATCATATCTCCGCTCACCCTTCTTTTGGCTGGCTAAATAAGCCAAGCTCTTTTAAGTCTCCTTTCATAAGGCAGATTCCTCAGATCATCCTAGTAGCCCTTCTCTGCACCTGTTCCAGTTTGAATTAATCTTTCTTGAACGTGGGAGACCAGAACTGCACACAGTATTCCAGACGAGGTCTCACCAGTGTCTTGTATGGTACTAATGCTTCCCTGTCTCTATTGGAAATACCTTGCTTGATGTATCCTAGGACTGCATTTGCCTTTTTCAGGGCTACATCAGATTGATGGCTCATGGTCATCCTGTGATCAACCAGTACACCCAGGTCATTCTCCTTCTTTGTCACTCCCAACTAGTATGCCTTCAGCTCATAGCAAA
This sequence comes from Natator depressus, assembly GCF_965152275.1. NCBI lineage: Eukaryota > Metazoa > Chordata > Testudines > Cheloniidae > Natator > Natator depressus. The sequence continues at coordinate 40,710,798 of NC_134238.1, read as the reverse complement.
AATTCTTGTTGTTAGTCCCTAAATGCATGACCTTGCACTTTGCACTGTTAAATTTCATCCCATTTCTATTACTCCAGTTTAAAAGGTTGTCCAGATCTTCTTGTATGATATTCCGGTCCTCCTCCATATTGGCTATACCTCCCAACTTTGTGTCATCCACAAATTTTATTAGCACACACTCACTTTTTGTGCTAATGTCAGAAATAAAAATGTTAGCTAAGACTGGTCCCAAGACCAATCCTTGAGGAACTCCCGTAGTAACCTCCTTCCAGCCTGACAGTTCACCCGTTGTAGTTGTCCCTTTAACCAATTCTTTATCCACCTTTCAATTCTCAAATGAATCCCCATCTTCTTCAATTTAACTAATAATTTCCCATGTGGAACTGTATCAAATGCCTTACTGAATTCCAGGTAGATTAGATTTGTCTAAATTTAAATGTTTTAGTCCTTTGTCTAAAAAATCAGTTATCTTCTCAAAGAAGGAGATCAGGTTGGTCTGACACGATCTACCTTTTGTAAAACCGTGTTGTATTTTATCCCAATTACCATTCCCTCTATGTCCTCAGCTACTTTCTCTTTCAAAATTTGTTCAAAGACCTTGCATATAATTGAAGTCAAACAGTAGTTTCCTGGATCCCTTTTTTTCCGATCTTAAAAATAGGAACTATATTAGCAATTCTCCAGTCATAGGGTACGACCTGTGAATTTACAGATTCATTAAAAATCCTTGACATTGGGCTTGCTATTTCATGTGCCAATACCTTTCATATTCTAGGATGGAGATTATCCAGGCCCCCTGATTTAGTCCTATTAAGCTGTTTGAGTTTGACTTCCCCCTCCATATCCTCATCCCCCTTGCCACTAACCCTAAGCTCTTCATTAGAGTCATTAAATACTGAAGCAAAGTATTTGTTTAGGTGTTGGGCCATGCCAAGATAATCCTTAATCTCCACCCCATCCTTGTTTTCTTCTTATTTATGGGGCTATAGAACCTTTTACTATTGATTTTAATTATCTTTGCACGGTCCAACTCTGCTCCCATCTTCCATTCCTTGTAGGCTTTCTGCTTTCTCTTAATCACCTGTTTTAGATGCTTGCTCATCCAGCTTGGTCACAATTTTCCCCCCTTGCTTGGAATGCAGGCTTCTGATAGCTTCTGCAACTTTGACTTAAAGTAATTCCAAGCATTCTCCACATTCAAATCCTTGAGTTCTTCAGTCCAGTCCACTTCCCTAACTAATTACGTTAATATTCAAAGTTAGCTCTTTTGAAATCAAGGATCTTTGTTACAGATCTATTTTTGTTTATCCTTCCATTTAGTTTAAACTGAATTAGCTCATGATCACTTGAACCAAGGTTGTCCTCTACAACCAGTTCTTTTGTGAGGTCCTTACTACTCACCAATACCAAATCTAAAATGACATCACCTCTTGTTGGTTCAGCAACTATTTGTTGAAGAAATCTGTCAGCTATCACAGCCAGGAAAATCTGGGCCCTACTATTATTATTAGCACTTGTCTGCCAGTCTATATCTGTCTCCTTTGCCTACTCTGTCCCCATATCTACTCTAGCGACACCATCAGAGGACCCAACCACATCAGCCACACCATCAGAGGCTCATTCACCTGCACGTCTACTAATGTGATATATGCCATCATGTGCCAGCAATGCCCCTCTGCCATGTACATTGGCCAAACCGGACAGTCCCTACATAAAAGAATAAATGGATACAAATCGGACATCAGTAATGGTAACATACAAAAGTCAGTAGGAGAACACTTCAATCTTCCTGGAAATTCTATAACAGATTTGAAAGTAGCTATACTTGAACAAAAAAACTTCAGAAACAGACTTCAAAGAGAAACCGCAGAACTAAAATTCATTTGCAAATTTAACACCATTAATTTGGGATAGGGACTGGGAATAGGGACTGGGAGTGGCTGGCTTATTACAAAAGCAGCTTTGCCTCTCCTGGAATTGACACCTCCTCATCAATTATTGGGAGTGGACTACATCCATCCTGATTGAATTGGCCCTGTCAACACTGGTTCTCCATTTGTGAGGTAACTCCCTTCTCTTCATGTGCCAGTATATTTATGTCTGCATCTGTAATTTTCACTCCATGTATCTGAAGAAGTGGGTTTTTTACCCACGAAAGCTTATGCTCAAATAAATCTGTTAGTCTTTAAGGTGCCACCGGACTCCTTGTTATATCTGGGAAGTTAACATCTCCCATAATCACACAATTCCCAGTAGTATTTATTACATTAAAAACATTAAAGAGGTCTCTATCCAGATCCAAATCGGATGCTGGTGATCTGTAACACTCCCCAAGCACTGTAACAGGGGAATGTCTAACAGCTTTCTTCCCCAAAGTGATTTTGGCCCAAATAGACTCTGACTTAACCATTCCATCACTTTTGATTTCTTTACAGTCTACCTCATCATTAATATACAATGCTACTCTACAACCTTTGCCTTTATTTCTGTCTTTCCTGAACAGCACATACCCTTCGATACCTGTACTCCAGTCATAACTACTATTCCACCATGTTTCTGTTATCCCTATGATATCTGTTTTCACTTCCCACACCAGTAGTTCTAGTTCTTCCATTTTGTTACCCAGGCTCCTTGCACTGGTGTACAAACATCTTAACTGTTCCTGCTTGGCTTCACCCATATTCCTTGCTGGATTGGGTACAGTTATTCCACTGCCAGTGTCGCCTGTCTGACTGGTATTAGCATTGTCCTTCCTCTTAATGTCCATTCTCCTACCCACTGCTGTTCCTTTCTCCAATGCTGTATCCATTCTTACTTGGTTTTCCTCCTTTACTATGTTAAAATCAGGCATGGAGATTACATGAGCATCTCTCAGCAATCTCCCCTGAGTTCCTAGTTTAAAGCTCTTTTAATGAGTTGTGCCAACATTTATCCCAGAAGTCTATTTCCCTCCGTTCTTAGGTGGAGTCCATCCCATGAGATTATCCTCTGTCCATGAATGCCTCCCAGTGGTCAAACATCCCAAAGCCCTCTTTATAGCACCACTGTCTGAGCCATCTGTTGATCATCATAATCTTGTCTTGCCTTCATTCTCCTCTGCTAGTGACAGGCAGAATCCTACTGAAGATCACATGAGCCTCCATTTCCCTTAAGTGTCTTCCCCAGCCTGGTGTAGCCTCCCTTAAGGCATTCCAGCGAGAATCTAGCTATGTCATTTGTTCCCACATGAAAGATAATCAGTGGATTCTTTCCTGCTCCCATTAGGATCTTCTTCAGTTTCAAGTCCAAAGTATCTTTGTTCCCGGCAGACAGCATACCCTTCTGTTCTCCAGATCAAATCTAGTGACAGGCCTCTCTGTTCTTCTTAGTAGGGAGTCCCCAGTCATGCAGACCTGCCTTTTCCTAGTGATGGTGTGGTTCTCTGGCCTTCCTCCTGTTCTTTCTGGCTGTGCATCCTCTTGTCTTTTATTCTCCCTTACAATCTTCTGTAAGGGAGAATAAAAATATCGATTGGTATAGCACTGGCACGGTCACAAGAAGAGGCTTCTTCTTCATCAAACACTGAAGTGGGAGCCTGTGTGTCCGAACCTAGATGGTCCCATCATTAGGAGTATGTCACCTGCCCAATCTGGTTTCAGGCTCAGCACCAGCAAGGGACGTATAGCAAGGACCCTTTTGTCTATGCATAGCTGGGTAGTGGGATTGTACAGTGGCCATTTTGGAACCTCTGGGGGTTCCCCCTCAATTGAGAGTTTCCCTGAAGCCACCTCAGGCAGCTCTATCTACTGATCATCAGGAGCATCGATGCTGCAAACACTCTAGTTTTGGTACCAAGCCTGGTACCAAACAGATTCAGGATCCCCATTACAAGCAGCCACAAGAGGAGCAGGAACTAGATCTGCCCTGATACCATTGACATCTTCTTCCTCATCCCCCAATGAGGCAGTTGTGGCACCTCCTGATGATTTCTTCACCTTCTGACAGTTTTAAGACTCATCAGGAGTTGTTGAGGAGGATGACTATGGGCCAAGACATCCACCCAGAGGAGTCCTGGGAAAAATCCCACAAGCTGATGAACATTTTGACGTCTGTGGTCCCAGGTAAATGATGCTATCTTAGGTCCTACCAAAGTCCTCTGGCAGATACCAGCTATCCTTCCTCTGACTGCAGAGAAGGTGAAGAGGAGGTACTATGTCCCATCTCAGGGGTTCAAGCATCTATATAACTATTCTCGTTCAGGCTCCCTTGGGCAGCCAACGTGTTGTAGCAGCCAAGGAGAAAGAAATACAGGGCACAAGGTGTCAACACCCAGAAATAAAGGGGACGAGAAGCTGGATTTATTTGGAAGGAAGCTTTATTCCACAGGTGTATTGCAGTTTTGTATTTCAAATCAGCAAGTTTTGCTGGGGAGCTATGAGTTCACCCTGTGGGATGTAGTTTAAAAGAAAAGCTAATAGATGAACAGGAGTTCCAGACTTTGACAGAGGAAAGTAACTTTGTTGACAGAACAGCTCAATGCAGCAGATTCTGCAGCCTGCAGCATGGCCTATGCTATCACGAGGCAGGCATTTATCCTGTAGATACTCTTCTGGCCTCCCTCCACAGGTGCAACATACAGTCCAGGACTTACCTTTTGAAGGGCCATTGCACTTCTCAGAAAAGACGGATGAGACTCTGCATAGTCTCGAAGACTGTGGAGCAACCCAGAAATCCCTGGGCATTTACACCCCAGCAGTGAAACGGAAGGCATTCCATTCTCATCAGTCCCAGCCTTTCCAGGGGTTGCACCTTGAGCCCAAGACCTGCCAACAAGAAGGAACAGAGGTTACAAATGGTGACCATGACTACCCTCTATTTCCACAGTTGTTGGCTTATCAAGATGGTGGCAACTTCCAAGAGCACATTTTGATGGGCAGGTTTGAGAGTAGTTCCAAGAGTGCCATCTTTTTTTGTTCATATTTTTGCGAACTGCCTGTCCCACTTCCATTGTGCTTGAGTCTACATCACAACAGATTGGTGGGCTCTAAGCACAGTGGAAGTGGGATATACACTCCATTTTATTTCTACACCCCAGTCCTCTTCCCCGTCCCTCTTCAGGGACTCCTGTCATGGGTCAGTATTACTGCAAGATATATAATCGCTTCTCCTTGTAGGAGCTATAGAAGAGGTCCCCTTGTTTGTTCAGGGAAAAGGGGGTTCTCTTATGGTACTTCCTGATCCCAAAGGCAAAAGGGAGTCTCAGACTTATTTTAGACCTAAGGCAGTTAAACAAGTCCCTGAAAAAAATCAGAATTCCAGATGGTCACTCTAGCTTCCAGTATTCCTTCCCTGGAGCTGGGGGACTGGTATGCTGCTCTCAATTTAAAGGACACCTACTTTCACATGGTAGTTCATCACAGTTGCAAAAAATTTCTGAGATTTACCATCAGTGGTCGCCATTATCAGTTCACAGTTGTCCCCTTTGGTTTTTTTTTACGAAGTGGATGACGGAGGTAGCAATATTCCTCTGGCAATCAGGGGGTTCATGTCTTCCCATACCTGGAAGACTGGCTGATAAGAAGTCGATCCATGTTGCAGGTGGTGTCCTGCATAAGCATAATTCAAAACACCTTCTACATGTTGGGCCTCCTGATCAACTCAAACAAGTCAGACCTGTATCCAGTACAGAAAATAGAATTTGTTGGAATGGTCCTGGACTCAACAATTGCCAGGGCCTTACTACCACAGGCAAGGTTTTGTGCATGGCAAAGCCTCGTTCTGGACTTAAAGTCTTATCTTCGCTCCATGGTGAGAAACAGTTTAAGGTGGCTGGGGCATATGGCAGCATGTGATCCTATACTCCGGACTGCATTTCAGATTCCTTCAAGGCTGGTTGACAGAGGTGTATTCTCCATGAAAGCACCACATAGACATGTCAGTGTGTGTACTGAGTCAGATCTTATTCTCCCTAGATTGGTGGATGGACCTGACCAGTGCCTACAAGGGAGTGCCTTTCACCCCACCTCAATGATCTCTTACCTTTGTCATGGATGCTTCAGAGCTGGGGTTGGGGGCTCACATGGGACACTTGCAGAAGCAGGGTCTCTGGCTTCCCTCAGATCTCAGCCTACACATAAACATCAGGACGTTGTGGGCTATCTGATTAGCTTGCATGGCGTTTCTTCCTCACTTTAGGGGAAGGGGTGAATTGAAGTCATTCATCATAGAAAGGGTCTTAAGGGAACTATACAGTCAAACGCTTCTGCCTGATGAAAGCCCCAGTACTGAGCTGGAACTGTCATCCAGTGAGAACTAAGGTTCCATCAGGCTGAAGGTTTCTATCTTCCACTACAAATGACAATTAGATGAAAAAGAAAGAGCATCACTGCCATGTGGACCCTGCAACCAGCATGTTGGAGAACTTGGTGTAGGAACCTCTGTCACATGCAGTAATTAGGATGGAATCCCAAACAAACGTAAAAGGACTCAGTCAGTCACAGAGCAGGGTTCACTACAGCCCTATACTTGTGGTAATTTTCCAAGTCTATGTGTCCATAGCAGTGGGGAGCAGGATGTTCCCAGAGTAGATAAAAGTGCTGCTCAGGACTGGAGTCTGGTGCTCATTTACATACATACAACACCCCATAAGCTGCTACACTACCTAAATCTCACCATTTATTTATTTTCTCCCATTCATTCCCAGGGCTGACACTTCCCTTGAATCGGCCAATCTAAGACACAAGTAACTTATGCTTATATAGTTATATATCAGCCAGAAACTTATATATCAGTCAGAAAAGGTCTCTGAAATCAGACCTTCACAGGCTATAAGTATCTAGGCTGCTGTTGCGTAACAAAGCCAAAATGGCACCACAAAACATGAGAGAGGGTGTTCTAGTTACAGAATAAGAGGTGACTGTGATGGGATTTACAAACCCCACACTGGACAACAAGGGGTTAAAGAACTGCTCTGGGATCAGCCAGCTCGACCCCGTCACACCTGCAAGACATGCATTGGCTGGAGGAGGAGTTAAAGGGAAGCAGAACAGCTCCCTTCTGGGCAGACCAGGGAAGAGGACAGATCTTCAACCCTCAGCTCCTGAGGAAAGAGCAGAAGGAAGGCAGGATCTACCCCTACAGCCACTGCCTGAAGGTCCCGTCCTGAGGGAGCATAGGGCCTTATCTTGATACACCCTGAGAGGGAGTCATTCTCCTCTCTGACTTACTAACTCTGTTTATTTGTGTTAACTTCCTTGCTTTTTGTTTACAGACTACCCTGGAAGGGGAGAGACTTTGAAGTGACCTGGCCGAAGGGCAATTCACAGGGATAGGCAGGGCACTGCAGAGGCGGAGCAGCCAGTGGCAGCAGACCCCAGTGGGGAGAGAGCTGCCACACCACGTCTGGCCATAAGGAGGTGCCAGTGGTAAGCCAACCCTTTCACAGATCAATATTAATGTAATTACAGCTGTTGCCTATAAGCAAATCACATGATCTGAAACGTAGCCTATGTTTTAACCCAATGCAGTCATTTAGAGTGTGCTTAGTGCTAGTTATACTCACTGGCTGAAATTTCAAAATAAGAGAGATTCAGTTGGGTCTTTTGTCCTCTTGGCGTTTTGTTAAACTTTGAAAACCCCCTTTAGGTTGCGTCTACGTCTAATTTTTCCACTTACTTCTGCATTAAAAGTGAGAGAACGCCATCTTCTGCACCTGGAAGCCAGACTTAGGGAATGAAAAGCGAGATAACTTGGAGAATACTCCCACCTCCTTCAGTAATCCTCAGATTCAGTCTGAGGTGGGAAAGGAAATGTTCCGATTGCTTAAAGCAACAGTTTAGCTACCCTGAGTGACCACACTGCACCTTTAATGAGGGGATGTTGTCCGGCTGGCCCAGGGAAAGGGAATGGGGCTCTATGGATGGAGCAGGGAGGTCAGAAGCTGCTGCAAAAGGGGGGAATTGGTCAGCGTGATGACACTAACTCATCCTCTGGGACCAGAAGGGAGGAAGGGCTGAAAAGGGGCAAGCCTGTGTGGGAGAAGCCCTTTTCCACAAAACACGCAAGGCTGCACCCATCCTTCCTCCCCTTTAGGAGGCAAAATACCAGGTTTGGTCAGGACCTGCTGTGGGCATGGTGCTAGCCAACCCTTTTGGGGAGTGCTGGGAAGGAATTTTTCCCTCACCACCAGATTGGCTTAGGTGGAGCAGGGGGGTTTGGGAAGGGCTTTGTTATGGTGAGTAGGGAAGGGTGTTAGGCTATGATGTTGCAACTCATTATGTAAGTGTGGGGTGGATGTCCAGTGCAGGTACTCCTTAAGGAAGGGATACAGTGAGCAGATAAATGGCTTGGTAAAGGACTTACAAAGGAGGTGTTGGTTAAAGGAATGGAACGGGGAGAGCATTCGGGGCTCCTATGAATGGTGCAGCAGGAAGCCAACACCCATTTCTAGTAGCCCACCTTAACCCTCATTCAAGGGGGGAGGGATGGTAAAGTCCCAGCAATGGGCTGGCTGGGAGACCTGATGGAAAAAGAGGGAAGGCTGGCGGAAGTCCCCCTGGGTAGTTATTGAATGAACATGGGGTTACCTGAACTCTACAGTTTATCTGCGGGGTAGTCCCAGACATCTAATAGTATAGTTGCAGCCTAATGAAAACCATATCCAGTGTCTCCTGTCCTTCTTTTGGAATAGTCGGACAATAGGAGAGCTCCATTCCCTGGCTGCAACCAACATTTCAGTGTTTTGCCAGAGGAATCAAATTCAGTCTGGCTCCTAGAGGCTTGGCAAGGTCTCCCAGAGAATGGAGTTCTTCAGTGCTCAGCCCAACAGAACTGTCAGCTGCCCCACCACCTCTTGATATCAGGATCTTTAAAATCACTTGCAGGTTTTTGAGGTTTTTTTGCCATGTCCCCAGTGCAACAACATTTTATGCTTAGTATTGACTGAAAATCCATTTCAGAGCATAACTTGACTTCTGTAATGAAGGTCAGTCTGTTCCAAATCTACTCTCTGGACAGAACCAACCCCTCTTGCTTGCTTCTAGATTTTCCAGACCATCTTTTAAATTAGTAATTGTGGCAATATTTGGGATTTGGGAATCTGTGGTAGTAGACACATACTATTTCCCTCCAGATAACAAATTTGAAAATTAGAATAATATTTATTATTTACATGTATTTAAACATATGATAAACTGTGCAAAAAGAAAATAAGAGCACTGAATGAAAACACTATTAAGGGCTGTCAATATATGAATGTTGCAGAACTATTATTTCCTGCTGACAAAGTCCCATTAACACAACTTTTAAGTAAATTTTAATTTTCCTTAATTATTTACCTGAGCACCCTTCTAAAAATACCTCAGAATCACCACCTATTCCCAAATGTCCAAGATGCCTGGAACATAATGGATTCTGAGCTCCACATTAGATTTACTAGAGTAAACTATACAGAAGTTGCCTATAAATGCTCAGCCACATAGAATAAAGATCCACCTCCAAAGCAGAACTCCAGAAAGTAATTTACCTTAGGTTCACATTTTTAATGCTAAATTTAAAAAAGGGGGCAGAAAAAGGTAGATTCTGATTGCAGTTTCAGTTGTACAAATCCAGAGCAAGTCCATTTAAGCCACTGGAGATTTTTTGGAATTATACTGGTGCTACTGAGATCAGAATTGGGACCCAAGCTTGCTCTTTTAATTAAATTGAGCTTCACATATTTTAAATCTGCAGCCAGTTAGCATGACCAAACCTTAAAACATTAATAAAACGGAGGCACTTCAGATGGTAGTCCTTACAGTTATGTAATATTCTGTAGGATTATAAGGGGTATGTTCCTACTTTTAATTACATATAACACCTTTAATGAATAAAGGGCATTGTGAAAACAAATAAGAACAGTTTTCTGTGCTATCAGATTTATTATTCACGAGCCATCTTGGTTAAACAATCAATTGCAGGAAAATGTCCACTGCTTAGCTGTATCATTGCTTAGCAGCAATCATTACAATATTTTGGATTTATTAAACTACTATGAATTGATGTATTAAACTAATATCTGTGCAGAGAATGCCAATTAGCAAGTGATCAGAAATGCTTTCCCCCGCTTTCAGCTGGCCAACAGATGGATTTCATTCACCAACACACTACACCATTCTGATTCTGACCAGTGAATGGACCCTGTATCTTTTTCTCTTTGATAAACACTTTACCTCAATTATTTCTGCCTTTGTTACTTCTAAGAGGGAATTTTGCAACACATTCAGCTTGAATCTAATGAAGGCCGCCAGAAAAATCCAGTTAGTGTATGTCCATGTAACTGTTCAACTTCTGAGCATTTTTGCACATGTGGTCTGCAGTAATCTTCCAGGTGAATTTAAAGGTGATAGTTACTATCTAAAATGTTATAAATGTCCAGATCTCACCATCTTTGAAACTGCCACATAATCTGTGTTTATCAGCAGCATTTAATCCCCAAGGCAGAGTGAAGTTGATAGAAGCTGAGACCAGGTTGTGGTCGGTGTCGGACCTTCACTATCCTTTGAAATTAAGTACTACCAGGAATTCACCTAAACAGCTCATCAGCATTCAGAAAGTGTTGTACATTTTACCTCTTTGATCAGCCTTTTCCACTACTGTTAGCTCATTTTCCCCTAGCACCTACTGCAGCTGATCTAAAACTGTGCTCTGGTGATCTATGGTGCACTTTGTCCACAGACAGCTGGTTGGTTCATGGTGCTGGCTTTTCTTTCTCCTTGTTTCCACTTGCTTAACTGCATTAACAGACAGCCAAAAATACATTAAATACTTTCCCCAAATTGCTTTTCTATGTAATCATTTACTATAGTTGCCATAAGGATGTTTTGTGATCACAAAAGGAAGGGAAGGTGGCCAATGCAATCATGAATGGGATGCATTGTTGCTTGTACAGTTCTGGATGGGAGAAGAAGTGTTCATGAAACAATCTCTTTTTTAAAAGATATGTTCTAAATTTGAGAGTCCATGACCTATTGCAAATGCCCTCCTTGTCTCTATTTACTTCCATTTGAGGCCCAATTCTGTTGCCATTGAAATAAATGGCAATACTACAATTGACTTCTAAAGGGCACAAGATCAGGCTCTTGACACTGAGAAGGGGCATTGCCCAGTTAGACATGGTAATTGGTTTTGTATTTGTTTGTTGTTGTTTTGCCTCAGTCTAATCCAGGAACAGTGCACAAAGATATTATGCTGATGGTTGCAATCCAAGCACAGAGACCAACATATGTACTCCTTAATCTATATAATTAGATTCCAGCGATGTCACTCTGTGTCACTCTGAAGCCTAGAATGTCTGAGGTGGTGGGAACTGATGCATAAATGTATAAATACTTGGGCTATAACTACCAAAATAATCTTGAAGAACTTGTAAAAATGAATTTAGAATTTTCCCTTCTACAGCTAGCAGAAGACAACAATCAGTTGCAATCGCTATCCCCAAGAAAAATAGGGATACCCTCTGCAGAGGCCACCAGAAGGGTATGATCATTTTGGCCAGAAGATTAAATTTTCATGCCTGACACCATTCAAAAGCCACTATGTGTGGTAACTTTGGCAATTAACATTTGCAACTAACGAATCATATGGAAAGAATGGATTGAGAGACATATACCTATCTCAATTGATTGACAGTTGAGGGGAGGATAGTTCCATTCCAGGTCTTACAACATCAATATAACCTCTGCGCCATAATGATATTGCAGCATATATAGCTGAAACGTTTATTGACCTGTCACTTTGGACTGGACACCCTGTGACTACCTGATGCCCCTGAAATACAAGGTGTAGTGGAAATGGTCCACAAACTCCCCTGATCTATGTCATCCACATATGCCTTTGATGAAAAGTGACTCCTTGAGTCTTGAAGATATTATTGAAACCGGGGATAAAGAGCTGGGGTATCTTTTAAAGGTTCCACGATGGTCAGTTTTATTACACAATGCAAAACATGCTTTTATAGATTTATGTTCACATTTAATTCAACAAAAATTGTATTTAGAATGTCATAACATTAAATCTCTTCCTTTCGATACACGGTGCTTTGGTAAAGATGAGGGTACACTTGTGCACATGTGGCAATGTCCTCTGACTAAACATCTGTGGAAAGGAGCTGACACTAGAATTAAAATGATTTGGGGCTTTAGCTCAAACATCAGTCGAGAACTACATGTTAGGGTAGTTACCTGAGAATCTGGGACTCATCAGCATAGCATTCATGGTTTCTGAGAGCTGCCGTGATCACACAATAAATTATTTTACGGAGATGGAAAAGTAAATCAATGCACAGAGTAGAATGATAGAATTGTGATCTAGCAGCCAAAGGGTCAGCTTCTGTCACAGGGATCATCAACAGGAGTTTGAAGAAATCTGGGTTTCAGTTCTGGAAACACTGGTCTAAAGACTACCCGAGAGCCCACAGACCAGTCCAGGTCTCCTTGTCTCTTCCCCTTCCTCCTCCCCCTTGACTCTTCCTCCCTCCCCTCCTTCTTTTCCCTTCTGCTTTCACACTTCTCCTCCCTGCCTTGTCTGTGTTCCCCCCAATAGATGTAAAATATTGATTTATTTGATTTTATAGTTGAATTTTGATTTTATAATTTAAGATTGTTAACATAGCTATTGCATATGTAAGTTACAGCTAAACTATATGTTACAGATGGTAATTTTACATTTATATTTTTCATTTTTTTTCGTTTGTGATAGTTGTATTAAAAAGTAAAAATAAATCAAAACCTTAATAAAAAAAATAATAAAAATACAAGAAATACATTTAAACCTTTACCTGTTTAAAAGTATTATACCAGATGGGGAAAAATATCATTTCTTTTCTAAGTTTCTGCCATTTTTCATCATTGGAATAATATTTTCTACCATGAAAAATGCTAGGATAGTCAGTAACCAAAATATAATTAGGGGAATCTCAATCAAATGCAATCTCTGAGTGTTTTTAGATTCTCTTTCACGTCTAGTCTTGCCACTAAAGTGCATTATAAAAACAAGACCTTCCACAGCAAAAGGAAGCTGAAGCATCTCATTTACCTTTTCTGGATGAGGGTTTCCATAAAGGTTTATTTACCTAAGATAGAGTTACATTGTTGAATCCAAGTCTTGTCAATTAGCAGATAACATTTGACTCCAAACATCTTATTCTTCACAAGCATTTTGTCAACAATACCGCTCCTCATTGAGTTTTCTTTTAAGATTTATTTCACAGATGTAAATTACAAGGAACAATTAACTGTAACCAGTCAAATCTAAATCATATATTATGAAATAGGGCATTTTATAGTTTATATAAAGAAAAGGAACAGTGAGTTAAGTTGTATTTGGGTTTCAATTACAAATGAAAGGTCTAGCAAAGAATGACATTATATGCTGGGATTTTCAACAGTGCCTAAGGAAGTTAATTAAATAAAATAATTAAATAATTAAGATAAACTTAAATTTAAGACCAGATCTAACACCAGTCTCTGAAATACCCCTTAGAAATCTGCTTCCAATGTGCCACGGGGGCTTTTCCAAGCTCTCGGACAGTGGTCACCATATTCAAGTCAATATTAACCTACACTTACACATCATTTTATTTGAGACACTGTCAAGGCAAATGTTTCTGTATTCTAAGTACCACCTCAGGAATATGCTGACTTTAATATGGTGACCCCTGTAACTTTAATAAAAACTAAGCTGTACAGAACACATCGATTTGGGACTCCATGAGTCCCTTCTTTCACTTGAAGTTTCAGGTTTGGATGTATCCAAAACCTAAAGGCCTTATCAAAAGCCCATTGGAGTCAATGGGTGTCTATATGTATCTATCACTACTGATTCACACTCAGGGTTTGCTCCTGCTACTGTTTCCACTTATGTAAATTATAAAATTCCCACTGATTTTCAATGGAAGCAGGAGCAGGCATTACATTTTATTAGGATGTGTGAGAAGGATAAGCACCAATTATTGTTGCTGTCTTTTGTTCTTGTATAGCTTTGAAAAAGCATCCCAAGTATTAAAAACTCAATTTATGTGCCAAAATATAGCCTCACCTTTTTGCTTTAAATGATGAGGAGATGGAGAAAAATCAGGATAACTTTTATTGCACTTTCCCTAAACATATGGGAAAATAACCTGAAATGTGGATTTCAAATTTTAGATTTTAAATCTAAGGGGAAAAATCTTGATATCTTTAAGTCAGGCATTATTCCGTGATTTCAATGTGAATTTTGCCTGAGTAAAAACTGATTAAGAATGTCAAGGTTTGGCCCAAGAAAAGTAATCTAAAATGCAAATGTGTTGCTTTTTCACGTCCCATAGGAAGTCAGTGAAGCACAGTTTCTTGCAGTGTTGGAGAGAAAATGGTATGTTTAGGGAATCCTAAAAAAAATACCTGGCAAACTTTTTGTTGCTGAAAGAAAAGGAGTACTTGTGGCACCTTAGAGACTAACAAATTTATGTGAGCATAAGCTTTCGTGAGCTACAGCTCACTTCATCGGATGCATTCAGTGGAAAATACAGTGGGGAGATTTATACACATAGAGAACATGAAACAATGGGTGTTACCATACACACTGTAACCAGAGTGATCACTTAAGGTAAGCTATTACCAGCAGGAGAGTGGGGAGGGGGGGAACCTTTTGTAGTGATAATCAAGGTGGACCATTTCCAGCAGTTGACAAGAACGTCTGAGGAACAGTGGGGGGGGGGGGATAAACATGGGGAAATAATTTTAGTTTATGTAATGACCCATCCACTCCCAGTCTCTATTCAAGCCTAAGATAATTGTATCCAGTTTGCAAATTAATTCCAATTCAGCAGTCTCTCTTTGGAGTCTGTTTTTGAAGTTTTTTTTGTTGAATAATTGCAACTTTTAGGTCTGTAATTGAGTGACCAGAGAGATTGAAGCGTTCTCCAACTGGTTTTAGAATGTTATAATTCTTGACATCTGATTTGTGTCCATTTATTCTTTTACGTAGAGACTGTCCAGTTTGACCAATGTACATGGCAGAGGGGCATTGCTGGCACATGATGGCATATATCACATTGGTAGATGTGCAGGTGAACGAGCCTCTGATATTGTGGCTGATGTGATTAGGTCCTATGATGGTGTCCCCTGAATAGATATATGGACACAGTTGGCAAGGGGCTTTGTTGCAAGGATAGGTTCCTGGGTTAGTGGTTCTATTGTGTAGTGTGTGGTTGCTGGTGAGTATTTGCTTCAGGTTGGCGGGCAGTCTGAAGGCTGACAAATTAGCGAATCACACATCTGGAAATTCTTATTGTCAGGATCTGTAAGATCTGCATAATGTTTACATGATTAATAATTAATAATTCACACAGTCAGCCCAAGGCATATTGGGTTTAATCTCTCAATGTGTTTTCTAAGCAAATTTACAGTTTGTCGCCCTCCTCCCCCTTCACCTTTCTGTAAGTAGATTTGGAGGACTGGTAATTACGTATTACCTGAACTGAAATGAACACAGGATTAGAACCTTGGTCTTGGCATCCAATATAAAATAATAAATACAAAATAATACAGTTACCATTATAACTGATCATGGAGGTTACAATTGTAGCATTTCTCTGTACTGTGCCTTTAAGGGTGGGATTTTCAAAAGTACTCTGTTGGCTGTGTGAGTCCATCAACTTCAATGGGAGCAAATTTAGGCCAATGTTGAGTGCTTTGAAAATTCCACCCTAAATCTCTATTAAAGACTCTATCTACAGACAGGGCATGGCAGACTGTTAGCTACATGAGTTAGACCTTCGCAGTCCACAACAAGTTTTGTTGGTCCTACAAAACCCATGAACAGTTGCACATTCTTGAACACTGTCTATTGTCACCATAGCTGTTTACATACTCACAGTTATAGAGCAGTCTTATCAGGAGGAGGAGACTGTGTACACTTTCATGGATATCTTACTTTTGTTCTTTCTTGCTTTACAGTTTTCTTAACATAAAATAAAAAAGGATACAAGAGGTGAGAGCTCTAAATTCACTTATTGGGGCTTTACCCATACATTTGTTCAATTTGCAATACTGTTTTTATATAAAAGGCAGCATAAAATGAATCACTGCCCTTTTTGCTGGCTGCCCTCAGGCCTGCTCAAGTGTGTGGCTGGACTTTTTCTCTGGCTCATACTCCTCCAATCCTATCCATCCCCCTCAGTCTCTTCAACTCAGCTTCACTCGACACCTGGCCCCTTTTCCCTCTTCATCCTGTTTTGTCCCCTTCCCTTCAATCTCCCCTTTCCCTTCCATTTAGCTTATCACCTAATTACTCCACCTCAGTAAACCCCATGAAAATACTAGGATCTTTGCCACCATCACATTGTTCTCTCTGCTTGTATGTTCTACCTTTCCCCCAACTCTATGTCTCTTGTCTATTTAGATTGTAAGCTCTTCTGGGCAGGGACTGTCTGCTACTCTGTGGTTGTTCCTAGCACAGCACAATAGGGCACCATTCTTGGTTGGGCCCTAGGCACAACCATAATAAACATAATGATGAATTGTGATGCTCCCCAGAAGTAGCTGATTTACTTATAGGAGCTAACCAAGGTTTGAAGTAGGAGGAGCATTGCCCTTCCTCCCTCTGCTAAAGCAATTAGTTCACCCCTTCCCCAATGTGGGAGAGCAGGCTCTCTGTGCTTCCAAAGGCCACTTCCTTCCTTGGACTCCTTAGCTGCTCCTCTCCACTTGCAGCTCCAGAGCACCTGCACTGTGCTGAATTAGCCAGGCATGGCTATAGCATCTCCTGTTCCTTTCTCTCAAGCAGCAGCTGTGTTCAGGGAATGCTGTACAGCACCTCAGCCTGGTGGCTGCTGCTGCTGCATAGTGCCCATGGGACCACCAGCCTTGCTCTTCCCTGAGCCTTCAGGAGACATATCTAAAGCCTGGCAAGCAGAGGGAGCAGTGAGCCAGCCAGTCCTTCTCCCTCTGAAGGAGAGGGTATGCAGACAGGACTGCTGAGCTCACTTCCAGAAGAGCAGCAGTTGCCTCCCTACCCCAGCCCTATGATCCTTGTCTTTTCCCACTATCCAGCTCAGGAAGGAGAAATGTGTAGGGTTGCCATGGGTCTGATTTTCGAAAGTCCAGTCGGAAAGGGGATCTGACGGTGTCTGGTCAGTAGTACTGATCGGACACCAAAAGTCCAGTTACCTGAGTAACCATCCGCAATTGGCTTCCATTCCACCGCTAGGAGGGCGGGAAGAGCAGCTGCTGCTGGAACTGGAGGAGCACTCAGTAACTGCTTGGCTCTGGTGGAGAGAGGTACTGGCACCCGGGGGTGGGGAGGGATCCTGAAGCATGTGGCGGTTGAGGAGCAGGGCCAGTAGCCTGGCTCACTGCCTGGGCCCCCTTCTCAGACTCCTTTGTGCCCTTCCCTGGGGTGCCACTCCCCATCCTGCCCCAGTCACTCACCGCTGGAGCGCAGCTCTCCCTTGAATGTCCTGTCCCAGTCACCCCTCCACCCCTAGAGCCCTCTCAGTGTCCAGTTTTCACAAATTAGAAAGTTGTGTGCTGGGGTGGGGAGTGGGCAAGCCACTGAGAGGATCTCAGGCCCCCTATAGAAGGGAAAGGTCAGGTGGGAGAACTTCTGTGAGGGCCCATCCCCCAACAGCTATAGGGATCAGTGGATGAACTACTGAAGAGCTCTAGCCCTAGTGGGAGGAGTAGCCATTTGGGGAGACACATCTTCAGGGATCCCAGCCCTCAGCCCCAGAGATAGTGGCCAGGGGGAGCAAGATACAGAAGAACAATTGAAGGGAGTCCAGGAGGAGGAATGACTAGAAGAAGTGGCTTGGGGGGCTTGGAGAGCTCTAGCCCAAGCAGTAACTATAGAGGTTGGGGAGCCCCCCACTCCTCAAATTACCTGCTTTAAACCCTAAATAGAACTGCTACAACTATTTATTCTATAGCCTGAGTGGCAACTGTCTGCATTATGAATCATAAGGTCCTAAATTCTTTACCTCATCAGACATATGCTGCTAACTGCTGATGGTATGCAGCTGTGGGTTTGTTATATTGTGCATACCAAGCAGTAATTAAAACTGGCATAGTTACAAAATAGTGTCAATAAATATGTTTGACACAATGACAGCAGCAACCATGTAACATCAGACACTCAATGAATCCAGTGTAGAACTATTAATCTGGTGAACAAACCCCTTTCGGCTCACTTGGGAATGTGTTTGAACTCACCACTATTCTCCAGGGGAGGTTTGAGATGAAATACTGTAGAAGCCTGAAAGATGCCAATAGATAACTTAGCTGTTACCACCTGAGGCTGCAATTTGGTGAGCCCTGGACTGAAATCTTGATTGATTTATCCATTAACTTTATTTGAGCTTTCCTGAGGCTTGTGAGAATAGAGTCCAGCCATGTCCTAGATACTTTCACAGTTCAGTTAAAAACCAGTTGCTTAGGCAAAGTAGTACAATAAGTGCTGTAAATGGGGCTAGCTGTTTTAACTGAACACAGCTTTTATTATTGTTTGTCATCTCTCTCTCATACTCACACTCACTTACTTTAGACATACTCTTATGTGTTTTCCCCTACTCATACCAAGGTCACACTGCTCTGCTTGCTCTCAGAGGTCCATGCTTTCTCTGGACCTAGTCTGGACGCTTCATTAAGAGCAGTACAATTGTGTATTACTGTATTGCCAACCTCAAGGGTTTATAAATTATGAGTCAGGATCTTCCCTCCCCACTCCCAAAAATCAGGAGATTTACTTAAAAATTGTAAGATTTTTAAATGATAAAATTGGGGTTCTTTTGTTTGCCTTTGAGCTTTTGTTACGCTCAGATCATGTTTTCAGATTGTTCTCCACAATGAGGAGAGCTATAAACTTTTTGTGTTCTTGTGTGTGTGTTTCTGCTGAAAGCTGAGATTCTCATGCAATGATCATGACTTCGATTTATGTAAAAAAGCAAAACAAAACAGATATTACCAGGCTTGTGGATAAAATCACAACAGTTGGTGACACTAGTATTACATTTGTTTCTGGAATGAAATGCTCATCACCTTTTTAAAAATGTTGTTGGTTATTCTTATCTTCCTTGGTGAAGGTAACTGTTCTATAAATATTTTAAGCTTCATTCCCCACTATATAAAATTAATGAGCTGACCTGGTGAAATCCTCCTTCCTTTCAGGCCATTTCAAGTTGGGGATTGCCAGAGCACAGTAATACTCCAGCCACACTCCTTTTTACCCTCAACATGTCTTATGCAGAGACGGTTCAGGGGTGGATGACTGGGAACTGGCTATGCTAGCTGGCCATGCCAGCTGGGGAATTCTCAGATGATAATACCCAACAGGTTTCTGGACCCATTGTGCCCTATTGATTCAGCTCTTCCAAAGACCCTAGTGGAACCTGAAGTTGCTCTCCCCTGTCAAACTCCCTGAGGGAATATGGTGGTAGAAATACCGCCTCATCCTGGGGCACACAACTGTCTTCCTGTACCATTGAATATGAATCTGGACCAATGTCTGAAAACTAATCATTTAAAAATTATTTTGAAACACACTCAGAATGCTCTGGGCTCACCGACATTCCTCATATACTGTTTTGAGCTGAAACTGCTTGAGTACTTAATCCAATTTAGTCTCATTTCAGGGTGCATCTGATGATGGGTGCTGTCATGCAGTTCTTACTCACTCACTGGCGTAAGCACTGAGCATAGGAGTTTCAGCAACTTTGAACCCCCAAATGGCATTTTTCAGGTGTTGCACATCTACAGTATAGGTAACAATCCCATAAAGACAGGACGGGTCATGAGCAGTCTCCTCTACTATTTGGATGTGTACAGATAAGCATGTTCATAGATGTTCAGGGTCTTTGATTCATCTACTACAAATATTTGCAGGACAGTCAAGCTAACACAACTTTGTTCCCAACAAATTTTTAAACTGAAAAATTGAAAAAATTGTGAATACTTTGATACTAGTGAATATAGTGGATAAAATGTATAATTAATCACCATTAAATATTTATTTACTAGCGGATAATTTAAAATTGAATCTTCATGAACTATTTAAGGTAAGAAAAAATCGAATCTGAGGTTACACTATAATAATCATAAAAAGCCCCTCAAACTAAAACATATTTGGCTGTTTAGAGGCAGATAATCCATTCTTAGTCCAATGCACAAATTTGATTTACAGTGCATTTCAAAATATTTATCTTTTTTTAGGGTTTCCATCACTGCCTAAGCCAATAACCTGCTGTGTTTGAAAATGTCTGGGCAGTAATTGTCATTGTTTGCAAAGCTATTTTGGAAAATAGTGAGCGTCATGGCATTTTGTAAAGTAAAGGAATGCAATTACCAACATTGTATACATAATCCAAGTGACCTTCTGGCTTCAGAAGCTCAAACCCATAGAAAAAAAGTTTAACAACAGCAAAATGTTTGTTTAATTTTTCTTCTGTAGTTGGTCAGTGGTAGGTGGCTTATGTTATAGCCAATTTGGCAAAAAGACCATTAGTTTAACAATTCCTTATAAGTACATAACAATGTTGAAATAAACATACAAGGAAGAGTATGATTTCTCTGGATGGATATTCTGACCCATTTTCATAAGTACTTGAGAAAGGACTGCAGATATCTGGGTGATAGCTGGGTGCTCCTGTGATGCATCCATAATGAGACAAACTTTTTTTTTTTTTTTTTAAGGTAGCAGAAAGGCTTATTAACTTTAGTTGTAGTTTGAAAACTTATTAAAATTTACAACAAAAAGGAGGATTTTGAAGTCTGTATTCATATTCATATCATGTATACAGTTTACTAGTTAGTGAACATATAGAGGGCTGAGATTTCATGGATACTCTGAGTTACTGGCAGGCTGAGACATAGGTACTGGGACTAGGGATGCTGTTGCACTGCTGGCTTGAAGTGGTTTCCATTATATACAGGGTTTACAGGTTGGTTCAATGGCTCTCAAATTGTTCCAACACCCTTAGGCTGAGATCCTTCCCAAACTAAGTATTTTTTCTTGTGCTCTTACCCTTTTGCTTAAGATCTTTCTGCACATACTGCATTGTTATATCCTGCATATAATTTTCTGGGGAAAAAAGATTAAAAGAATCTGTTGGAATTGCAGCCCAACAAAAACCCGAGCACAAGGGACAGCATGTCTGTCTCTGAAATGTAGTGTTACAGATAGTCAAGAACAAGCTTTAAAAGCCGCAGACATATTTTTAGACTAATGGAAATGTTCATAAAATGTTGAATGAAAAGCAATAATATTGGGAGAGAAAGCTTTTGGAATGATATCACCATGGCATAATGAATATGTTACTACACCTTAGTGACAGCATGAAAATAGCTAATGTGCTCTCTTATTTTGCTCTTCTCTAGCTCTGTTCTTCAGTGTATCTTGGAACACTTTGCAAACATGAAGTTCCACCCTCAAAAGTTATCTGAATGTTATATCCATTTTACAAATGGGCAAATTAAGGCACCAAAAAGTTAGTGATAGATCCAGTGATAAGACACAGGAATCCTGAGTGTGTTACCTTACTCTGCCTGCTGAACAACAGTTCCTTCACGCAGTAGTGTTTTTGGAAGGGCAATATAGGAATGATTTTATATCACAACTTACTTGTTACTTCCTTTTTGAAAATTAGCCACTAGAAGTCATGTAAGCCATAAAACTCATGGAATAAAGTGCTCCCTGGAAGCAAATATCAGCATTTGCATGTCATGTCATTTATTTTTTCTCCTCAGGCTGATAATACTCACATTTCAAGCCTGCATTCAATGTATATTATAGGCAGAGCTGGTAGCATTGCCTATTAGGCTATGTCTACACTACAGATCTTACAGCAGCATAGCTGTACCACTGCAGCTGTGCCACTGTAAGGTCTCTCGTGTACCTGCTCTATGCCGACAGGAGAAAGCTCTCCCATAAGCATAATTAAACCACCCCCAACAAATGGCAGAAGCTATGTCGCCGGGAGAGTGTCATAAAGTATATAGTATATGAGACCTTATCTTTGTACCTTATTCTTTAGCTCATTAATAGCCTCTCCATTATCAAAGAACTGTTTGACTTCTACTATGCTGAATTTGCTTTATAGTATTTTGCTACTTTTCATATTGTTCTTTCTAAAAGCAGTAGTGAAAGATGAGGTATCAGCTTCTTCTTGGGTCAGAGAAACCTCATTCTAGAGAAGCAAACTCAATACTCTGATCTGATCAGTGTGATTTTGAAATGCCCATATGATTTAATTGGGGATTGGTCCTGCTTTGAGCAGGGGGTTGAACTAAATGACCTCCTGAGGTCCCTTCCAACCCTGATATTCTATGATTCTATGATTCCTGAAACCATCACTCAGTGTACATATTAATCCAAACTCCATCCGGTGGTAATAATTCTCTCCATATTTCCATCATTTGTGGTGATGGTGCTGAATCAGGAAGAGGATCTGTGATAAGACGAATCTAAGCTTGCATAAGTAGGATACTATGGTCTATAATGAGCTGTTTGGCAAATTAGAACCATGACAGAAATAAAAAAGGTGCAAAATGGAGGCTGCTTTCTGTTTCCAATTATTGCTTTATCTCTGCTTTACTCCTCCTAGTTACCCCAGTGTTTTCATAGCTGTCACCCGTTACTGTTCAGGATTGGGAGGATAAATGTGAAACTTAACTAATTACAAATATCTTGTTTCAAGTTGTCTTATAATCCTCTGAATAGAGACCAACAGCAGTCAGAGACTTTTGAAAGCAATGTTCTCTTTTAACTCTTTGGCTGTACAGTTTATTTAACAAAAATCTATACAACTTTGTGGTTGTGGTGGCAGAGGTTAAACTTCCTTTGCAAAAACCAAATGTTTAAAATTCAGTGAACGTTGACGTGGAAACCCACCTGAGTCTTTGTTTATTATCTTGGGGGGAAATAAAACCTCAAATGAGCAATTGTTGTTGGAGAAGGGAATGCTTGCAAACAGCAGGACCTTGAAGCAGCAGGTAATGGTTGGCCTAGGAAGTCAGTGGCTTGGCTTACAGTATTTACTTAACTGGTTGGATCAGCAGGCTACACATAGAAAAGAGTCAAGAGGGAGAAAAATAAAAAATGAAAACAATATAAAAGATGAGGTTTGGCTTGATTTAAATTTTCTACCTCAAGCCGTGGTAGAAAAAAAGTATGGTTCTGCTGGATAATTCCTGATGACAATGCTTTGGTAGAAACCTGAGTTATCTAACTGACAGAAAAGGTTGCTATTTAGGAATATTTTTAATAGCAGCTGTGTGGGCTCATTTGCTGCCCAGGGCCGTGAAGGTTTTGAATGTTAGACAAGGTGAAATGTTTCTACCATCTATCATGAAGAAAGCCTTTACCTTGCAAAGTAAGATCTGTCTGAATAAGGAACACAGTGCCTTCTAGCTCTGGCTTGGAGCTGCGTGAGAGATAATGGGGCACAATGCAAACACTTTAGGTGAAGGGTAGGGGTAGCAGTATGCTATTACAAGTATGAAGGAGTATAAAAAAAAAACTCCACCCAAAGAATATTTCTTGGATATATTTCTCTGCTCGGTACATAGGCCCCCTCCAGCTCCGCCCAGGCCCCACCGCCACTTCACCCCTTCCCCCAAGGCCCCACCCCCACCCTGCTTCTTCCCACCCTCGCTCTGCTCCCACCCCGCCTCTTCCCTGCCTCTTCCCACCCCTACCCTGCCTCTTCTCTACCCAGTTCTGCCCCCTCCCCCAAGCATGCTACACCCTCTCTCCTCCCCTTCCTCCCCAGTGCCTCCTGTCACTGCAAAAGAGCTGATTCGCTGCAGGCAGGAGGTGCAGGGAGGGAGGAGGAGGTGCTGATCAGTGGGGCCCACTGATGGGCAGGAGGCGCTGGGGGGAGGGAGAGGTTCTGATAGGGGGGCTGCCGATGAGTGCTCAGCACCCACCATTTTTTCCCATGGATGCTCCAGCCCCGGAGTACTCATGGAGCTGGTGCTTATGGCTGGGTAGTTCATACAAGCAAGTAGTCTCAATTGATGGCAATAGTCTATTTTTCATTGTTACTTTACCTTGAACCAACAGGAACTCATTGGATTCTCATGGAGGTGTACAGAGTGGTACATCACTATGCTATATATCTTGGAATTTGGATATCTAGAAGTAGTAGTTGTATTTCAGACCTGTAGGACAGAGTGATTCTTTATATAATACACAGATGGCTTTGCTGATATTGCCCTTTTCGGAGAAGCGTCCATTTAAGTATTTGTGAAAATACAGTAGTCCAAATTTTCAACTAGCCATCTGCCTTTTTAAATATATGTTTCCTTCCTATGCCTTTAGAAGGAAGACAGCCCAATGTCAAACATGCACATACACTTGGAACCGAGGGAGGGAAGAAAAGGGCAGGAAGCCAGTACAGCATCTCTAACCAGGTGTTGGCCTGCATGCTATCAAGTGACACCTACTGATAAAACAGTCGTATGATTGTGAGCAATTACAAAAGCATGTACTATAGTCAGGGCCGGCTCTAGGCACCAGCAAAACAAGCAGGTGCTTGGGGCGGCACATTTCTAGGGGCGGCATTCCGGCGCTGGCCATGCCACCCCTAGAAATGTGCCCCCGCCGCCCCAGCTTGACTCCGCCTGCTCCCCTGAGCGCGCTACCGCTGCTCCGCTTCTCCCCACTCCCTCCCAGGCTTGCCGTGCACCAAACACCTGTTTCACGCGGCAAGCCTGGGAGGGAGGGAAGAGAAGCCGAGCGGCAGTGCGCTCAGGGGAGGCGGCGGTGGTGGAGCGGAGGTGAGCTGGGGCGGGGAGTGGTTCCTCTACCCCCCTTATTTCCTGTGCTCCCCCACACCCTTGCTCTCCTCTGCTCCGCCTGCTCCCCTGAACGCGCTGCCTCTCCCTCGCCTGAGAGGGAGGGGGAGAAGCGGAGCAGCGGCATGTTCGGGGAGCAGGTGGAGCGGAGGTGAGCTAGGGCAGAGGGTTGTGGGGGGGAGCTGCAGGAAGCAATGGGGGGGGAATGTGCGGCATGCCTGGGGGAGGAGGCGGGGCCAGGGATTTGGAGAAGGGGTTGGGAAGGGGTGGAGCTGGGGGTGGGGTGGCACAAAAAATAGCGGGGGGGGCCAAAATTTTTTTTGCTTGGGGCAGCAAAAATCCTAGAGCCGGCCCTTACTATAGTTAAAATAAGACATGACAATAACCATGTCTCTTAAGTAATAGACATTTACATTTGAGTTTAATAACCTGGGAGAACTAATGATCTCACCTGTACTGGTAACAGAAGAATGCAGACATTCATATTAACTTTGTTTCCAGTCAGTCTCCAGGTTACTATATATTAAGCATATCTAATGTTAACACAGAGCTCAAGTGTAAAATACACCTGTACCTGTAGACTCTTCTGCAGTGTGCAGCATAGAAACAAGTCCGATTGCTGTGCATAAAGTAGCATTCCATACCTCTGGATGAGTTTACAATGAGCCCAGAAAACTTTGTAAATAAAGGCTGTAAGAAATTCCATAAAATGCAGTTCTTACAATTTGACATAAAAATACCACATCTAAAAAAATCAACCAAACTTGAAAATGTACCATATGTTGTACAGGCTTACTCCATGATTATACACTGGCATTAGGGTGACCTGATGTCCCTATTTTATAGGGACAGTTCCAATATTTGAGGCCTTTTCTTATATTGGTGCCCATTACCCCCAACCCTCTGTGCCGATTTTTCACACTTGCTGTCTGGTCACCCTAACTGGCATAGCAAATTTGAATTGTGTGAAAGATGAACTATTATTTAGAAAGGGTCTCAGGAGAAGAGAATCTGACTTGACATAATCAAAAAGTCAAACATTCATCCTAGTAGAGAATGAGGATATCTGTACTGAATGGTTTGTTACGGGCTATCAGGGCTAGATTTAGGGGCAATTCAAAACTACTGGCTGCATGAGGCAAAGAAAGGGGCAAACACAAATGTGAGTATTCTGTGGGGCTTCTCTGGCTTACAAAACAGTGAATACCTTTATATGTGAAACAGATGATGACACTAGTGCTGCTTAAGTACCTCAGAAGCAGAGTGCTAGGTTTCTAGCTTCCTATTGTAACCCCCAAGGAGATTACCTAGGTTCTTGGGCTAGGGCTCTGTGTGCTGGTAGCTCAGGGAGAAGCACACCGTCCCTGGTAGGGAGGGGGAGACAAGGTAGACTCAGAGTCTGCTCAGCAACCAATAGCGAGTGAGATGCCCTTCCCGGGGAGCTCAGAAGAGAGGAGAAGCCATTTTGGAGCAGTCTGGAGCCAGCCAGGGAAAAGGAGTGGCTGACTGGGGAGCTGGGTGAGTCCCAGGCCTGCATGCAGGGTTCCCCTTGAGAACTGGCCTTTGGGGACATGAAAATAAGATCTCTCAGCTTGAGCCTTTCCTGCTCCAAGGTGACTGCCATTTTGCAGAGCTTTGTTGGAAAAACTTCTCCCAGCCAGGCTGAGTTAGCCCTCCAGCTATGAGATCAGTCACCACATGGCCATATCTGCTCTGGTTGCTAGTCCCGGGCTGCTGCCTGCTCTAAGTGTGTGTGAGCGCTGGGGTGGGAGACTAAAGTTTGGCTTTCAGTATAGTTTTGTAATCTGCACATGAGCCCTTCACCGCTTTGCGGCAAGGGGAAATCCTGGCACCAGAAGCAGCCTGACTCCTGCAAAAGGAGGATGCCTGTCAGCAATGGTTGTCAGCCCTCTGCAGTGACTGAGGAGTGCAGAGTCATCTCTGAACCTGAGGATCTGTTGTGGAGCTGTGAGTCACTATGTTTAGTTATCTAGGCAGGGAAATTGTTTGGGAGACCCTTACTCCCTGAACTGTGCCCTCAAGCCAGGGGGTGAGGGTCTGGGGATTTTGTTACCTGCTGCCTATTAAATCTGTGGATGGAGGGATTTACCACCTTATCCCACTTGTGAGTCTCTTGGGTGTACTGAACCCCGTAAGCCACATTGCTAACCGCTGTACAGATGATATTGTGGTCACAGGTTATCAAGGGCTCCTACAAAGTACGTGTACCAACAGGACACGAATTTGATGTATGTGTATCAGATCACGTGACTGGGGAAATTCATAGGTATTACCAGTAAGGCTAAGATTTAGTCATGGTTATTTTTAGTAAAAGTCATGCACAGGTCATGGACAAATAAACAAAAATTCACGGCTCATGACCAGTCCATGACTTTTACTATAAACACCTATGACTAAATCTTAGCAGCCCCGGGGCGCTGCTGCAGTGGGGAGTGGGGCCCTGGGGCCAGCTGCCCCGGGTTGCCAAGCAGTGCCTGGTCCGGCTGCCCTGAGACTGCTACTTGGGCGGTCCCCAGGGACAGCCGCACACTGGCTGCTGCTGGGGCGGTCTCCCAGGGCTAGCTGCCTGGAGCCGCCAGGCAGTGACTGGTGCGGCTGCCCCTGGGGCAGCTCCAGCTGTGGCCAGTGCGGCTGGTTGCGGGGCCACCTGAGTGGCTGGTTGGGTGGGTGCTGGCAGCTCCAGCAGCTGCTGGCGTGGCTGGGAATTTCATGGAGGCTGCGGAAAGTCACGGAATCCGTGACTTCTGCGATCTCTGACAAATTCGCAGCCTTAATTATCAGCATGGGCACTGGTGACCCTGTTATGTGATATGTATCTCCTGTTTAACATAATTACTGTTCTAAATACATTGTATGTGTTTGTGTTATTTCTAAGACATGTCCAACTATCTGGCTAGTAAGTGGGGGTTACCCTAAGATTAGAATTTTTTTCCCCTGCTGCCCTGGTGACGCTGCCAGGAAGGTGCAAGGGGGGTGGAGGCACCTCCAAACAAATTCATAGGGAAAAAAAAAGTTACACCCTGCTGAGTCATTGGTGGGATCCAGAAGAACCCAGGCCTGTCTATCAAAACTCATAAGGAGATTGGTGCCAAAGGAGGTAACTAGGTGGACAGGGGGACCTACACTATGTTTACTTTGCATGTTAATAATGACCCTACCTACAAATGTAACATGGCAATAATGTATATATGCTACTATTAATCACTTGGATATTGCTTTTCATCTTAAAAAGTGTGTACTAATATTAGCCTAAGTAATGAAAACTTCCTGTCTTAAATGCACCCTGGAGCATTGATAGTCTGGTCATATAAATGAGAGCACCTTAAAACACTGAGATTGGTTTGGGTTCTTTTTCAAGTAACACAGCTTACCAAAAATTGTCCATCAATTTCCATTCTACACTATGCATGTAATTCTACTTTTGCATACCATGGGAGCTAGTCACATAATCAGGTCCTATACCTTTTAAGCAATACAAAGGTGAGTGCCTTCAAATGTAGTTCCTCTGGAACAGTTGTGATGCCCGATTGTTACTTGAATGGAAAGTGGTGGTGGTTAAATCTGATCTGTCCTGTTTTATTTAGCAAATTAAATAGCAGATTTTTAAGAACTTCTTTTCAAAGAAATGCAAATGTAATGTTAATATGAACACCTGATGTATCACACATTTTCATTTTTTGCTGATTCTGCTGATGATTCAGTACAAAAATAGGTAAGAATGCAGTGATGCTGATAGTTAGGTATCACACAGTGTTAATACTCTTAGTTTGGCAGTGAATTACAATGTTCTAAAGAAAATGATAGTGTCAGAATTCAGCACGCTTTTCTGTGACAATCCTGTCTTCTGTTCTGCAGCACACCATATCATGTATATGAATACAAGGGTCTTTAGAAGAGATATGGCAGATTCAAAGGGGCCATTTAAGATAAAATCTTTAACAGTTTTTAAAAATAACTTAGTTATCTGGAACATCAGTAATATTTTAAGATAAATAAAAATGAAAGACTTGAAATGCAAGTTTAATTGCATTGTTTGTGGATTGTTTAATTTTTTGCATTTTACTCTTTACAGACAATGAAACTAGACTATTTACTTTTAGTTTAATTTATAATTGAAATGGACCTGAACAAAAACACCAGTCTCAAACATCCCCCAAATTGGATTGGGGACAGAATCCAGATCCAGACCTGGAGTTTACACCTACAAAGTTTACTCAAAATCTGGATCCAGATTCCATTACAAATTTTGTGACTTTGCAATTGTCAGTCTATAGTCAATTTCACCTTCTAGTTCTTGCATTGGCAAAATGATGCTGCCTTTGGGCTAACAACAATGCTAACAAAAATGTCTTAAATACAACATGTGTTTTAATTGTAGTTTCACCCCCCCCCCCCCCAACAGCAAACATACTCCTCCTTTGTTGACAGGGCCAATTTGATCAGGGTGGATTTAGTCTACTCCCAACAATAGATGAGGAGGTGTCAATTCCAGGAGAGGCAAAACTGCTTTTGTAATGAGCCAGCCACTCTCAGTCCCTATTCAAGCCCCAATTAATGGTGTTAAATTTGCAAATGAATTTTAGTTCTGTGGTTTCTCTTTGAAGTCTGTTTCTGAAGTTTTTGTTCAAGTATAGTTATTTTCAAATCTGTTATAGAATGTCCAGGAAGATTGAAATGTTCTCCTACTGGCTTTTGTATGTTACCATTCCTGATGTCTGATTTGTGTCCATTTATTCTTTTATGTAGGGACTGTCTGGTTTGGCCAGTGTACATGGCAGAGGGGCATTACTGGCACATGATGGCATATATCACATTAGCAGACGTGCAGGTGAATGAGCCTCTGATGGTGTGGCTGATGTGGTTGGGTCCTCTGATGGTGTCGCTAGAGTAGATATGGGGACAGAGTAGGCAACGAGGTTTGCTACAGGGATTGGTTCCTGGGTTAGTGTTTCTGTGGTGTGGTGTGTAGTTGCTGATGAGTATTTCCTTCAGGTCTGTAAGCGAGGACTGGCCTGCCTCCCAAGGCCTGGGAGAGTGAGGGATTGTTTTCCAGGATGGGTTGTAGATCGTTGATGATGTGCTGGAGAGGTTTTAGCTGGGGGCTGTAAGTGATGGTCAGTGGTGGTCTGTTATTTTCCTTGTTGTGCCTATCCTGTAGTAGGTGATTTCTGGGTACCCGTCTCGCTCTGTCAGTCTGTTTCCTCACTTTCCCAGGTGGGTATTGTAGTTTTAAAAATGCTTGATAAAGATCTTATAGGTGTTTGTCTCTGTCTGAGGGATTGGAGCAAATTTGGTTGTATCGTAGAGCTTGGCTGTAGACAGTGGATCGTGTGATGTGTCCTAGGTGGAAGTAGGAGGCACTACTGTAGGTAAGTGTAGCGGTCAGTAGGTTTCTGGTATAGGCTTTCTTCCGGCAACTAATGGAAGTTACTAGATTGCAGGTCCTGATTCTCATGGGAGACTTCAATCACCCTGATATCTGCTGGGAGAGCAATACAGCGGTGCACAGACAAACCAGGAAGTTTTTGGAAAGTGTAGGGGACAATTTCCTGGTGCAAGTGCTGGAGGAACCAACTAGGGGCAGACCTCTTCTTGACCTGCTGCTCACAAACAGGGAAGAATTAGTAGGAGAAGCAAAAGTGGATGGGAACGTGGGAGGCAGTGACCATGAGATGGTCGAGTTCAGGATCCTGACACAAGGAAGAAAGGAGAGCAGCAGAATATGGACCCTGGACTTCAGAAAAGCAGACTTTGACTCCCTCAGGGAGCTGATGGGCAGGAATCCCTGGGAGAATAACATGAGGGGGAAAGGAGTCCAGGAGAGCTGGCTGTATTTTAAAGAATCCTTATTGAGGTTACAGGGACAAACCATCCCGATGTGTAGAACGAATAGTAAATATGGCAGGCGACCAGCTTGGCTTAACAGTGAAATCCTTGCTGATCTTAAACACAAAAAAGAAGCTTACAAGAAGTGGAAGATTGGACAAATGACCAGGGAGGAGTATAAAAATATTGCTCGGGCATGCAGGAGTGAAATCAGGAAGGCCAAATCACACTTGGAATTGCAGCTAGCAAGGGATGTTAAGAGTAACAAGAAGTGTTTCTTCAGGTATGTTAGCAACAAGAAGAAAGTCAAGGAAAGTGTGGGCCCCTTACTGAATGAGGGAGGCAACCTAGTGACCGAGGATGTGGAAAAGCTAATGTACTCAATGGTTTTTTTTGCCTCTGTCTTCATGAACAAGGTCAGCTCCCAGACTACTGCACTGGACAGCACAGCATGGGTGGGGGGGAACATGACCAGCCCTCTGTGGAGAAAGAAGTGGTTCGGGACTATTTAGAAAAGCTGGACGAGCACAAGTCCATGGGGCCGGATGCGCTGCATCCGAGAGTGCTAAAGGAGTTGGCCGATGTGATTGCAGAGCCATTGGCCATTATCTTTGAAAACTCATGGCGATCGAGGGAGGTCCCGGATGACTGGAAAAAGGCTAATGTAGTGCCCATCTTTAAAAAAGGGAAGAAGGAGGATCCGGGGAACTACAGGCCAGTCAGCCTCACCTCAGTCCCTGGAAAAATCATGGAACAGGTCCTCAAGGAATCAATGCTGAAGCACTTCGAGGAGAGGAAAGTGATCAGGAACAGTCAGCATGGATTCACGAAGAGCAAGTCATGCCTGACTAATCTAATTGCCTTCTATGACGAGATCACTGGCTCTGTGGATGAGGGGAAAGCAGTGGACGTGTTGTTCCTTGACTTTAGGAAAGCTTTTGACACGGTCTCCCACAGTATTCTTGCCAGCAAGTTAAAGAAGTATGGGCTGGATGAATGGACTATAAGGTGGATAGAAAGCTGGCTAGATTGTCGGACTCAACGGGTAGTTGATCAATGGCTCCATGTCTAGTTGGCAGCCAGTATCAAGAAGACTGCCCCAAGGATCGGTCCTGGGGCCAGTTTTGTTCAATATCTTCATTAATGATCTGGAGGATGGCGTGGACTGCACCCTCAGCAAGTTTGCAGATGACACTAAACTGGGAGGAGTGGTAGTTAGGATACAGAGGGACCTAGACAAATTAGAGGATTGGGCCAAAAGAAATCTGATGAGGTTCAACAAGGACAAGTGCAGAGTCCTGCACTTAGGACGGAAGAATCCCATGCACCGCTACAGACTAGGGACCGAGCGGCTAGGCAGCAGTTCTGCAGAAAAGGACCTAGGGATTACAGTGGACGAAAAGCTGGATATGAGTCAACAGTGTGCCCTTGTTGCCAAGAAGGCCAATGGCATTTTGGGCTGTCTAAGTAGGAGCATTGCCAGCAGATCAAGGGACGTGATCGTTCCCCTCTATTCGACATCGGTGAGGCCTCATCTGGAGTACTGTGTCCAGTTTTGGGCCCCACACTACAAGAAGGATGTGAAAAAATTGGAAAGCGTCCAGCAAAGGGCAACAAAAATGATTAGGGGACTAGGGCACATGACTTATGAGGAGAAGCTGAGGAAACTGGGATTGTTTAGTCTGCGGAAGAGAAGAATGAGGGGGGATTTGACAGCTGCTTTCAGCTACCTGAAAGGGGGTTCCAAAGAGGATGGATCTAGACTGTTGTCGGTGGTAGCAGATGACAGAACAAGGAGTAATGGTCTCAAGTTGCAGTGGGGGAGGTTTAGGTTGGATATTAGGACAAACATTTTCACTAGGAGGGTGGTGAAGCACTGGAATGCGTTACCTAGGGAGGTGGTGGAATCTCCTTCCTTTGAGGTTTTTAAGGTCAGGCTTGACAAAGCCCTGGCTGGGATGATTTAGTTGGGGATTGGCCCTGCTTTGAGCAGGGTGTTGGACTAGCTGACCTCCTGAGGTCCCTTCCAACCCTGATATTCTTTGATTCTATGGTGTTTGTGACCATCACTTATTTGCACTGTAGTGTCCAGAAAGTTGATCTCTTGTGTGGACTGGTCCAGGCTGAGGTTGATGGTGGGGTGTAAATTGTTGAAATCCAGGTGGAATTCTTCAAGGGCCTCCTTCCCATGGGACCATATGATGAAGATGTCATCAATGTTGTGCAAGTAGAGGAGGGGCGCTAGGGGACGAGTACTGAGGAAGTGTTGTTCTAAGTCAGCCATAAAAATGTTGGCATACTGTGGGGCCATGCGGGTACCCATAGCAGTGCCACTGACTTGAAGGTATAAGTTATCCCAAATCAGACTTCAAAGAGAAACAGCAGAACTAAAATTCATTTGCAAATTTAACACCATTAATTTGGGCTTGAATAGGGACTGGGAGTGGCTGGCTCATTACAAAAGCAGCTTTGCCTCTCCTGGAATTGACACCTCCTCATCTATTATTGGGAGTAGACTACATCCACCCTGATCGAATTGGCCCTGTCAGCACTGGTTCTCCACTTGTGAGGTAACTTCCTTCTCTTCTTGTGCCAGTGTATTTATGTCTGCATCTGTAATTTTCACTCCATGCATCTGAAGAAGTGGGGTTTTTACCCACGAAAGCTTATGCTCAAATAAATCTGTTAGTCTTTAAGGTGCCACTGGACTCCTTGTTTTTGTGGATACAGACTAACAAGGCTACCCCCGATATATGAATATAAATAGTTCTGCAGTATTTACAGACTGTTATATCCTTTCTTAGCCAAGCTGTACTGTACATATTTAGATCTTCTTATCTTCTATCAGAAGCTGAGCCCTCTTACTGCCCACCCATTGTGTTGCACTTTACTCCCTGTAGTGTGTCAGTATTTTTCTGGTATCAGGTTGCCCAACATTGACACAGTATTCCAGGTGCAGTCAAACCAGAAGCCTACTTCCAAGTCCTTATTGTGCTATTTCTAGTTATTACAGCCCAAAACGATATTGACTTTCTATAACAGTGTCATATTGCAAACTCATTTCTAATTTGCTGTACTCTTATCCCCTCTCACTCTATTTCAACATTACTAGTTTGCCTTCTTTCTTCCTCCCACTGACGATTTAATGCTTTGGGTTATTTTTCACCAGACATATTAACTTCTATTTGTCCAAGCTGAATCTCATTTTGTTATTTTCTGCCCATATTTTTTCTCTGTGAACCTTTATTTTTCTGTTTTCACTAGTACTGGCATTACTTTCAGATTTCACCAGTGTTCTGCTTATGTCTTTATAGGTCTTTAATGAAGATACGAAATATGATGGACCTACCACAGATCCCTGTGTAAACCACGAGGCACCAAACTTAATAGTCTGGCATTGATCCCAATCCTTTGTTTGTAGTCCTTCAGCTGTTTTTCAGTTCATGTGACAGTGTTCCTTTCCAAGCCAGTTGGAAATAATTTTGAGATAAAGCTTTCACAAGGCACTGTATCCAATGCTTTACTAGAATTCCAATCATCTACTCCTTTCCCTTCAGCAACAAATTTTTGTAATTATATTTTTTAAAAATCCAAAAAACACAAAGAAAGCCGTCCAATTTACATGAAAAGACCTGTTCTTTGTAAAACCATATTGCTCATATTCAGAGGAGGGCAGAAGATAATGCACCCATCTTTAATGCCCATCGCCAGGACATTTGACTAGTAGGCAAAGATATGCTGGAAATTTTTATTTTATATTGAAGTAAGATGTAAAGTAAGAAATATGGCAGGACTATTATTTATTAGAACTACACTTACATTTCTTTACTCTTCTGGGATTTCCCAGATTTCCATGACTTTTCGCAAATTATCAGTTACAGGTTTTTTGTTGTTGTTATGATATCACCTATAGGCCTAAACTGAGAGCAGGGCCTTGTTGTGCTAGGTACTGTACGAATGAATTCTAACAGACAGTCCCTTCCCTGAAGAGCTTGCTGTTTAAATAGACAAAACAGACTTAAGAGTCTAAGGGAAGGGTAGGGTAAGAGTGGGTAGGGAAACAAACAGAGAAGTGAAGTGAGGTGTCCAGGTCAGCAGCAGAGTTAAGAATAGAATTCTGGTCTTTTGACTTCCAGTACCATGGATGATTACATTACAGAGCCTTGCCTGACCCATGAACAAAAGTAACATGGATTTATAAAGAATAGATCTTTTCATGAAAATTGTACTGCTTTATTTTTTTCTTTTTTTAAATAGAATTACAAAATATGCATCTGAGGGGAAAGCAGAGGATGAAACAGATTGGGATTCTAGCAAAGCTTTGGTTATATTGGTGTTGTGCTATTCAGTTTGGAAGAAGTATGCTGACTTACATGAGCGGAGGATCTGACTGTAAATTCATTTGCTAGTTCCGTAAATATCCAACTGGAGTGGCTGATTTCAAAATGTGATATACTAGTATGCTTTTCCAAGTATTTAATAGCTACTTTTACATGGTCTTCCTCACTTAATTTATGTATAATCTTATGTTCTTTAGTCTTGTTTAAGGGATGGGACAATCTTTTTGCAAACTATTAACATATCTCTTTTTAGTCTGCAGAGCTTTTTCTATCATTGTCATTGGTATTGTGAGGATTTGTGTGAATGTGAAATACTGTATATCATGGTGAAATATATTGCTACTGGAAGCTTGAGTCATGCAGGCCACAGGGGTGCTTGTTTATTCTTCTGTTCAGTAACTGATGCTGTTTCTTTAATAGCAGTGATGACATTTACTGCAGCCAATGGAAGAGAAACTGGCATTTGTTTCCTGTGCATTAATCACTTATGGAATTGCAGACCTCAGGGGTCTGTCCATCAAAGTAGGCCACACGAGCTACATTCTTGAATTCCTGATTACACTCAGTGCACAGTAAACTGAAAGAGTTTGAAAGAGCCAAGAATGCCTTTCAATCACATAGTAAAAGTATTCTGCTAATAGCATGCTTTGGATAAGAACTAAACAGATCATTTTAAACAGTTTTTTAAATGTACCTGCAGATTTTAATTGCTATCTATTCAAGTCCAGATCCTCAAAGTATTTAGGCAACTACTAACCACCATAGATTTGAGGTGCCTAAATAGCTTTGAGGATCTGGGCCTCAGACTCTTGACTTTTCAACAAATTTATTTATGGGCCAACACGTGAACTGTTACATTGCAAAACCAAACCAACTTACAGCCCATATAATATGTTTCCACACCATTGTTCAGATGTGCTCAATCTTGCCTGTATGAAATAGGGCTAAGTAATTTTGCATAGTTTTTTCTTTACACAGAACAGCAGAAAAAATGCTTTTGCTTTTTCAAATGAAAGAATCAATTATTTTTTTATGCAAAGAGATTTATTTGGTTACATTGTTCGGTTTCACTTTCTAAAAGTAACAAAACTCCTATGATTTTCCTAGGACGGATATGAACAAGTGTGATGCTTTCAAACATCTGATACATAGTGGCTAGTTCAATGCCATATGCCAAAGTTGCCCAACTACTGAATAATTTCTCTGAGCAATGAAGAAAATATTCCTAAACTGTAAATATATTATCTCGGAGGCCCTGCATAAGATGTCAAAGATTTAACATCCCAATACTTTTAAGTGAGATGGACATCACTGAGATTGCTCTCTGGTTTTCCGAAGACTTTTTGGCAGAGTTGACATTTCTGATATTTCTAATTACACACTATAAGTATGCAAAAAAAGGAATAAACCTAACTTTTCAAAAATCCTTTGCAGTTCACCTTTAATAGACAGTACTCTTGAGTCTGGCACTCTTTTTGCTGATGTGGCTGCAATTAAAAAAGAAAAACAAATGAGAGCTAGAAATATGAAGCAATATCTGCTAAACTTGCAAAATGAGATTTAGACAAAACATGAAAAACTAATTTTAAATTCCACTTTTCAAGAACACAGTGGAATTGGAGCCCTCTGTCTGGAAAGCGCTCTTAAAATGAGAAGTGCAGAGATA
Source organism: Natator depressus (assembly GCF_965152275.1). Taxonomy (NCBI): domain Eukaryota; kingdom Metazoa; phylum Chordata; order Testudines; family Cheloniidae; genus Natator; species Natator depressus. The sequence continues at coordinate 40,674,163 of NC_134238.1, read as the reverse complement.
TTACCCAAGTTTGTTGGTTTTACCTTGACTAATAAGACTGAGCGTTGACACCTACACGCTCAAGAAGCTGATGTTTAAACCTTTCTGGGATTCAGATGTAATGACCTTATGGATACAGAGAGTGGAGGTTGAGAATGGGTTAATATTCAGAGGTGTGCTAATGCTCATGTACTGTGGAGTCCTGTCTCTATTTCAAAGCCTTCGCTGTCCTTGCACAGAATTGAGAGGATTTGGTGATGGAACAATGCTTTAAGGCAAACCACCCTGAGAGTGTTTGAGGTAGCAGAATGTCAAGACCTAGAATTGCTGGAGTAATTAATTAAAGGAAGACTTTGGGTTTTTTTTTGGGGGGGGGGGGAGGGGTAGAATACTGCTAACTGAGCAGCAACAGCTATAGTCTTCCATAGCTTATGTACACTAGGATAGTGGGCTTGCAGATGTATATGTGCACTCATACACATGTGTGTTTTGAAATACACTACCACTGAAGTTGGTATAACTTATGTCGCTCGGGGTGTGGATAAGCCACCCACTGAGCGCATAAGTTACACCGACCTAAGCGCCAGTGTGAACAGGTCTATGTTGCTGGGAGCGCTATGTCGATGCAGCTGCGCCGCTGTAAGCTCCCTAGTGTAGCCATAATCGTAGATTCTAAACTCTGCAGGGCGAGGAGATCTCTTAGTTGATGTTTGTTTGTGTAGCACATTTTGGGCATTATCATTAATTACACACAAACTGCATTAAAAGAACATTTTCGGGTGTTTGACTGCAACCTTAATAGTTAGGAAATGCACATACAGTCAATATGAGCAATATAGGCACACACCTAGTCAGTACTAGGGGTTGTGATGGGGATGGAGCATCCTTAGTCATTCTGTGGGGATAGCAGATTCACAGTCCTATCGCAGGTAGGAGCTGTGTATGAGGATGCACATGTCTTGAACCCAGGTCTGCAGGCAGCCTTTGCTGTCCAGCCACCATCTAGCAGCTTGTTAGTGACTAGTGGACTGACTGGCTAATAGAACCCTGGCTCCATCACGGGTACCGCCCAGGTGTGTCCTGAGTGGAGGAGTGCCTGGCCCCACCGATTGGTCCAGCTGTGCTATTTAAGTCAGAAGGAGGTACAGGAAGTTGTCTGTGAAATTTGGTGACTTCCTGGTTGGCTGCTTCATCAGATCCTGCCTTCTCACTGGACTCCTGGCTCTTACTTTCTGCCATGCTTCTGGTTCCTGCCCTGTCTCTGACTCTGGATCTGACTCATGGCAAGACTCCTGGCTCCAACTTCTGCTCCAACCACTAGGGAGGACTGCCCAAACTCCAGTCGTGACAGTTTGCGTGGACCACTCTAAGCCTTCTGGGGTGGGCTCCATGGGGAAAGATAGAACCAGCAATGCTCCCCCGGCCCCAAGGGTGCTGGAATCACCAGGGCAGGTAGCCCACCTTCAGGCAGACAATCAAGTGATTCAGACCCAAATTATGCAGCTGACAACCAAGAACCAGATGCTGTGGGACCAAATACTTCAACTTCATGGAGAGAACAGTGTTCTTTGGCCCCCGGCCTGTGGCATCACCCTCCAAATAAAGACCTGTGATTCCCCTGCTGGAACGGTTTGATGGGAAACCATCAGAGGTTCTAGAGTTCTATGATCCTTTGCCACTGTTCGTACTTCATCTGCAAGTTTACTCTTTTGACCAGGTAGGCCTGGTAATTAGCTTGTTGACCAGGGAAGCATTGAACTGGGCCGCCTCCTTACTAGAAGATGATAGTACAGTGCTAACCAACTGGAATAACTTCTTAGAGTTGATTTCAACAATCTTTGACCCTTATTGTGCCCACTCGGCTGAGGCCACCCTGCAGGAACTGCAGCAGCAGGAAGGCACAACTGCCTCCTACACCATGCATTTGCATTGACTCCTGTCAGATATGGAGTGGAATGAGGCAGCCCAGTTGTACTAATTCTGATGGGGCCTGCAGGAGGAGGTTACGGAAGATATGGCCTGAGTAGAAACCCCAGCAGGTCTGGATGCCTTTATTGATCTCATCATTTGGATTGCCAATCAGTTGCATAAACAGTGGGAGGAGCGAATAGTCGTCTCAACTGTCTAGCCCACATCCCCTGTCATCAAACCCTGCTCAGCCTGCTGAACCAATACAGGTAAACCTGGGCTGTTGGCAACATACTGCTGAGGAAAAGAAATGACAATGATACCTTAATCTATGTTTTGATTGAGGTGAGTTGGGCCACTCCATCTCTGTCTGCTCTATAAGGAAACCAGCTCAAAGGGATCTGGAAAACAAGCCAGGCCAGACTCGGTAAGGGATATGACAGGGTAGACCCCCCCTGAGTCCTCAGCTCCGGTTTTTCACCAGAAAAACCACCACACACTGCGTCCCACTGGTTGGCTCTGCACCTTCAAGTTCTGACCTGGCTATTTGTTCCTGGACAATCCTGACAACTCCCTATGCACTGGGCTCTCATAGACTCAGGTGTAGCTGATGGCTTGGCAACAGCCCAAATCCTGTAAATTCCCCTGCAGTCCAAGTCTGTCCCAGACTGGGTGGAGACAGTTATTGGGTCCCTCCTATCCTTGGGACTGGTGACCAGAGAAACTGTTCCTCTGGAGGTTACCACTCAGGGGTGCCAAGAAATGCTGTAATTTAGTGTGATTCATTCCCTGTACTTTTCCCTGATCCTGGGTGTCTCCTGGCTGACTCTCCACAACCCACTGGAAGGAACAAATGGTCAGTTTTCACTTGGGATTCTGCCAACAGCATTGCCTGGTTCAAGCAGGTGGGGGGCACATAACTGTCCGGGGTGGTTACTGGCCTGCCAGGTTTTCCTGCTGACTCTGCTCTCTGACTACCTTCTAAATAGGGTGACTTTGCTTATGTATTTCAAAAGAGAAATTCAGATTCCCTGTCTCCACCCAGTGAGAATGACTGCCCTCTAGACTTGCAACCAGGGGCAAAGTTTCTGTTTAGCCACATTTATGTCATGTCAGAGCCTGAGTTGGCTGTTCTGCATATGTACTTCCAGGAAAACCTAGCCAAGAGATTAATTTGCCTATCCATCTTCGCCGCTGGAACTGTGTGTGTGTGGGCGGGGGGAGGGGGGAATGGCGGGGAGATATGGTAGCCTCTGCTTGTGTTGACTACGAAGCTCTAAACCCGATAACAGTCAGGAATCGATACCCACTATGCCTGAACTTTTGGATCATATCGAGCCACTTGAATGTTCACAAAACTGGATGTCTTGGGAGCATAAACCTTGTACACATCAGGGCAGGAGACAAATGGAAGACGGTCTTTTGGACCCTATACAGTCATTTAGAGAAGCAGTTCTCAACTGGGGGTCTGTGGCCCCATGGGGGTCCATGAGCTGGCTTCAGGAGGTCCATAAGCCCTGGCACCTCCTGGGGCAGAAGCCCTGAGCCCATGGGTGGAGTTGGAGTGGGGCCAGAGGGGGTGCAGTACCTTAACCAGAGTGGGGCAGTCCTGGGGGCAGCTCCACCCCCCCATCTCTGCCTCTCCCCCTCCTTGAGGCCTCACCCCCTGGCCAGGTTGGAGATGGGAAGCCAGACCTGGGCAGTTCGGGGCAACTACTGCTCCGACTGGTGCTATGGAGCACAGCTGCGGCATTTCCCTGTCTCCTCCTCTTCCTCTTGCTGGCGCCCAGAGCTGTGGCTGCTCCTCAGCTTCCAGCCCCCTTTGACTGCTTGCACAGCCAGTAAGAGCCGCGCTCAGGGAGCAACGATCACAGGAGGAGCCCTCCCAGCACACATCCCCTAGCTACCCCTCTCCCTGCCTCCTGAGGTACCTCACTGTCCACACACAACCCCTAGTTACTCTCTCCCTGCACCCTGAGGTGCCCCCCTCTCTGCACCCTGAGTGGTTTTCAAACTTTTTGAACTGAGCCCCCCTCCCCTTTGAGTTATAATTTTTAGTTGCACCCCCACCCCCAACCCAGATAAGCTGAGTGGCCTGCTGAGGTGAGTCAGGGGGTGGAGGTGGCACTCTCTTCCCAGGCCTTGCCATGTGGAGCTGGACCGAAACCCCCGGGGCCCTGCCCCTGCAAATGTGCCAAAGTATGCCTGTACCTGACACTCCTCAGAGCAGAAGCTCTGAGCGCCTCCCCTCCCTGCAGCTCAACCCCCAGTGCCACAAGCCTTCCCCCTATCCTGGGCTTTGGACTTTTTATAGCATGTTGGGGTGGGGGGGCTCAGAAAGAAAAAGGTTGAGAACTCCTGATTTAGAATACCTCGTAATACAATGCCATTCATTCTAGTTAATGTTCTTGCCACATTTAAACATCTCATCAGTGACATTTTTTGAGACACTTGGACCAGTATGTGGTAGGGTGACCAGATAGCAAGTGTAAAAAATCGGGACAGTGTGTGGGGGGTGGGGTAATAGGTGTCTATATAAGAAAAAGCCCCGAAAATTGGGACTCTCCCTATAAAATTGGGACATCTGGTCACCTAGTATGTGGTAATGTATTATCATATATTGGTTTTCTTGGACAACCCTGAGCATGACACCAGACATATCTGAACCATTCCTGAGAGATTTTGCCAACAGGGCCTGTATGCTAAGTTGCAGAGATGTGCCTTTGACCATACTGCCATAGAGTTGCTGAGGCTTACCATGTCTCTAAAGAATGTCCAAATTGATCTTTGTAAGGTAGAAGCTGCCCACAGTTAGGCAACACCATGAAACATCTGAGACCTACACCATTTCTTGGGCTTTATTACAAGGTTCTCTGAACAAATCACACCACTTACCTCTGGTCTGCAAGAATGCCAAGTTTGTTTGGTCCCCCAAGACCCAGCATGCCTTTGAGCAATTAATGGTTAAATTCACCACCAATCTCATACTGGACCACCCTGATAGCACGCAAGCTTTTATCGTTAAAGCAGACACCTCCAACATAGCAATTGGAGCAAAGCTTTCCTAGAGGTATGGACCCCAGCAGGTGCTGCATCCATGCGTCTTCTATTCTAAGAAGCTCACTCCTGTGGAGCAAAATTATAAAATCTTCGACAAGGATCTTCTGGTGATTTAAAGCTGCCTTTTGCATGTGGCACTACTACCCTAAAGGAGCTGAGGTTTACACCAACCACAAGAACTTGGAACATATACAGAGGGTCAAGGCCTTCAATCAGTGACTGCTTTGGGGTGCCCTGTTCTTTTTCTGTTTTGACTTTATTTCCTGCCACCCAGGATCCCATATTGCATCGTTGCCGATTGCAGTTCACAGTTCATTTCCTGTTTCTGACTTGAAGCCCTCCAAATGCTAGGGGTTCACGCCTTTCCCTCTTCTGCTTACCATCCCTAAATGAATAGCCAGATGAAGAGAATAAATCAAATACTAGAATATGTCATCCATGAGGTCCTTGATTCTAAGGTTAAGTGGCGCACACTTTGGTACTTGATCAATTAGGAGGGCTATGGACCTGAGAAACACTCCTGGGAATGAAAATGCGTGGTCATCCCTAGTGGTCAGAGTCAGAGCTTCGAGCCAAGGGTTAGATCTGGAGTCAAAGACTGGGGCAAGAACCTGGAGCCGGTCAGGAAGCAGAAGGAGTGGTTAGCCAGTGGTGCACTTCTTTATGTACTTTCTGAGTAGCCAACCAGCTGTTTTCACAGTGATCCTTTTGAAATCCCTCATACAGACTTTCTCCCACCCTGTTCAGTATGCGTATCTCTGAAAGCTAGAAGGACCTGAACTTTGAGATTTGAAATTTTCAACCTGTACCTTTACATAAAACAGTTCAGTTCATTTCAGAGCAGAAGGCAGGGGGAGGGAAGGCGGAATACTTCTGGAAACTTTGCATGATTTATAATGCGCTGGGTCAGGGTGTTGTAGCTTTTGAACCCTGGAGCAAGAGAATGATTACAGTGCCCTACATGGGATCCGAGATAGCAGAGTTTGCACCTGTGATGGCTTTTTCAACCTTTGTGTTCCATGCATTTGATTGTCCAAAGACCCCTGAGGCCATCTCAGATGATATGGTATGACCTGGTAAAATGTGAGCAGTAAAAGGAGGAAGGAAATGAGTGGCGAATGATTTATCTATTAAGAAGAGGATACTAGTGTACTGAATTTTAAAGTTCAAAAGCTGAATAAACTCTTGAGATTCAGTAGCTCCCTAGCTTTTCCATGCTGTTGTATCAAAAACTTTGTAGCTTTTGTGGTGTTGATCTTACTATGCATAATTAGCATGCATGCATAATTAGCATGCATGCATCTGTGAGTGCTGCTGTATGACATGTCCTAGTGCCAGCTATATTAATTTATTTGTCCAGATCATGTCTTTGAAGGCAATGGGAGATTTACCTGAATAAAGAGCTGAGAGGTAGGCCTTTTGAGCTTTTGTGTTAACATGTAAGACAACATATGGTTAATGAACATTATATTTTTCTGGCATAGACGCAAGAACTGATTTTTTTAAAAATGGGGTTTTTTGTATAATTATTTTAAGTGCAACATTTAACTTCAATCTATATTATTGAAGTTAAACATTGCACTTAAAATAATTATATCTGTGAGTGTATGAATATTAAATATCATGGGATGATTTTTCCAGGCTGGAGTCAGAAAGACCAATCCCCTGTAACCTGAGAAAATGCCAATCCACCTAGATTCCATAGCTGGTCATCTCCCTATCTTCATTTTCCAGAATTAACTACATATGTCTTCCCAACTAACCCTCCTCTTTCGAAATGTCCCACTTCTGTCTTGATTTGATCTGTGCTAGGGTTTTCTATTGCTGACTTTGTCTTTCATCCCACATTCTAAGTGCTGTTTTCTCGAAAGAAAGTCTATCTGAGTTCATGTTACTCACCTCCTCAGTGTGCAATCTCCTTGTTTTTTTTAATATATAACTATTTTAAATATTTTTTGTTTTTGTTTTGTTTGCGTTTGTTTTACTGTCTGGTTCCAGTGTTGTTGTTGCTGGCTTTCAATTCTCTGGTGTGTATAGAGCCTTGGTGAGCTTCTGCAGCGTAGAAAACTGACATTTTCTTAATTGAATCCAGCTCTTCTCTTGCAACAATTTCTTACTTTATTTTCAGGATTATGAATACTACTATAAACCTTTTAGTCTTCTGATGTTAGAGTTGTTAGCAGCTAGAAGGGCTGGGCATGATGAATGGTGTAGTGGGAGTTTAGTTTATTAACGAGTCAGAACTCATTAGGACTAGGTGTAGTAATGTTACTTTTTTAAATTGCTTCAAACCAATGAACTGCTGCCAGTATTTTAACAAGGGCTTTCCACAAAAACTCCCTCCCTCTGTTAGGAAAGATAAACTATGTGACAAACTCTATGTACCAAGGGGTGCATGAGCTTGCAGACAGGAGGGGGTGAAGGACATGGGAACCTATCAATTTATTTTCCTTTTAAAATATAAATGCTTTCTTATAACCATAATTATGGAAACAGACAATACCACATGGCAAGCAAATTTATAAGCTGCACTGTACTGGAAATGTTTATACTTTTGTTCTGGAAAAATATCTTCAGTGTATTGATTGTATAGCACTTAGTTCAACATGAGTAATGTGAAGTGATGTGTGAGAAGATCTTTAAAGCAGTTGGCTTGCTGACTTTCTGAGCTTTGTGTGCCAATTCAAGTTATGTCAAGAAAATCCAAGTTTTGGGGTATTTTTAAAACTGTATGCCTATAACTGTGACCACGAACAATTTAGGTGCACAAATAAGAGGGTGCGTTGAGACGCTTTTGGCCCATAAAGACCTAAACAGATTTTGCCGCTTTGGAAATGGATTCTATTTATCAATTTGTAAATGGGGGACAAATGAATCCACAGTGTAACTTAACTGCAGTCACTAATAGTATTACTGCAGGGATGAATTTGACCAAGTGTGTGGGGAAGTGGGGCGGGTGGCGGGGGGACGGGACAGGGTCAGATTACTGATCATTGTGTAATCTTTCTACTTATTAATAGTTTCCATTAACTGACACCTGTTTCCTGCCCCAAAACTGAACTGTCTTTTAATACTTCTATCCCATATCTTTTTGACGATACAAATAAATCCAGACTGTGGTGGCTGCAGTGGAGCATTACCGCTTGCCTTAGATGTGCAAGTGCTCATTTATTAAAGCCACTTTAGAAAGTGCCCTTCAGTGTTGATTTGCAGCTCATAGACTGCTCATTCAAATTCTGCTGCTGCTCCGTAATCCCTAAAGGATTATGTACATGTGCTCATTCCTCAGGGGCACTTCTGAAATTGCTCTTAAGTGGTCAGATGTGTCTGCCAAGGCTATTCAATTAACTCCTGCTGCTGCAGAGTTGGATCCCACTACTGGAATAAGCACATGCACTAAACAGTCTCAGGCATCAGAGCAGCTGCCTCTGCTTAACTCCTTCATCAGAAAGAGCTGTTCTCTTACGCTAACAACTCTGAATGAACACAGAATTGGAATGAAGGTCAATTCATTTTACTCAGATTTTATTTTCCCACTTTTCGGAGGGAAGCAGCTCTCCTAGTGGGTATTACATTCTTTCTTTAATTCCAAATAAATGATCCCTATTGCCAACCCATTTTTGTATTCTCTGAGAAATCTGGTGAATGGTGATCCATAAATATCTAAGGCCTGGTCTGTACTACAAACTTAGGTTGACATAAGCAGCGTTAAGTCGATCTAATAATGTATGTGTCTACCCTACTGAGACCCTTCCACTGACCTAAATGGCCTGTAAAGTTGACTTCTGCACTCCACCTCTGTGAGAGGTGTAGCGCTTGATTTGACATCCACGAGTTGACACAGGGATAGCGTAGACACGGCGTTGTGTTATCCGAATTAATTGGCCTCCAGGAGGTGTCCCCCAATGCTCTGCTGTGACCGCTCTGGAGAACACTTTCAACTTCACTGCACGTCAGCCAGGCACATAGGAAACAGCCGCACCCCTGTTAAAGCCCTGGGAACTTTTGAATTTTCATTTCCTGTTTGGATCAGTGTGGAGAGTTTGCCAGCACAGCTGATCGTGGACACTTGAGGCCGCAAACACGCTCCAGTATGGAGCACACAGGAGATGGTGGATCTTGTTGCTATGTGGGGAGAATGGCCTGCACAGACCGATCCAGCAGAAGAAATGCTGACATCTATGCCCAGATTGTCAGGGGCATGGGGGAGAAGGGCTACACCAGGGACACACAGCAGTGCCAGGTGAAAATAAAGGCGCTCTGGCAAGTGTAGCAGAAGACAAGGGAGGCAAACAGTTGTTCTGGCTCTGCCCCACGGAGGAGCTGCATTCGATTCTCGGCACCGACTCCACCACTACTCCAAAACGCTCTGCGGATACCTCCCAGGAGCCCTGGGTGACCTCGAGCAATAACAAGGAGGGGGAGAATGTGAGGCAGGCAAGCAGAGGATCCATTCTCCCCAACAGCCAAGAACTGTTTTTAACCCTGGAGCCCATCCTTCCACAGAACCAGTTGACGGCGGAGCATGATGCTGGGGGAGGCACCTCTGGTGAGTACGCATTTCCATCAAACTGTAGGGGTTACATGCTATTACTTTTTATGTTTAATCTAAACAAAAAAGTAGGTGTAGTGGGTATCGTTGGCCACTCCAGCTACGCAGAGGGTGCTCTCCGAAAAAGACTGTTTATGTGCCTGGGGATGACCCAGGAATCCTCCATGGAGATCTCTAGGAAGCTTTCATGGAGTTACTCTGCAATCCTTTGCAGAAGGGTTCTGGGACGGGCTGCCTTATTTCATCCACCATGGTAGGACACTTTCCCATGCCACTCCATTATTAACTCTGCTGGCATCATGGCAGCACACAGCATTGCAGCATAAGGACTAGGTCTGTACCCAGACGCCCCTCAGAAGAGTGATATCGCATAGGGTCACCTAGGGGAAAAGGGGGAAGTTTTCAATGCTAGCCCTTAAACAGCAAACAATTCAACAAGTAATCCGCCCCCTGTTTGGTAAAATCTGGATCACAGAACCATGCTTTCCCAAATATGCCAGGGTTGTGGTTGGAAGGGATCACTGTGTATTGCAAGCAGTATTGGGAGAAAAAAGGGGGGGTGTGGTGGCGTCTTCCTGTTTGTCTCTTCCCCCCCAGCCCAACCCAGTCCTGATTTTGTAAAAAACAAACTATTTGGGGGGCTTTACACTGGTGTCTGTCCTCAAGCATCATCTGGGGAAAGGGGGCTTTTCTCAAGTTCCAACCCATGATCCCAAAGATGTCTTCACAAAAGCAGCAGCAGAAGACCTCTCACCCATGCGTCGTGGCTTTACTCACCATGGCTGGAGCAGCAAACCAATTCTTGCAATAGCCAGTGGTTGTGATTACATTATGGCTTGCAGTGTATTGAGGGGTGGGTTTTTTAATAAAAAATATTAACTGTGCACCAGAAACAATGTATACACTGTCAGTGCTACCCTTGTGCTTTGCATTCCTTGCAGCTGAAACCTTGTCCATCGGTGCATCCTCCACACCGGAACAGAGACTTTCCCAGATTAGAAGGCAGAAAAAGAAGACTCAGGAGGACATGTTCAATGAGTTAATACGTGCCTCCAAGAGTGACAAGACGGAGCTCAGAGCATGGAGGATTACATTGACTGAGAACCTGGACATGGAGAGGGAGGGCAGAAGAGCATGCAGGGAACAAGAGTGTGCCACACAGGAAGAGATGCTGTGGATTATGAAGGAGCAATCAGACATGGTTAGACGTCTGGTTGAGGTTCAAGAAAGGCAGCCGGATGCTAGAGTCCCTCTGCAGCCTATGCTGAACCTGCTGCCATCATTGCCCAGTTCTACATCCTCCTCCCCAAAACGTCCTATAAGGCAGGGGTGGGGAGCAGTTCGGTATCCCTTGCACTCAACACCAGTTAGGGAACCCCATCACGGCAAAACCATCCACTATGTCCTGCATGTTGCCCAGAGTCACTACTCTTCTTAGCAGAAGTCTGTTGATGGCCCTGCAAACTTGGATCACAACAGATCTCATGGTAGATTTACCCACTCCAAATTGACGCCCCACTGACCAGTAGAAGTCTGGCGTTGCAAGCTTCCACAGAGCTATCGTCACTCACTTCTCCACTGTCAGAGCAGCTCTCGTTTTAGTATTGCTGCACTTCTGGGCTGGGGAAAGCTCTTCACACAGTTCCTGGAAAGTGGCCTTACACATTCAAAAGTTCTGCAGCCACTGCTTGTCATCCCATTACTGCATAGCAGTGCGGTCCCACCAGTCAGTGCTTGTTTCCTGGGTCCAGAAACGGTGCTCAACCATGTCAAGGTGATGCATGACTGTCGCTAGCAACTGCGAATTGCTCTGCTCTGTGTTCCAGCAGGGCTGCTTGCATGGCATCCCATTGTTCCATGTGGCGGCTCCTGTATCAGCTATGTAAATACTGCAGGATAAGGCGCGAGGTGTTTGTAATGCTCACAACAACCATGTACAGCTGAATGGGGTCCATGCTTTTTGTGCTATGGTGTCTGTGCAGGTAAAGACTTGGTTTGTTTGCCGTTGATTTCAGGAAGGGAGGGAGGTAAGTGCATCATGGGAGGCTAACGCCATGTTCCCATAACCATTCACGCCAATGTTTTGGTCCCATAAGGCATTGCAAGCCCAACCCAAAATTCCACTTGGCTACATGCCCTGTGGGATAGCTCAGAAGTGATTTGTTTCTTTTTTCTTTCTTTTCAAACCTTCACTGACTCTCATATTATTAGTTACACATTTTGCACAAATTTATAATCTCCCTAATCAGTGTTTTCTATATTTTTGCCTACAGCTAAATAAATTGTTCCCTGGCTCCTTCTTTCCTTTATTAAATGTGGTAGCTGCATCAGTTCTCTCTCCATTCTTTTAGTAATACTATCCTGTTCTCAGTAAGCTGTCATAAATTTTGGTGTATAAGATTTCCTATTTCCCGTTCTTCCTCTTTCATAATTTGGAGATTCAAGTCAGATGCCTCTGGTGCTTTGTTGGCTTTCAGTAGTTCTAATTGCCTTCTTATCTGCTCTAGGATGAGGGTAAAGCCTTTCAACAATTTACTGCCCCAAGCCTAGGAAAACACGCCTCAGTCCCTAGGATAGTATCACCTTTCCTTTTGTGTGTACTTTTGTGAAAAAATCATTCAGACCCTCAGCATATTATCAATCCTATCACTAGCTTTCCACTTTGACCCTTCAGTGTCTCTCCTGTGTCTTTCCTTGTCTGTTTCGGCTATTATGTGTTGAAATATTTTTTGCATTATATTTACTTTGTTCTTTTCCTTTCCACTTTAGCACCACCTTTATTTACATTATACATCTTGTCAAATTGTTTTCTCCTGCCTCCTTATTGTCTGTCTTGGACATTTTAGATTTTTAACAAACTGCTTCTTTCTCCCTTTAATTTTATTCCCTTTTTCAAACTAGGAGCCTTCACACTTATCTAGGATTATATTATTTCACTACTGTATATTTATTGCTAAATGGCACCCAGACAACTTTTTCCTAAACACCTAATAAATGTGGTGGTAACTATTCCACTGGAGACATTCTAGAACCTCATCAGTGGGTATTTCAGTCATTCTAAGTGTGAATTTCCTATAGCAGTCCCAGAGGACTGCTACTTTCTGCTTCTCTTTCTTAAAATATTATTTGTATTTGAATTACTGTAGTGCCTGTGAACCCGGGTCTTGGACCAAGACTCCACTGTGTTAGGTGCTGTACAAACACAGAACAAAAAGACAGTCCCTGCCCCTAAAGAGTTTACAAGCTGATACCTGTCAGACTTAGTCTTAGCCCTGGTCTACACTAGAGGGGGGGGGGATTGATCTAAGTTACTCAACTTCAGCTATGTGAATAGCTTCACCGTGGTGAGTGAACTGCTGCCGCTTCCCCGTTGACTCTGCCTGTGCTTCTCGCGGCGCTGGAGTACAGGAGTCGATGGGAGAGCGCTTGGGGATCGATTTATTGTGTCTAGACTAGACACGATAAATCGATCCCTGCTGGCTCAATCGCTGCCCACCGATCCGGCAGGTAGCGAAGACATACCCTCAGTATCAGCCAGCTGCTGTTGTTGCTTGTATGTAATTTAAAATCTTTTTGGAGAGCTCTGGTGTCCTTTTACGGGGTTTTGGGTTTTTTATTGCTAGTGAAGCTTCACTATAGTGATCATGAAAGACTGGGAAATACAAGCAGTGACAAAGCTGTATGATCCCACCTCTACCACTGCAATCATGGCTCTACCCTGGGCATTAACTGGTTCATAGTGAGTGTCTGTCTGTTTTGGAACATAAATATCATACAGGTTTTGTCTGCATGAGGCTCAAATTCATTTTTTTTAAAGTGCTGCAAAATATTTAATGCAGAAAAAAGCCAAGTAAAAATAAAGCAACATATGAAGCATATGAAGATGAGTGATCCATAAAAACAGTCATATTATAAAAGGCTAAGTTATGTTGTTGGTTTTTGCCTTCAAGGCCTTATGAAATGCTGAATAGTAATCTGCTTCTTTAAGATTAGATTCCAAAACAAAATTATTTGATTTCTATACAATTTCAATAACACATGCCTTTTCTTAAGGCTTTAGCACAATCTATGTATATCCAGCTTCCTTTCTGAGCTTGATGTTCTTTCAAGTCCCTATCGCAGATTTCTGTAATCCTGTTTTGAAGTTTCTGTGGACAAGCATCCAAAAATCCATGTCTTCCCCAATAGAGAACTAGGTTTGATTAGGGCAGGAATAGTCTGGAGTCTCCAGGAATCATTTTAAGGAAATGAATTCCTGCCACTTTCGTGTTGCTGCAGACTTACACTTCCTCCTCTTTAAATTTTAGTTCACACAACATATAATTAGTTATTGTCTCTATTTGTCCTAATGATGTTCCCTAATAACTTTTGGCTCAAGGTCTTTCTCATTCTAAATTATTTCTAATAATAAATAGCAGTAAATATAATTAGCTCTTATTTATTGTTTCATACATAGATCTCAAAGCTGCTAGTGTTTCCACCACTTTAGTATCTGATCAACATGAGAATCAAGTGTACAAGCTGTTTAATAGCTTAAACATCCTCTACTGAGGGATTTATTCTTGTACTTGCAAAGAGATGGGCTCAGTCTAGTGTGCTTTTCTTTCTCTAACAGCTATAATCCCTTTATCTTTTTTTCTTCACCAAAATCCACATGGAATTTCACTAGGTCTTGGATAAATGTAGCCACAGAGCTTTTTTGCAGCATTTATGTGAAAGAATTCACAAACTGCAGCTAGATGAGATTGCTTGCAACACTTATATTTCCTATCCCCTTGATTAAGTGACTTCCAAATAATTCCATTTATAACCTGACAATAGATTATAAAACTAGAAAAAAAGTTTTAGAGCAATGTTAAATGCTTCCTGCTTGCTGTACATAAGCACTACACCCACTTGATCAACTATAGCCTTATGGCCTCTTTTTTCATGTTTATTCTCTGATGATATACACTGATGGAGCCATATGTAAATTATATCAGAAAAGCACATAACACCAGTGTGTCAGATTGTCATAAATACAAAGGGAAGGGTAAACACCTTTAAATCCCTCCTGGCCAGAGGAAAAACCCTTTCACCTGAAAAGGGTTAAGAAGCTAAGACAACCTTGCTGGCACCTGACCAAAATGACCAATGAGGAGACAAGATACTTTCAAAGCTGGAGGGGGGGAACAAAGGGTTCTCTCTGTCTGTGTGTTGTTTTTGCCGGGACTGGAGCAGGAATGCAGGTCAGAACTCCTGTAAAAAGTCAGTAAGCAATCTAGTTAGATATGCGTTAGATTCTGTTTGGTTTAAATGGCTGATAAAATAAGTTGTGCTGAATGGAATGTATATTCCTGTTTTTGTAACTTAAGGTTTAGCTTAGAGGGATTCTCCATGTTTTGAATCTGATTACCCTGTAAGGTATTCACCATCCTGATTTTACAGAGGTGATTCTTTTACTTTTTCTTTAATTAAAATTCTTGTTTTAAGAGCCTGATTGCTTTTTCATTGTTCTTAAGATCCAGGGGTTTGGGTCTGTGTTCACCTATGCAAATTGGTGAGGATTTTTATCAAGCCTTCCCCAGGAAAGGGGGTGTAGGGCTTGGGGAGATTTTGGGGGGAAAGACATTTCCAAGTGGGCTCTTTCCCTGTTATATTTGTTAGACGCTTGGTGGTGGCAGCAATAAAGTCCAGGGACAAAAGGTAAAATAGTTTGTACCTTGGGGAAATTTTAACCTAAGCTGGTAAAAATAAGCTTAGGGGGTTTTTCATGCAGGTCCCCACATCTGTACCCTAGAGTTCAGAGTGGGGAAGGAACCTTGACACAGGTATATCCAGCTCCAGAACCAAAACAGTTATAAACCAAGCAATCTACAAGGATAGAAAGGGTCAAGATGGGAACAGTCAGTGAATTTACATGGGGAAGACAGCTCTCTCCTGTAAAGGGGATTCATAAAGTAATTATATTTGGCTGTGTTCTGTAGATAGATGAAGGTCAGCCGATGTGCTGATATTTGGAGCACTCATAAAAACAAGAGTAAAAGAAATGTATTTGTCTGTAAAAGAAGACAATCTATCACCCAGTCTGTCTGTGTAGCCATCTCTTAAGCTCTGTTGCGGTTAGATTGTCTGACTATAGCTATCCACCTGCATCTGGTTTTCTGTCCCACATATATGTATGCTATGTGAAATGCTAAGTGGAACCTTTTTTACATTATGGAGGTATTAGTAGTGACTTTGGAATTAGGTTTAAGTTGAGACTTGCTCATTAATCAGGGCTGAAATTCCTTTGTTTCAGATTTTAATTAATTCAAATGCCACATTTGGCACAATAACACTTTTCGAGGACAATCAGATTTTCCATGTAACTTTTGAAGAACAATATTTAGTAATTTTTGTAGAGAAATTCTTTAAAAATTATCACTGAATTTTTTTTCTTGTTTTTCTCACATTTTTAGTATCCTTTTCAGTGGTTGCACTAGAAAAGTTTTAGTGTAATATTACCAGTTCCAACAGTATTCCCAATATTTGAAATGGGGAATAAATTTCAAACTGGCAAAATAATCAAAATGAAAAACTTTAAGTGCAACTTTTGTGGCTGAAAAAAACCAGAGCCCCACAAACTCCAGCCTTCACACATGTAAACACCCATGCATGCACACTTGCGCGCGCACACACACACACACACAAACAGATCTCAGACACGGACCACTTTTGAAATTTTAGAATTAGACAAGCAGTTATTTCTCTTCTTAAAACTAATCTTGTTAAACTATGCCAAGAAAGATACAACTGCTTAGATCCATTAGCTATTTCTTTTTTCCAGCACTACAGTGCCTACGGAGGGGAAGCTCAATTTCAGCTGGGGATTATCCTTATGCAAGCCAGCCTTCCAGCTGTTTTGTGCCACTGAATAGGGGGCCAGAAACTAGCCTGTTGCTCCTAAAATGGTGTCCTTGAAGGTAGTCTGTGTTAATCCAGAATAACATTTTTAGTCTTATTATGTAGATATTTTTGTTTTACTGCAGAGGAAATATGTTTTGCATACCGTATAGATTGAACACTATTTTTCTTCCTATATTAAGTGTTAGCTCTGTGATTCCATCATGCCACGTTGGTTGTGAAGGGGTTTCTTTGTCTCCAGCACTGGAGAGATAACAAGATGAGCTGTTTGATAGTGTACCCTTTTGGGTATTTCAAAGATGCAGCAGATTTTGGTAAATCTTTTAATGAAATTTCACTTGTCAGTTTTATGTATCTACAGGATTTGTTTCATGCAAGTCCCCCAAGTATGCTATTAAAAGTGAACCCAATAAACACACAATTTCAAAAAAAGCTTAGTTTAATTTTTAGCCTAAGTCTAACTGTAGGGAAAAAGATGATATATAGTTTAGTTCCAGAATAAAAACACATAATCATACAGCAGAGATAGCTAAACTCAATAGATATCAACTATTTGTGAGGTAAGGGGACCAAGTCACTGAAATCATGTCTACTTTTAATGTATCCCAATTTATGAAGAAGTACTACTTTGCATTGCATTAGGGCCTTCCATCTGCTCACACCCAATCCTGTGCTCTAACAAGACAAATTAACCCATTTAGTGTGTACCGTAAAGGTCTGCATGAAATGGAAGTAGACAAAGAGGAGATAAACTAGCATTATTGTTGGAGCCACACATTAGCATTTGATGGCTAAGATTAATAAAACATAATGGGGTGAGATTTTGTGCTGTGCCTCTAAGAAGCACAGCAGAGAACTTGCAGCCCAAGGGCAGGAAGAGCTAATCTGGTTTTAAGCCACTTGTTGCCCTGCTGATCCTAGACTGTTGCAGGAATTGCAAAGACCTGTAGTGTAACTTGGTGTCCTAGCTACCTTATGGCAGCCTCTTAAGGCTGCCCTATGAGCTACAGGGCTGCTTGGACTCTTCAAAGCACTGCATGCTGCAGACGCATCCCCACTACAGCTCTCCCCTCCGCCCCCCCCCCCCCCCGGGTCCTTGGCACACAGACTTATACTGTCTTTTTAAGTGGCTGTGCTGGGGGATCCTTCCTTGGCCAGAAGAAGGGCTTTCAGGAAACTTGTATGCCACTCCCAGCCCTTTTACCTGGTATAAAGGGCTAGAGCAGGGATCAGGATCTCACTCAGAGTATTTGCCCTTTTATGGTTTATGAATTTGAATAATTCTTCTTCTTATAGTGGTAAATATATAATGCAAAATACTATTTGAGGAATCTATGCTGTTTCTGAAGGGCAGTTTTTCTGTGATTTGAGTTCTGAGTACAAAGAGTAAGGCCTGAGGTGACATGATGAGAAGGATTTCTAAAAGCTATGCTGTAGCTCAAACAGAGGTTGTGGGCTTGATGCAAAATATATTACTAATGTCCAGTGACTACTCCATGTGACAGAAAATAACCCACTTTTGTGTATTGATTGAAGAGCTATTATACAAAGCTGTATCGTCGATAAATTATTTATCTTTAAACCTTGTTTAGCTTTCTTATACCAAACACTGGTTCTAGAAAAGCCTCAGCCTGGCTTTTAGTAAGCTCATGATCAGCAATTGTTCGCCTAAAATGCTTCTGCAATTGGACTTTTTCCCCAGCTTTTTCAGCCTGTGGGGTTTCATCTCATACATCTTTTTCTTTGAGTCCTATTTACAGTATCCTAATAAATCTGCACACTTTAGGATCATTTGGACGTCCGAGGATACCCATGAGAACTGTAACATTCTCAAGCATACGGCAATGCTTTGCTACTATGTGGACACTGGAATCTCAGTCACTTCAAGACTGAAATTAGGCCTCTTGTTTTTGGTGTGGAGTGAAAAGATTCTGAATGAGGACCAGTGAGTTCCTTATGAGCAGTAAAGCCAGCCCAGCATCCTCAGTAAGAACAGCAGAAAGTAGCACTAAAACTCCATCTCTTCTTCTAGAAAATAAGATTTATATCACAGACACCTCTATGAAAAATGTGTTCAATGCAAACTCCTCTTTTAAGATTGTGCCTCTTGGCTAAGTTAGTCTTTCATAACAAACAGTATAAAACTCAATACTGACCTCTCCTAAACACAATTTTTTCCACAAAAATCTATTACATTCTCACTGTGCTTTTAATGGATAATTATGGTGAATTGACAGTACCGTCAAGTTTTAGATATTATCCAAATTATCTATGACTCTGAGTAAGTTTAATTTTCCTGGAAAGTCGTTTCAGTGACTAGAAATTAAATAGTTTATGGCCCAAGCTTTGGTTTGTAGGAACTGTTTTTGAGAAGAAGGAAATGTGACTGCTTTGTATTACTTTCTAATGTCTGGCTTAGATATTTGGGTGTGTTACCAGGTACTTTATATTCATTGTCTCAGCAAATTTACACTTGGTATATTGTCTTCAACCCATTAGATGCTACTTATCAAACCTTCCGGCAAATAATTGTTTTAAATTTCAGCGCCCACTCCTTCCTTTTCATGTATTTTACCATTCTAAGACTTGGCGTATGCTGTCTTGTTAACCTATATGTTCACAAGCATGTGTTACAAATTTATTTTTCAGAAATATCTTTTTGAATATTCAGATAGCCACTATGTTCAAAAGTGTTTCTCAGTTGTGCATTCATATTTTTGGTTAAGCTTAAGACTTCCAAAAATAATATAGGAGAGGAAAACTCAAAAGCTCATTGCTTTTGTGGCTATTTTTGCTGGGGCCAGTTTTAGGCCATGTTTCCAATGATCAAGCTGTACTCTTTAGTTATGTACTATATACATAAACTGTGTCTGCTACAAATTATGTTTTTTTAGCCTACCCATATAGCCTATTAAACAGTAGTTGGAATACTTCCATCCCTAAAAAGAACCTTTGGCATAAATAATATTGTCATTTGGGTAGGCTAGACATAGTTTTGTGAAGTGACCTTGTAAAAATATTGTCTGAGGTATGACTGAACCTAAATTATATGACAGTGAGCTAGTATATTCTGGTCCCTCCAGTGAATGAAGTCTCTTCTTGTAGCAATGGAATTATCTGAATATTTTTTTTCCAAAAAATGCAACATAGTAGAATGCACAAGAGGTTGTAATAAACCATCTATCCTAGGCACAGACCTAAATGTGAGTCCTTTATAGAAATGACAAACAGTGTTTGATGTGTTTTTACTTTCTGATGCTTTTGTCTTTTTGAGCTGAAAGGATAGAAAATTTTGGAAGGAGGCTGTTCTTGTTTTTGAAGAAACTTCAGTCTGGCACAGCAGAAGAAAACAGCTGAAGAAACCATTCTGACTCCCTGTACAGTCATTCCAAATGTCTTTCCATGCTGTTCATCCATAGACAGAGGCTTAGCAGGTCAACAGCATTAAGGCTAAGATGCTTTATGTTAAAGCAGTTTGCAACTCCATTTAGACATATGAGAAAGTTGCATATTTTTTGTTTCTCTAACAAATATATCTCAGGATATGTCTACTATGAAATTAGGTCAATATTATAGAAGTCAGTTTTTAGAAATTGATTTTATACAGTCGATTGCGTATGTCCACACTAAGTACATTAAGTCTACGGAGTGTGTCCTCACTACTGTGCTAGCATAGACTTACGGAGCGGTGCACTGTGGGTAGCTATCCCACAGTTCCTGCAGTCTCCACCGCCCACTGGAATTCTGGGTTAAGGTCCCAATGCCTGATGGGGCAAAAACATTGTCGCGGGTGATTTTGGATACATGTCGTCAGTCGCCCCTCCCTCCGTGAAAGCAACAGCAGACAATCATTTTGCGCCTTTTTTCTGTGCGGACACCATACTGCTTTCAGCAGACGGTGCAGTAGGACTGCTAACTGTCATCATCCACTGCTTCCGCTGCCACTCTGCTCTGCTGCTATTGTCTCAATAGCGAATTTCTCCATGTTGTCTGTCATGGGCTCCAGGGTACATGTGTTCTTCCTCGGGAAATGTGCGTGGTGCTAACTGTTGTCCTCCACTGCTTCTGCTGCAACTCTGCTCTCATGAATCCACCTCGCAGGTCCTCTCATCATTTTCTGTAAATATCTATTCTCGTGACCTCCATCGTCAACCACTGCTTCTGCTGCAACTCTGCTCTCCTGCAGACGCCATACCACGGCAAGCATGGAGCCCGTTCAGATCACCATAGCAGTTATGAGCATTGTAAGCACCTCGCGCATTATCCTGAAGTATGTGCAGAACCAGAACCCGCAAAAGCAGGTGAGGAGGCGACAGCAGTGCGGTGACGAGAGTGATGAGGACATGGACACAGACTTCTCTCAAAGTACGGGCCCTGGCAATTTGGACATCCTGGTGGCAATGGGGCAGACTCATGCCATGGAACGCCGATTCTGGGCCCGGGAAACAAACACAGACTGGTGGGACCGCATAGTGTTGCAGGTCTGGAATGATTCCCAGTGGCTGCGAAACTTTCGCATGCGTAAGGGCAGTTTCATGGAACTTTGTGACTTGCTTTCCCCTGCCCTGAAGCGCAAGAATACCAAGATGAGAGCAGCCCTCACAGTTCACAAGCAAGTGGCAATAGCCCTGTGAAAGCTTGCAACACCAGACAGCAACCGGTCAGTCGGGAATCAATTTGGAGTGGGCAAATCTACTGTGGGGGGCTGCTATGATGGAAGTAGCCAACACAATCATTGAGCTGCTGTTATCAAAGGTAGTGACTCTGGGAAATGTGCAGGTCCTACTAGATGGCTTTGCTGCAATGGGATTCCCTAACTGTGGTGGGGCTATAGACAGAACTCATATCCCTATCTTGAGACCGGACCACCTTGGCAGACAGTACATAAACCACAAGGGGTACTTTTCAATGGTGCTGCAAGCTCTGGTGGATCACAAGGGACGTTTCACCAACATCAACGTGGGATGGCCGGGAAAGGTTCATGATGCTCCTGTCTTCAGGAACTCTGGTCTGTTTAAATGGCTGCAGGAAGGGATTTACTTCCCAGACCAGAAAATAACTGCTGGGGATGTTGAAATGCCTATAGTTATCCTTGGACCCAGCCTACCCCTTAATGCCATGGCTCATGAAGCTGTACACAGGCACCCTGGACAGTAGTAAGTAGCTGTTCAACTATAGGCTGAGCAAGTGCAGAATGGTGGTAGAATGTGCATTTGGACGTTTAAAGGGTCGCTGGCGCAGTTTACTGACTCGGTCAGACCTCAGCGAAACCAATATTCCCATTGTTATTGCAGCTTGCTGTGTGCTCCACAATATCTGTGAGAGTAAGGGGGAAATGTTTATGGCGGGGTGGGAGGTTGAGGCAAATCGCCTGGCCACTGATTACGCAGCCAGACACTAAGGTGATTAGAAGAGGACTGCACATCAGAGAAGCTTAGAAAACCAGTTTCATGACTGGCCAGGCTACGGTGTGACAGTTTTGTTTGTTTCTCCTTGATGAAAACCCGCCCCCTTGGTTCACTCTACTTCCCTGTAAGCCACCCGCCCTCCCGCCTTCGATCATTGCTTGCAGAGGCAATAAAGTCATTGTTGTTTCAAAATCATGCATTCTTTATTAATTCACCACAGAAATAGGGGGATAACTGCCAAGGTAGCCCTGGAGGGGTGGGGTAGGAGGGAAGCACCGGGTGGGGTGGTGGATGAGGGGAGGAGGGAAGGACAAGGCCACACTGCACTTCAAAACTTATTGAATGCCAGCCTTCTGTTGCTTGGGCAGTCCTCTGGGGTGGGGTGGAGTGGTTGGGTGCCTGGAGCCCCCCCCGCCTCCCGTGTTCTTGGGCATCTGGCTGAGGAGGCTATGGAACCTGGGGAGGAGGGCGGGCGGTTACACAGGGTCTACAGCGGCATTCTGTGCTCCTGCTGCCTTTCCTGTAGCTCCACCAGATGCCGGAGCGTATCCATTTGATTCCCCAGTAGCCTCAGCATTGCATCCTGCCTCCTCTCATCACGCTGCCGCCACCTCTCCTCTAGTTCTCGCAACCTCTCATCTTGCTCGTCCCTCCTGTCCTCGCGTTCATTTTCTGCTTTCCTGGACTCTGCCATTGTTTGCCTCCACGCATTCTGCTGAGCTCTTTTAGTGTGGGAGGACTGCATGAGCTCCGAGAACATTTCATCGCAAGTACGTTTTTTTTTCCGCCTTCTTATCTGCGCTAGCCTCTGGGACAGAGATGATATGGGGAGCATTGAAACATTTGCAGCTGTGGGAGGGAAAAAAGGGAGAGGAGTATTTAAAAAGACACATTTTAGAGAACAATGGGCAGACTCTTTCACGGTGAACCAAGCTGTTAACATTACATAGCACATGTGCTTTTGGTACAAGGTCACATTTTGCCTCTTATATTGAGGGCCTGCTGGTTTGGTGTGAGAGATCACACACGCAGGGCTGGGCAACAGAATTCGGCTTGCAGGCTGCCATGGAAAGCCACAGTCTTTCAGCTTCTTCAACCTTCATAACATGTGGGAATGGTTTCAAAGAGCAGTGCCCTCCTTTCCCATACCAAGCACCCGTTGGGTTGGCCATTTAAAAGGAGGGGCTGCGGTTTTTGGGTTAATGTGCAGCACAAACCCAACTAAACCGCCCCCCCCACCCAATTCTCTGGAATGATCGCTTCATCCTCTCCTCCCACCATGTGACTAGTATCAGGGAAGATCCCTGCCAGCCAAATGCAAACAGCTCAGCATGAACGGGCCCCTCCACACCACGTGGCTAAATGCGGGGATGATTTCTTTTCAGCCACAGGCAAACAGCCCAGCAGGAATGGCCACCTCTGAATGTCCCCTTAATAATGTCCCTGGAGGATTTCCGCTCCATCCCCAGACACGTTAATAGACTTTTCCAGAAGCTGTATTGGCTGTGAATGCATCCCAAGTCTTCAGGGCAATTAATCATTAAACATGCTTGCTTTTAAACCGTGTATTATATTTACAAAGGTACACTCACCAGAGGTGCCTTCTCCAGCTTCATGATCCGGGAGCCCACCTTGGGTGGGTTGGGAGGGTATTGGTTCCAGGGTGATAAACAGTTCCTGGCTGTCTGGGAGAACAGTTTCTCCGCTTGCCTGTTGTGCGCTATCCTCCTCCTCCTCATCTTCCTCATCCCCAAAATCCTCATCTCTGTTGCATGAGACTCTCCCCTTGCAGGTGTCCATGGACCGGGGGGGAGGGGGTTTGTGGTAGGGGCACCTCCTAGAATTGCATGCAGCTCATCATAGAAGCAGCATGTCTGGGGCTCTGACCCGGAGCAGCCATTTGCCTCTTTGGTTTTTGGTAGGCTTGCCTGAGCTCCTTAATTTTCACACGGCACTGCTGTGGGTCCCTGTTATAGCCTCTGTCCATCGTGGCCTTGGAGATTTTTTCAAATACATTGGCATTTCATTTTTTGGAATGGAGTTTTGATAGCACGGATTCGTCTCCCCATACAGCGATCAGATCCAGTACCTCCCATTCGGTCCATGCTGGAGCTCTTTTGCGATTCTGGGACTATGTGGTCACCTGTGCTGATGAGCTCTGTTTGGTCACCTCTGCTGATGAGCTTGCCACGCTGGCCAAACAGGAAATGAAGTTCAAAAGTTCCCGGTGCTTTTCCTGTGTACCTGGCTAGTGCATTTGAGTTGAAAGTGCTGTCCAGAGCGGACATAATGGAGCACTCGGGGTTAGCTCCCGGAGGCCAATACAGTCAGATTGCGTCCACACTACCCCAAATTCGACCCGGTGATGTCGATTTCAGTGCTAATCCCCTCGTCGGGGAGGAGCAGGGCCGGCTCCAGCGTTTTTGCTGCCCTAAGCGGCAAAAAAAAACAATTTGCCACCGAACGGGGAGATAGAATCCTGCCTGCGGAACACGGAGGCGGAGTGATGGTGTGGCCGCTGAAGTGCTGCCGGCGACCGAAGAAGAGTCCCATCCCCACTGCCGAATTGCCGCTGAACGCGAAACGTGCTCTGACGGAGCGGCCACCGAATTCCGGCTACCGCTGAGGACGGATTGCCACCCCAGAGCCCAACGTCCTGCTGCCCCTTTACATTTTCCACCCCAGGCACCTGCTTGGTTCGCTGGGGCCTGGAGCCGACCCTGGGGAGGAGTACAGAAATTGATTTTAAGAGCCCTTTAAGTTGACAAAAATGGCTTCGTCGTGTGGACGGGTGCATGGTTAAATCGATCTAATGCTGCTAAATTTGACCTAAACTCATAGTGTAGACCAGGGCTCAGTCTCAGCCCAGAGATGAGTGAACATCAAACAGTTTTCCTCCTAGCATATAAGGCAGTGATGGATATAGTAGCTAAATATTCCATTTACTTACTTTGGAATCTATTATCCAGTCTTACTGATTTGATTTATTCAGCCAAATCTATTCTAGCTCACGAACAGAGATTGGGCCATTTGCAAACTTCCAAACATAGGAAGATCTGTCAATATTTTTCTATCACATCATTTGCGCTATATCTCAAACCTAATGTGTCACCTTTTGGTTTGTGTATTCCCTAAAAATATGGGAGAAAATAGTGTTACTCCCACAGCTGCAATGGAAATCTTTGCTCAGATGACTGTACATTAGCTTGTACCTTTTTTAAAAACCATCTCCTTGAAATATTTGAAAACTAAAAGCCAATTTCTAAAACTAGAAATCTGAAATTACTAACATTTTTTCACTGGCTTGGGGGAGTCAACACCTTGGGGAATTCAGCAGGGGTAGAAAAAGCACAATGATTTTAGGTTAGATTATAAAGCTGCTTTGGTGTAATTAGAACAATACAATGAAGCTAAGACAGAGACATGGTAAAATACAAGGCTGCTACTGAATTGGAGTCTCTTACTCCTTGCCAGGAAAGTACAGAGATACCCAATACAAGCAGGTAGAAGAAATGTGTTGAGGAAAAAAGCTGTATCTGAAAGGGCCACTTCTCAAGAAGAGCTGTTACTACATTTTGGCCCAAATTTTCAACCACAGCCTCAAAACTACATCCTCTAAGTTCTGTGCGCAACATTATAGGCTTGCAGTTTTGGATGCCTAAATATTTGGCTACCTAATTTATGGTGTAAAAATTAGAAGCCAGGTCACACTCTGTAATTATGGCCCTTTAACTAACATTATTGGATGGGGCTGTGAACAAGCAGAAATGGTCAATAAAGATTCTCTTTATAAGCAAAAATGAGGCGCAGTGTAGGAGATCTCTACATTTCTCACCCATATGATACTCTGAGTCCATAAAAAGAGCTTTAACCAATACACAACTCCCTGCTTCAAAATCTATCCAGATTTAAGCTTATTTGTATAAACTCATCTTCTCTGTGAAGCATCCAAGCTCCAATAGCAGAATGTCATTAGAGGCAAGTTCTTGTCTTGTATCTGTCTCCATCCATGCCTTCAGACTGTAAGCCCTTTAGGGTAGAGGCCCATTATTTGTTTGGTGCTGAACTTTCATTGTGCAGTGTTCTGCACATTTATGGTGCTAGGTTAGAACATAAGAAAGCAGACGAATTAAATTTATCTTTGTGAATAGTTGCTCAAGATCATCACCTAATAAAGGGCCCGATTTGACAACCTCTGCAGTGGGAAGGACTACTTTCATAAGTTCTAGAACTCAGTGGGACTGATTGCGTGAGTCAGTGCTGCTCACCATGAATAAAGGTTGCAGATGAGGGTGGGGATTTTCAAATGTGCCTAAGTGACTTAGGAGCCTAATTTGTTTTTATCATGGGTCTTAGGTTCCTAAGTCACTTGGTGCATGTCTTCACCACCAAAAGTGTGTGTTCTTAATTTGGACAAGCTAACCCAGGTTAAAATAACAGTGAAGATTTGGCAACTCAGCTTTTAAGCCAGGTTCTCCTTCAAGTATGTGTCAGTGTTGGTTCCCTCTAGATGTCAGTGCACCCAAGACTGGATTTTTTACCTAGCAGTGTCTGGTGAGGCCATGCTTGAGTCTTGCAACTCTTCATGCTCCTGTACGAGGGTACAAAAGTAGGTGGTCCCACCACTCCCTCAGTTCCTATTTACTACTTGTGTGGCAGCGAGTCGTGTGATAGAATTCTAGAAAGCTTCAGAAAATCCTGAAAAATCATCAGAACTCCTTTTAACAACTTAACTTACTTACCTGCAATCCATAAAAACTTTAAATTTGACTAAATTGTCAAACAGACCCTCCTATACTGATGTCCACACCCTTTACAGACCCCGTGGTACAACATGGCAGAATCAAAGGCAGGCTTCGAACTTTGCCTGTTCTGCGATGGACTTGTCCCACTGAAGGACAGGCACAGCAGATGCCTTTTCTCCCTGGGTGAATCCCACGTCCCTAGCAGACTAGGAAATTTCATGCACAGAACTCAAGCTCCATCTCTTAGAACAGTCAATGAGAGTGGCATGTGACCCAGAAATCCTAGGACCGAGCACTCCCCTACCAGTGAGAGTGACACTGGTCAGTGCACTGTCAAGGAGCAGGGCTACCTCCAAGACAATGTTGGGAAAATTGATGCCGTACTAAACATCCTCTGCCTTCATACTGACTCTGGTACTGACTGCAGCATTGGAGTTACCTCAGCCATCGACATCAAGAGCGACTGCTTAAGTGTCACAGCAGGCTGAGCAGGGATGATCACAGCACTGAGGTTAGGACTCTAGAAAGAGCTCAGTGTCCTCCCATGCCATGCGACACAGGTAGACCTCAAAGGCCAAATCCTCCAAGATTTGGCAGGCATCTCCAGGTGAGAAGGAGCAGTCTGTAATGCAACACACTTCATCAATGCCATTTTCTGATCTGTTGGTTGCTTAAGAATCCCTAATTAATGCTCTGAGGTTTGGCCCAGTGCTATTAGAATTACTATTAAGTTGACATGCACAGGAGCAACATTCTCACTTAGGAAACACCTTTTGAATTTTCGTAGTTTTATTAACACAGTAAAATCACAGACACTTCAACCCAGCAAGGTAGATAGAGATAATACAGAACTAGCATCCATATACTCACACCATCCCTTACAGAAAAATCCCAAAGTGTTAGTCATTATCTTCCTCCTCCTCCTTACCAGTGATTATCAGACTGGCATCTCCCAAGGCATGCAGGCCAGGATACAGCTTTTATAATGTGGTACTCTGATACTCCCTATACCTCATGCATATTCAGTAGGGATTTCAGCCCCTTTTCCTTATTTGAACTTCCACACCCCACTAGTGTTTGAGTACCCGTTTCCCATAGGTTACTAGGCCTTTTACCTCAAGTTTTTTAGCATGTGCATCAGTTAGTTACCATGACATTCTTGTGGTCAGACATCTGCCAATGTTCCTAACTTAAAATATCTCAAGATGATATCAACTGGCATCTTGTGATTAACTGTCAGCAGTTTAGTCACTGCAGCATTCTGTCTTCTGATCTCTTATAATGTAGGGTTATTCCTGGTTAGCTGCTTATGCTAAGGCTTTGGGGCCTTATGCCTTGATCAGTTTAGCTAAGTTATTGTCTTACAGGCCTCGAGATTTATAAGCTCATTGTGTTGCTGCCTTAACTAATACCTATGCCTTACCTAGCAAATACCTATACCTATAGCATATAGCAGGGGTGGGCAACCTTTGGCCTGTGGGCCGCACACGGCCCATCAGGCTAATCCGCCGGTGGGCCGCGAGACAGTTTGTTTACATTGACCGTCCGTAGGCATGGCTGCCCACAGCTCCCAGTGGCCACGGTTCGCCGTTTCCGGCCAATGGGAGCTGCGGGTGGCCGTGCCTGCAGACGGTCAGTGTAAACAAACTGTCTTGCAGCCCGCCAGCAGATTACCCTGACGGGCCGCATGCGGCCTGCAGGCTGCAGAGTCTCATCACTGGTATATAGTCATATACAGGCTACAGTGCTGGCAGCAGAAGCATTGATACCAGCACCATCAGTATTGGCATCAACAATGATCTCTACCTCAGCACCGGCATTTGAATCAGTGCAGACATTACAGCCAATGGGACAGGCCCTGGAAGTGGTTTTGGTGCAGAAGTACCTGCCGGTTCAAAGGGAGGACCTTTGCTGTTCTCACCCCAACATGAACAATAGAGTTTATTGGGGCGGTCCTGGATGCGAACCGAGCAAGAGCGTTCCTCCCAGAGGCCCGACGTCTAGCCCTCGCACAAATAATAAGTGGCCTCTGCAGCTTTCCCACCAGGGCGAGGCAGTGGCTCAAGCTGCTGGGCCAAATGGCTTCCTGTACTTACATGGCGCAGCTTGCCAGGTTGTGGCTCAGGCCCCTGCAGGCGTGGCCCGCGTCCATGTACCGCCCAAGCTGCGACAGTCTGGACGTGGTGCTGACCATTCTGGGGCATACCTTCGATACCCTGCATTGGTGGCTGGACCCCCACATGGTGAGCACCGGGGTCCCGTTCCACCCTCCCTAGCCCACTCTGACCCTGGTAGTAGACGCATCCGCGCTGGGTTGGGGAGCGCATCTCGGAAACCTGATGACTCAGGGCCTATGGTAAGTAGAGGACCTGGCTCTGCATATCAACATCAAAAAGCTCAGGGCAATCCGCCTCGCGTGCCAAGCATTCCTGTCCCGCGTGCAGGGCCATTGTGTAGCGGTGCTGATGGACAATACCACGGCCATGTTTTATATAAACAAGCAAGGAGGAGCCCGATAGTCTCCCCTCTGTCAGGAAGCCCTTCTACTGTGGGAATTCTGTCTAGCCCACTCCATCCTTTTCCAAGCTTCATACCTGTCGGGTGTTCAAAATGTACTGGTGGACAGCCTGAGGAGATGGTTCCTCACGCACAAATGATTGATTCGTCCAGACATTATCCACTCCATCTTCCGCAGTTGGGGCTTTCCCCGACTTGAACTGTTAGCCACACAGGCCAACAGGAAGTGCCCAACCTTCTGCTCCTTCCGGGGTCACAGTCCAGGCTCGATTGCAGATGCCTTCCTGATTCCATGGTCCGGTGAACTGTTATACTCCTTCCCGCCATTTCCACTCATCCACAAAGTGCTTCTTAAGGTCTGCAGGGACAAGGCAGATGTCATTCTGGTGGCCCCAGCTTGGCCTGGCCAGTGCTGGTACCCCACCCTCTTGGACCTGTCAGTCCGGTCCCTGGTGCGTCTACCTCTCCCTCCCGACCTCATCTCTCAGAATCACGGTCGGGAGGGAGACAACATGTTGGCAGTGTGCTGTGTTAACAAACAGGGCAGCGCACACTTGTCCCAGTTTTATGAAGAGGCCATAGAACTCTGATAATGGTGCCAACTGTGTGTGGTGACCCTAGTGGCCCCTTTCTTCCCAGGGATCAACAACAATCTTGCAGACTTCCTAAGCAAGAACAGTTTCCAATCATGAGGGGTCATTGAGAGACACCATATTACACCCCATCTTCCAGACATAGGTCTATAGTCAAGTGTCCCCATTTGCATGAGAAGAGAATTCCAAATGCAAGGAGTTCTGCCCCGTGGGAGGCATGAGCAGTGGATCCCTGCTGTACACTTTTTTCCTTCCTGTGGTCAAGGGATCTTCTCTGTGCATATCCCCATGTTCTGCTGATTCCCAGAACACTAGCAAAGATCAAACAGGACAAAGCCACAGTGATTTTAATAGGCTTATACCATCTGGGACAGTTTTGGCGCTTGGACATCCTGCGACTGTCCAGTAAGCCTCCCTTCAGTCTCCTTGTCTGCCTGGACATAATGTCTCAGAATCAAGGCCAGATACTAAATCCGGACACCCAGTCATTACACTGACAGCTTGGATGGTGGCTGAATGAGCAGTAGTGATAGACAATGCTTCAAAGTAGAATGGCCTCCACCAAGAAAATATATGCAGCAAAACGGAAGGTTTTCCATGTGGGTGGCCCACTTAAAACTTCAGTATCAAGGGGTCTAGACCACATATTACCCTTGAAGCGAAGAGCCCTTGCATTGAGCTCCCTGAAAGTCCATCTGTCTGCAATCTCTGCAGATCACACTCCAGTTTAGTCACAATCAGTCTTCTCACATCTCACGATGATAAGATGCCTCGAAGGACTGTTACATTTGTTCCCCTTCGTAAGAGACCCAGCTCTTCTGTGAAATGTTAGCATTGTCCTTTTACATTAAGGCAACCACCATTTGAGCCTTTTTTGGAATGCTTTTTGTACCTTCTCACTATCAAGGTGGCATTCTTTGTAGCCATCACATCAGCCCAGAGAATCAATGAGGGTATGTCTTCACTACCCGCCAGATCGGCGGGCAGCGATCAATCCCCGAGCACTCTCCTGTTGACTCCTGTACTCCAGCGCCGTGAGAGGTGCAGGCAGAGTCGATGGGGGAGCGGCAGCAGTTGACTCACCACAGTGAAGACACCACGGTACGTCGATCTAAGTACGTCGCAGAAGTTGCGTGACTTAGATCGATTTCCCCCCCCCCCCCCAAGTGTAGACCAGGGCTGAGATCCAAGCCCTTGTGGCTGGACCACTGTGTAACACTTTTCATTAGGATAAGAATATGATGAGACCACATCCTAAGTGTATTCCAAAGATAACATCAGAGTTCCATCTGACTAATCATTTACCTTGTCAGTCTTCTTCCTGAAACCACATTCCTCTTTTGGAGAGAAGAATTTACATCTTCTAGATATCTCCAGGACTCTGCTTCATCACCTGAACAGGACAAAACCTTTCAGACTCTCTCCCCAACTCTTTATTGCTCTGTTGCGTAGATCCAAGGCCCAGGTGATTTCCTCTCAACAATTGTCGAAGATGATGGCTCAGTGTGTCACCACCTGTTACCAATTGGCTGGTGAGACCCTTCCTACAAATGTTAGGGCACATGCTACCTGAGCTCAGGTATCATCCATGGCCTGCTTCAAGAACATACCAATTGCTGAGATCTGTAAAGCAACTAGTTGGAGTAACCTAATGACCTGTGTAAAGTGCTAAGCACTTGATGTAGCGGCCAGGGCAAGTGCTAAATTTGAGAGAGCTGTCCTCCTGCCATTATCTGACGGATATGGCTGTGACTCATCTCCTGTGTCTGAGGAGGATACCACTTGTAATCCTCTACAGTGGGATCCACACTGACATACACTCAAAGAAGAAAATACTTTTACTTACCCTACAGAAACTGTAGTTCTTTGAAATTTTGTAGTCAATGTGGTTCCCATAACCCTCCTCCATCCAGGCTTTTTGAGTCTCCAGCTACCTCAGGCTTCAAAATGTGAGAGAATTGAGGGGTGGGTTGCCCCACCCTTTATACCAGCAGTTCTCAAACTGTGGGTCAGAACCCCAAAGTGGGTCGTCATTAAAATGGAGTCACCAGGGATGACTTAAACTTGCTGGGGCCTGAGGCTGAAGCCCAAGCCGCACTGTCCGGGGCCAAAGCTGAAGCCTGAGGGCTTCAGCGCTGGGCAGCTGGGCTCAGGTTACAGGCCCCCTGCCTGGAACTGAAGCCCTTTGGCTTTGGCCCCCACCCGGGGCAGTGAGGCTTTGGCTTTGCTCCCCACCCAGGGCAGCGGGGCTCAGGCAGGCTCAGGCTTCATTCCCTCCTCCTGCGGTCGTGTAGTAATTTTTGTTGTTGGAAGAGGTTTGCGGTACAATGAAGTTTGAGAACCCCTGCTTTATACCTTTGTACTGGAGCATGCGGAGGCACAGGACGCAAGCATGGCCCTGCCAGACATTGCCAGCTTAAAAAAAAACTGCTATCATGCTCACAGAGCACATGCCCACCTATAGCAGGATCCAGACTGACTACAACATCTCAAAGACCTATAGTTACTGTAGTGTAAATAACCATACTTTAGCAGCTTGAGTTCTATCCCAGACTTCCCTGTCAGCTTTAACTCAGGTTGGTAACCAGAATTAAAAGCTGAGTGACCATGTCTTGTTTTTAACCTGAGGGCTTGGGTACATGGCAAGATACTGCACGGCAAGTACTTCATTGTACCGCAAACCTCTTCCAACAACAGGGTGTCAGTCTGCAGTGCACAAGCTTGCTGTGCAGTAACATTCCATGCAGACACAACTGCAACATAGTCAATGTCCCAAAATGTGGCTTAAGCAGTAGTGGGAAAGCTTGTGTGCTATAGATTCACATCCTGGCATCTAGTGCAGTAACTTCCTGTGTAGACAAGCCCTGTGTGAAGACATGTTCCTGGGCACTTTTGAAAATTTTACCCTTGAGTTTTTATATTACTCTTGAAGAATCCTAGTAAGCAAATTTAAGTTGCTTCTCCTCCCCTGGCCGCAATGTTTTCCCTTTGTTAACTTTAGATAATTCCATTTTTCAGTGTAATGTTCTGGCATCTCAGTTATTTCTAGCAGGTTCCTTTTTGTTCTGGTTTTCATTTTACTGAAAAATAAGTAGAGAAAAGCTTTTCAAATATGCTGCTGCTTTTCTGCCTTATGGATTTCGGGCTTAGTATGGATATTTTTGTTTACTTATTCCAGAAATGGGAAAAATAAGTATGAACAATAGCCTTGGACCTTTCTTATTGTGCTTCTCCCATTCTGTGACAAGAGATACCACACACATACTGCTTCCTATAAAATGTGAGAGACTAGCAATAGAGCAAAGTAAATATGTATTAACTTTATTTTTCCCACTGCAAAAAGGATCAATAAAAACAGCAACCTACATACCTAGAATCTTTGAGTGAAGGGGCTGAATGTAGTACAGCTGTAGAAATAACATACCATTCTGTAATCTGTTGGCTCACTGAGACATTTTTTTAGACTTTCCCATTAGCACCTAGAAAACTGACACTTCCAATAAAATAATATTTAGCATTTATACAGCTAATTGCATCAGCAAAGTGTTGTCCAGATAGTCCTTACAATACTCTGGTGAGATAGGTAAATAAGAATTATCCGCGTTTTACAGATGGGGAACTGGTAAACTGATTTACCTGAGGTCACAGAGAGCCCTAGTCAGTGCTGGGATTGGTATTCAAGAGTAGCTCCTGGATTCCAGTCCTCTAATCAGATTACGTATACTGTATTGCTGATGCTAATTGCCTTCTATGACGAGATAACTAACTCTGTGGATGAGGGGAAAGCGGTGGACGTGTTGTTCCTTGACTTTAGCAAAGCTTTTGACATGGTCTCCCACAGTATTCTTGCCAGCAAGTTAAAGAAGTAGGGGCTGGATGAATGGACTATAAGGTGGATAGAAAGTTGGCTAGATTGTCGGGCTCAACGGGTAGTGATCAATGGCTCCATGTCTAGTTGGCAGCCGGTATCAAGTGGAGTGCCCCAAGGGTTGGTCCTCGGGCCGGTTTTGTTCAATATCTTCATAAATGATCTGGAGGATGGCATGAACTGCACCCTCAGCAAGTTTGCAGATGACACTAAACTGGGAGGAGAGGTAGATACACTGGAGGGTAGGGGTAGGATACAGAGGGCCCTAGATAAATTAGAGGATTGGGCCAAAAGAAGTCTGATGAAGTTCAACAAGGACAAGTGCAGAGTCCTGCTCTTAGGATGGAAGAATCCCATGCACTGCTACAGACTAAGGACCGAGCGGCTAGGCAGCAGTTCTGCAGAAAAGGACCTAGGGGTTACAGTGGACGAGAAACTGGATATAAGTCAACAGTGTGCCCTTGTTGCCAAGAAGGCCAATGGCATTTTGGGATATATATGTAGGGGCATTGCCAGCAGATCGAGGGATGTGATCGTTCCCCTCTATTCGACATTGGTGAGGCCTCATCTGGAGTACTGTGTCCAGTTTTGGGCCCCACACTACAAGAAGGATGTGGAAAAATTGGAAAGAGTCCAGCGGAGGGCAACAAAAATGATTAGGGGACTGAAAATCATGACTTATGAGGAGAGGCTGAGGGAACTGGGATTGTTTAGTCTGCGGAAGAGAAGAATAAGGGGGGATCTGATAACTGCTTTCAACTATCTGAAAGGAGGTTCCAAAGAGGATGGATCTGGACTGTTGTCAGTGGTAGCAGATGACAGAACAAGGAGTAATGGTCTCAAGTTACAGTGGGGGAGGTTTAGGTTGGATATTAGGAAAAACTTTTTCACTAGGAGGGTGGTGAAACACTGGAATGCGTTACCTAAGGAGGTGGTGGAATCTCCTTCCTTAGATATTTTTAAGGTCAGGCTTGACAAAGCCCTGGCTGGGATGATTTAGTTGGGGATTGGTCTTGCTTTGAGCAGGGGGTTGAACTAAATGACCTCCTGAAGTCCCTTCCAACCCTGATATTCTATGATTCTATGTTTGCTAGTTGCCAATTTCAAAATAAGGATTAATCTATGAT
Source organism: Natator depressus (assembly GCF_965152275.1). Lineage (NCBI taxonomy): Eukaryota > Metazoa > Chordata > Testudines > Cheloniidae > Natator > Natator depressus. The sequence continues at coordinate 40,639,521 of NC_134238.1, read as the reverse complement.
GCCTAAGAGAACCATTTAGCAGACATAAAAGGTTCATCGCGCCATCCAAGTTCAAAATACAGCTGCTTGCCCTTCTGCCTTCTTTCCCTCTTCATCCAAGTAATTCAGAGAGAAGGCATGTCTGCTCTTTGAGCTGGAGATGTGATACCCAGCCTTAAGAGATGTGATTAAACTATCACGCTAAACGTAGAGTGTGGCTGCAGCAGTGCCAGCAATGGTAGGCGTTAGCCACCATACCTAGCATCTCTGATGGGCACACATTTGGGTGGTGGCGAGCATTTTATTGTTATCGTGCTAGCTTGATGAGGGCTAGTGCGGGTATGTCTCCCTGAGTTGGGAATCACACCCCCAGCTCGAAGTGTAGACATACCATTGGTTCTCACTCAGGTGACATACCCTTGAAGTCAGAGAGAATTTTCCTGAGTGAGGATCAAGCATCTCAGAATTTGGCCCTAAAAGTTTCAGTATTGTTTGTGGTACACCAGAGAAGAGGTTAATAACTGAAACAGAGAATTTGACGGTCTCACATGCCAGACCTTAGTTCTCTTTCTTCGTTTTGTAATCTATGTGATAATTACACTTTGCCAAATACAGCATGGTTGAGTTTGCTCCATACAAAGTGCTTGATAAGTTGACTTATCAAGACCAATATTGCTTGAAGAATTTAAATTAGTCCCAGATGATTTTTTCCCCAATAAAAAATAAATAAATTTAAACAAACGTTGAATGGAAACATTTTTGCATCTTGCAGGTTGAATTACAACCATAAAGAGCATATTTTGATACAAAGTGGGTGATGTTTTTATTTTTGATGTTTTTACTCTTTGTTGAGCTCTGTTTTAGATGTTCATTTTTGGGCTAAACTACCTTACTTTTTCATATATTCCAGAAACGTAAGTTACCAGCATAAAAGAATATATTTTCTCAAGTATGTCATAATCAAATGCATTATTTTCCTCCATACTTAGTGTGTGAGGGGCTCAAGTTGTATTTAATATGAATTTGATGTGCTGGAAAATATTTTTAGAACATGCTTTTATAGGCTCAGTATAAACATTGATGTATTTATATCATTAAAGAAATACCAACAATTTAAGCTCACAGCTTGACTTGCAAATCTGTTTGGCAGATTTTACTCATTCTAAATATCTATCACCTTTAGATATGTTTATAATGCAAAAAAAAAAAAGCATTAATGCAACATTAACTTTGGGTGATCAAACACCTAGAAGTTATTAAATGCAGTTAAATTTGACGTCTCAATCTGAACCACTAGGCCCCATGCCCTCATGTATATATGACTCAACAATTGTCTTTCTTAACAGGCTATTATATTGTATTTGTTAATACACTATATAACGTTGGTCATACCTACAACTAAGGGCCCTTAGCACCCAGTTGTGAGAGTAATGTGCTGTTTCTTTTTAGCTGTAATGAGACACCTGGCAGGAAGAGGTCTCCAGAAGGTTGTAGGCAGAAGCTTTTCAGTGAAGCAGAGAGGGAGAGAGTTGCTATAAGGATGTTTTCCTTTTTCCTTACATCCTTTCTGTGACTCTACCATTTTCTGATGACAACAGCAGCCCATGACCATGGCTGGTAGAGCAAAAGGGGAGCCTTTAGGAAGATAGAGGGATACAGGAAAGGCAATCATGCCCTTTAGTGCTGCTAAGTCTGCAGGAGTGAAGTCTTGTGAGTATATCTACACCAGAGTTTGTGGTGTAATTTCCTGCTTGGGTAGACTTACCCGCACTAGCTCTGAGCAAGCCAGCTAAAAATAGCAGTATAGCCACAGGCACAAATGGCAGGATGGGTTAGTAACCTGAATACATATGGAAGATTTCAGATGGGATCATATGCAGTGTGGCTAGCCTATCCGACTGCTTGCGCCACTGTGGCTACACTGCTATTTTTAACATACTAGCTCAATCAGAGCAGATGCAGGTATGTCTTACCAAGCTGGAAATTACAGCCCTAGGTCCAGTGTAGATGTACCCTATGACAGTACAAAACATAAAATAAAATAAAAAAAACTCCTTAGAGCAAGTTCTGTTACATTCATGAAAAACACTTTAAATATTTGTAAATTTAAAACAACCTATGAAATTTAATTCAAAAGTAGCCTATGCCTTAAATGTTAATGAGATCTACAAAATAAGCAAAGTGTGTGTGGGGAAATATCCTTTTAGCAACTCTTGAGTTTGTATGTGCAAAATTTCTTTTTGGAACATATGAAGAGTGCTTTTTCTGTTCTTACATAAATACTGAGCCAATTTTGCTCATGTTTTCCCAGAAAAGTTAATTGCTCGGATGAGATTAAGCAAGGATAATTTCAGCCCTAAAAGAATTTGTTTCAGAAAGTTAAGAGCATTTCAACCCTATTTAGTGTTCACTACCTTTTATAAGACATATTTAAAATCCTTACTTCTGTTACTAAGATATGTAGAAAACAAACAGTGCCATCTGTCTAGGATCTACCCAAAAAATAATTTGCACAAGTGTGTGCTCTGTTGGCTTTGCAGCAGCTTTTGACTTGGAACCTTCCCATTGCTATTGACATTATAAGCATGTGGACAAGGGTGACCCACTGGATATAGTGTACTTGGACTTCCAGAAAGCCTTTGTCAGGGTCCTGCACCAAAGACTCTTAAGCAACCTAAGCTGTCATGGGATAAGATGGAAAATCCTCCCATGGATCAGTAACTGGTTAAAAAATAGGAAACAAAGGGGAGGAATAAATGGTCAGTTTTCACCAGGATGGATTTGATTTAAATCACTAGTCAGGAAGACTCTATTTAATTGTGGTTTTCTACATAAAAGTGCATTCTTGTTGGTTGTTATAATCTTAATACATATTCTTTACAACTCAGATATAGATGTAGGTTTCATTTTTAGAAGGTACACACTATATATTTTTAAACAGTGATTTATTTTGAAATCTTTTCAGATTAGTTTTACTGCTATATCAGAAAATGAATGATTGTTTGGTTATTTCGTTTACCAAGGGTAATTGAAGCAGATATTTATGAAGTCACTGGGAGGTGAACTATCTCCAATTCAACAGGTTAATCATTAATATTTGGAGGATTTCCTTGTCATGATGTATTAGGAGGAGAATATCACCAGACAGACATTTAAATTGTTTTATTTAATTAAAGCAACAACGTTAAGTATTCTGGATTTTTTTCTTCAACAGCAAACATATAATATTTTAACAAAAAAGCATATGACCTTCCCTTCTCACATTTATCTCCAGACTTCTTCTCCTTGTCCAGATCTATTCTGCCCCCAACATTCATTGAACTTTCTGAAACTTTGCACTTTTAGAGAGAGGTAAGGGATTGACTCTGTGTACACAAATTTGCAGAGGGACAATAGAGGTGACTGTTATTTCTCACCTCTGTATATTTATTTATTTAAAAACATTTTTGCTGTTAGCTCTGGAGACACAAATCCACAGTTTGAGAACTGCAAAACTAAGCATCTCTGATGGTATCTTCTAGACTGAGCACTGATTCCCAGGGGGTAGATAGAAAGATTAACCTAAATAATCTATACAGAAGCCCCTGGAACCCCTTAAGATTGGGTCCCTAATTCATGAACTATTGGAACTCATTTACGAAACTTTTCTTAAACATTACATGAATATATTGTCTCATACTATAGAATTAGAATTTATAATCCTTATTCCATGATGAGATCTCTTTGAGCTATAATGTATCTTAATTAAAACTATCTTTAAATAGGTTTTTTTCCTCAAAAAGCATTTTATCAAAAAAATCCTATTTAAATTAAAAAATCTGATTTTGGGGGTTTTAAAAAAAATCATTGATTTTTATCCACCCTGGTTTTCACAGTGGTCAGAGGTAAATAGCAGGGTCTCCTAACGGACTCATAAATGATCTGGAAAGTGGGGGTAAAGCAGTGAAGTGGCAAATTTTGCTGACGATACAACATTACTCACAATAGTTAAGTCCAAAGGTGACTGCGAAGAGTTACAAAGGGATCTTACTAAACTGGATGACTGAACAACAAAATGGCAGATGATATTCAAGGCTGCTAAATGCGAAGTAATGCACCTTAGAAAACATAATCCCTGCTAGATATACAAAATATTGGGGGTATAAATTAGTTGATACCACTTAAGAAACAGCTCTTAGAGTCGTCGATAATTCTCTGAAAATGTCTGCTTGGTGTGCAGGAGCAGCCAAAAACACTAAGACTGTTGGGAACCATCAGGAAAGGGATACATAATTTCAAAATGCACACAGTATTCAAGGTATGGATGTAACAAATATATACAGTGGCAACTTTTCTGAGATGGGGTGACCAAAGCTATATTAAAATTGGAAAAAGTGCAGAGAATGGCAACAAAAATGATTAGGGGTGTGGAATAGCTTCCATACAAGGAGAGATTAAAAAGTCTGGGACTGTTCATCTTACAAAGGAAACAACTAAGGGGGGATATGATACAGGTCTACACAATCATGAATGGTGTGGAGAAAGTGACTAGGGAAATGTTATTTACGCCTGCACATAACGGAAGAACTCGGAGTCACCTAATGAAATTAATAGGCAGCAGGTTTACAGCAAACATAAGGAAGTACTTCTGCACATAAAACACTGTTACCCTGTGGAACTCATTGCCATGGAATGTTGGGAAGGCCAAAAATATAACTGGGTTATAAAAAGAATTAGATACGTTCATGGAGGATAGGTCCATCAATGGTTAGTAGCTAAGATGATCAGGGATGCAACATCATGCTCTGGGTAACCCTAAACTTCTGACTGCCAAAAGCTGGGCCTGGATGACAGAGGAAGGATCACTCAACATTGCCCTGTTTTGTTCATGCCCTATGAATAGGGTTCCATGTTTGTCATGGAGGTCGCAGAAGTCATGGATTCCATTATTTTCTATGACTTCTGTGGTGGCCAGATTGGCTTACCCCAGGGCTGCTTAAGCAGTTGGTTCTGTGGCCAGCTGCTCAGGCGGCCACTCAGCCACCTGCACCAGCCACTGCTCGGGTAGCCCCAGGCGGCTGGCCCCAGGGATTGCCCAAGCAGCAGTTGGTGCAGCTGGCCCCAGGACCGCCTGAGCAGCCGCAGGTGCAGCTGGCCCCGGGACTGCCTGAGAAGTGGTCCTGAGGATGGCCAGAGCAGTAGCAGGCAGGTGGCATCGGCAGGTGGAGAGGCCCTTGGGCCAGCCACACCCCCGCTGCTCAGGTGACCCTGGGAGCTGGCCCTGGGCCACGTCCCCCACCCCCAGACACCCCTCTGTCAGCATCAGCCCCCTGGGAAGCCCCCCCAGCAGTGACCCTCCACTCCCCAAGATTTAGTCAGGGGTAGAAGTCATGGACAGATCATAGGCCATGAATTGTTGTTTATTGTCTGTGACCTGTCCATGATTTTTACTAAAAATACCCGTGACTAAAGCGTAACCTTACCTATGAAATATCTGGCACTGGCCACTGTCAGGGGCAAGGTAGTGGGCTAGGTGGAGTATTGCTCTGAGCCAGTATGACCATGCTTATATTGCTGGGGCCTTAAGAAAGAAGTTCAAAAAAACATTGAAAAGAAAATCCTTCTGTTCTCTTATAAAGATTTTTTTTTTCAGATAGCCTGGGAGCGGGAGAACAGTGAGGAAACAAATGTCAGTTTCAAAATAACACAAATAACTGAGTAAAATACAAGTGTAAAAAATGTAGTAATATTTCAGCTTGTCACTTGTAACTCTTAGGAGTGAGGTAATGTTAAGGTACATTATTGCATTCTGGACACTGGTTGGCATGGTCAGTTAGGCTTCTGTTAGGTGCATGGGGCTGGGGAACCTTGTTTGGGATGGTTGAAGGAGGGACCAATGACTTGGGGGGTGGGTTTTTCATCAGTCGGAAGAGGTCAAGATCTGGCAGCTGGGAGGCAAGGCAGTAGGTAGCACAAGCTGAATGGTAGCAGGGCAGAATAAGCAACTGGCAGGGAAAGATCAGATTGTGGCACTTTTCTGGGGTAGTAAGGGGGTATATAGCTGTTTGATAAAGTGGAGCAGGGAGGAGAAAGAGGGATCAGGAGCTCAGTAAAGTATACTTAACTTGAGTGCAGTATATACTCCCACCTCAGCCTTCCAAGGGGTAAGATGGTTGGTAGCTCAGAAACAGTGTCACTAAATTAAGTCATATTTCAGACAGAGTTTAGTGGCACTGCTTTGAGCTGCACATGCCAGTTATATAAACTATCTGACCTGTCTTTTATATTTTAATTGATGCAGTGAGTAGATGTTCCTTGTCGGTTTAACTTTCTACATTGTGATTAAAAAAAAACAACCTCAGGACACCACAGGATCAGATCTGGGGACACGGTCCAAGCGTTGGATTTGCATTTTCTGTATTGTAGATCTTTCAGCAGGAACCTGTCTAAATATAATTATAGCCACTGGATAGTGAGCTAATTTTTGCTGTAGCGACCACATGTAGCTGTTAGTTTGTAATTGTCAGGAGGGTTCAACAGATAGATGTAGCAGTCACCGGTACCTAGATGTTCTGTTAGGTTTAATCATAGATTCACATTTCAGAGTTAACTGCAGGGAATCAGACTGAGATTTGAAATCACAAGATTAGCACTATCATCATGGCAAATGGAGAAAATAAGGATTTGTACATCTGTATGTCCTGCAAACTTGAGGTTCTCTAAACATAAACATGAGTGACAGTGTCCTTGTTCATACACAAGAGCTCAATCATTTCCTCCACTGCATCGGTGATGATTTGTGGATAGTGGAGAAAAAGGGTGTGGGGAATCTCTCTTATCATCCCTATTCACGCTACAGGACAATATCATTCCACTGCTCTCAAAATGATGTCAGAACAGAGGGAGACCTATCAAGTATGACAGCCCACAGTCCACATCCCCTAGGACTGGTCCATCAAGCTGGCTAACAGCTGCAATTGACAGTAAGTGCAAACCAGCCACAAGTATGGTTGCAATTTCCTTCTGTTCACAGAAGCAGAGAAGTGTGCATTCCTCTAGTCCTCTGCCCCAGTCAGCTGGATTCATGAAGCAGAGGATAGATTACACAGTTCCTCCTCACTATACTAGCCAGGACCAAGACTGGCTTAAAGGGACACTACCCACTTGAAATCTCATCAGGTTTTAAAATGACCTAAAAGTAAATATTTACCCTGATGGCTTAGTTCATAGAATATCAGGGTTGGAAGGGACCTCAGGAGGTCATCTAGTCCAACACCCTGCTTAAAGCAGGACCAATCCCCAACTAAATCATCCCAGCCAGGGCTTTGTCAAGCCTGACCTTAAAAACCTCTAAGGAAGGAGATTCCACCACCTCCCTAGGAAACCCATTCCAGTGCTTCACCACCTTCCTAGTGAAAAAGTTTTTCCTATTATCCAACCTAAACCTCCCCCACTGCAACTTGAGACCATTACTCCTTGTTCTGTCATCTGCTACCACTGACAACAGTCCAGATCCATCCTCTTTGGAACCCCCTTTTAGGTAGTTGAAAGCAGCTATCAAATCCCCCCTCATTCTTCTCTTCCGCAGACTAAATAATCCCAGTTCCCTCAGCCTCTCCTCATAGGTCATGTGTCTCAGTCCCCTAATAATTTTTGTTGGCCTCCGCTGGATTCTTTCCAATTTTTCCACATCCTTCTTGTAGTGTGGGGCCCAAAACTGGACACAGTACTCCAGATGAGGCTTCACCAATGCCGAATAGAGGGAGATGATCATGTCCCTTGATCTGCTGGCAGTGCTCCTACTTATACAGCCCAAAATGCCGTTAGCCTTCTTGGCAACAAGGGCATACTGTTGACTCATATCCAGCTTCTCATCCACTGTAACCCCTAGGCCCTTTTCTGCAGAACTGCTGCCTAGCCGCTCGGTCCCTAGTCTGAAGCAGTGCATGGAAATCTTCCATCCTAAGTGCAGGACTTTGCACTTGTCCTTGTTGAACCTCATCAGATTTCTTTTGGCCCAATCCTCTAATTTGTCTGGGTCTCTCTGTATCCTATCCCTACCCTCCAGTGTATCTACCACTCTTCCCAGTTTAGTGTCATCTGCAAACTTGCTGAGGGTGCAGTCCACGCCATCCTCCAGATCATTAATGAAGATATTGAACAAAACCGGCCCCGGGACTGATCCTTGGGACACTCCGCTTGATACCGGCTGCCAACTAGACGTGGAGCCATTGATCACTACCTGTTGAGCCTGATGATCTAGCCAGCTTTCTATCCTCCTTATAGTCCATTCATCCAGCCCATACTTCTTTTAACTTGCTGGCAAGAATACTGTGGGAGACCATATCGAAAGCTTTGCTAAAGTCAAGGAATAACACGTCCACTGCTTTTCCCTCATCCACAGAGCCAGTTATCTCGTCATAAAAGGCAATTAGATTAGTCAGGCATGACTTGCCCTTGGTGAATCCATGCTCACTGTTCCTGATCACTTTCCTCTCCTCGAAGTGCTTCAGAATTGATTCCTTGAGGACCTGCTCCATGATTTTTCCAGGGACTGAGGTGAGGCTGATTGGCCTGTAGTTCCCCGGATTCTCCTTCTTCCCTGTTTTAAAGATGGGCACTACATTAGCCTTTCTCCAGTCATCCGGGACCTCCCCCGATCGCGATGAGTTTTCAAAGATAATGGCCAATGGCTCTGCAATCACATCCGCCAACTCCTTTAGCACTCTCGGATGCAGCGCATCCGGCCCCATGGACTTGTGCTCGTTCAGCTTTTCTAAATAGTCCCGAACCACTTTCTTTCTCCGCAGAGGGCTGGTCACCTCCTCCCCACGCTGTGCTGCCCAGTGCAGCAGTCTGGGAGCTGACCTTGTTCGTGAAGACAGAGGCAAAAAAAGCATTGAATACATTAGCTTTTTCCATATCCTCATAGACTCATAGATATTAAGATCAGAGGGGAGCATTATAATCACCTAGTCTGACCGCCTGCACAATGCAGACCACAGAATCTCATCCACCCATGCCTGCAATAAACCTCTCACCTATGTCTGAGCTATTGAAGTCCTCAAATAATGGTTTAAAGACTTCAAGGTCCAGAGAATCCTCCAGCAAGTGACCCATGACCCATGCTACAGAGGAAGGCGAAAAACCCCCAGGGCCTCTTCGAGTCTGCCCTGGAGGAATATTCCTTCCCAACCCCAAATATGGCGGTCAGCTGAACCCTGAGCATGTGGGCAAGATTCACCAGCCAGATACCCAGGAAAGAATTCTCTGTAGTAACTCAGATCCCACCCCATCTAACATCCCATCACAGGCCATTGGGCCTATTTACCATGAATAAAGATCAATTAATTGCCAAAATCATGTTATCCCATCATACCATCTCCTCCATAAACTTACCGAGGTTAATCTTGAAGCCAGATAGGTCTTTTACCCCCACTGCTTCCTTTGGAAGGCTATTCCAGAACTCTGTCACTAGGTTGCCTCCCCCATTCAGTAAGGGGCCCACACTTTCCTTGACCTTGTTCTTGTTGCTAACATACCTGAAGAAACCCTTGTTATTCTTAACATCCCTTGCTAGCTGCAACTCCAAGTGTGATTTGGCCTTCCTGATTTCACTCCTGGATGCCTGAACAATATTTTCATACTCCCTGGTCATTTGTCCAATTTTACACTTCTTGTAAGCTTCTTTTTTGTGTTTAAGATCAGCAAGGATTCCACTGTTAAGCCAAGTGGGTCGCCTGCCATATTTCCTATTCTTTCTACACATCAGGATGGTTTGTTCCTGCAACCTCAATAAGTCTTCTTTAAAATACAGCCAGCTCTCCTGGACTCCTTTCCCCCTCTTGTTATTCTCCCAGGGTATCCTGCCCATCAGTTCCCTGAGGGAGTCAAAGTCTGCTTTTCTGAAGTCCAGGGTCCATATTCTGCTGCTTTCCTTTCTTCCTTGTGTCAGGATCCTGAACTTGACCATCTCATGGTCACTGCCTCCCACGTTCCCATCCACATTTGCTTCCCCTACTAATTCTTCCTTGTTTGTGAGCAGCAGGTCAAGAAGAGCTCTTCCCCTAGTTGGTTCCTCCAGCATTTGCACCAGGAAATTGTCCCCTACACTTTCCAAAAACTTCCTGGATTGTCTGTGAATTGCTGTATTGCTCTCCCAGCAGATATTGGGGTGATTGATGTCCCCCATGAGAACCAGGGCCTGTGATCTAGTAACTTCTGAAGTTGCCTGAAGAAACCTCATCCCCCTGCTCTGGTGGTCTATAGCAGACTCCCACACAACATCACCCGTGTTGCTCACACTTCTAAACGTAATCCAGAGACTCTCAGGTTTTTCTTCAGTTTCATACAGGAGCTCTGAGGGTCATACTGCTCTCTTACATACAATGCAACTCCCCCACCTTTTCTGCCTCGCCTGTCCTTCCTGAACAGTTTATATCCATCCACAACAGTACTCCAGTCATATGAGTTATCCCACCAAGTCTCTGTTATTCCAATCACATCATAATTCCTTGACTGTGCCAGGACTTCCAGATCTCCCTGCTTGTTTCCCAGGCTTCTTGCATTTGTGTATAGGCACTTAAGATAACACGATTGTCTTGCTTTCTCAGTATGAGGCAGGAGCCCTCCCCTCTTGCGCTCTCCTGCTTGTGCTTCCTCCTAGTATCCCACTTTCCCACTTACCTCAGGGCTTTGGTCTCCTTCCCCCGGTGAACCTAGTTTAATTAATGGGACATTCAATGTGTAGATCTGGGAATTACCTTAATTTTCAGTGTAGTTCTCTTAGAAAATGAAAACTTTCTCTAATGGATCTAATGGTATGTGACATAGTATTGACAGTATGCATGACTGGGAGGCACCTTGGTCTGGGGCAGAGAGCCAGCCTCTTGAGTTACTTTCTTGCCTCTGATACTGACTCACTGTGAATCCTTGTGAAAATTCCTTAACGGCGGCTTTACTTTGGCCATCTTAAAAATAGGGATAAGCAATACCTTCTTCAGGTATGTTCTGACACTAAATTCATTAATATATTTTGCACTTGTACTTACTTCTTGCACTCTGCAGATCAACAGTGTAACTGCTAAGTAATTTTATTACTTACTATCTTCTCATCTTTTCTCTCTTCATTTCACCCAGACCCAGGTTGAAATGTTCATTGTATGACTATTTTTATTTTAAGAAAATCAACATTACCAATCAAAAGGAAATCAGTGAAATAAAATATTGTGTCCTACAATTTAAAATAACTCTGCTCTCCTTTTTATTATGGGTACTATTTGCATCCACTGATCTTGTGGGTGCGTGTTTTTGTACCTGGATGAATTGCAGGCACAAATAGTAGCACATGGAGGGCTAAATGTGTGATTTTTGTTTTCTAGCAAATGCCAAAAACAGGGATTTATTTTCTTTTTAATGGCTGAGTGTATGGACAAGGTCAGGATGATATTTCAGTGCGTGGTACTCTATAGCACTGTTCTCAAGTGCAGCAATCACTTCATCTGTAAAGTACAGCTCCCTAGGATGGAATATAGCAACTATTTAACATAATGGAACACATACATTCGTAGGATTGCATTTAAATTTCATATTGGTACAGAATTAACGCATTTATTTTTGAAACCATGAAGTAGACTGCAAACTATGGAATAAACTGCATTTATTTTGCTTCTTTGTTGATTTCAGCTGTATATTTTCTACGAATATGACAGCATTCAGACTGCTTCAGGTAGTTCACACTTAACAAGTGTCAAGCAATTTTGCCACAACTGCATTTCTTTTTTCATTAAAAAACACCTGCAACAAAAAACTTCTTCCCCCCACCACCGCATGTAGCAGCATAACTAATAAGAGTTAGATTGAAAATGCCCTCTGAAATATAGTGGTGCTCTGTTCAGCTTCTTGAACAATGATAAAGAAAATGTCTGATTCTCACGTGAGCAGCCATATTGAAATCAATGGAGCATATATACACACATGTTCACACACGCTCTTTAAATGTTTTGCACCTTATCATAACAGGACTTCTTAAGGAACATTATGCTGACATTAAAATTAAGGTGATGAGTTAAATACAGCTTGACCATGTTAAAAGTCAATGAAAACAAATGCGAAATTGAGAGAATCAAGAAGGTGGTACTTTAGAGGAATTCTTGCTGTCTATTTTTGAGTTCCCATAGAGTAGGCATATAATGGCTAAGGGCTGGCATTAGACTCCAGAAGTGAGGCCCTAATTGCCTTAGGCCCCTTTGAAAAATCTCATCAAAAAGATAATTGTCTTATGTAACACCTTTAGGAGCTGATACAAAATTCAGGAAGTGTCCTCAGTTGACCTTAGCTTGTGAGCAGCAGAGTCAGTTCTGTGACTCACGGGTGAAAGTAAGACGTTACGGGCCGGTACGATGTACCGGTAGAAAGTGGCTGCCGGTACCGGCCTGTGCAGCTGACTTTAAAGCGCAGGACCCTGCTTAAAGCGCTGCCATGGCAGTGCTTTTACGTTTTTGTCCCGAGCCACCGCCGGTGGGGGTCAAAAGGAGCAGCTGCCCCAGGGCCGGTGATTTAAAAGAACCCCAGATGGCATGGGCCAGGCAGTGCAGATAGGCTGATGCTGCCCCCAGCCCTGCCCCTTCTGCCAGAGGCCCTGTCCTTTTGGGGGGGGGCTGGAGCTGGCCCCATACCAGTAAAAGTTCAATTTTACTTTCACCCCGGTGATTCAGTAAGTAGCCTAGTTATCTGTCGATGATGATGGTTTTATAAGCCATCAAAAATACTATTTAATGCAGCACCCAAGTAGTCACCCCTAGCACTGGGACAAGAGCAGGCCCATGTTGCAACAGCACCTCGCACAAGTCAACGAATATCAGTAAGTAAAGCATTTAAATTAAATGGCTAGTGCAGAATCTAATTCTGTGGTATCAGATCACTTCACACAAAGGCCATGTCTACACTGGTACTAACACTGGCAAAACTTCTGTGGCTCAGAGTGTGAAAAAACACCCCTTCTCCCCCCCCCCCGAGCAACATGAGCGTTTATGCCAGCAACTCTTATGTGCACAGCACTATGTCAGTGGGAGCCAACAAAGCTACCGTCACGCACTGAGCTGGTTTTGTTATGCTGACAGGAGAGCTCCCTCCTGTCGTCATAACATGGCTACACGTGCGATCTTACAGCGGCACAGCTGTTTCAGTAATGCTACATCTACATAGCTCCCTGAGAGTCACTTGGAGGAAAGTGGGCAAAGAGCAGAATTAAAACTGGAAAAAGATAGAACGTGCACATGGTCAGAAAAGGAGCAAAGGCTGAGGAAGTTCCTCTCAAACTGGTGTAAAACTCCAAATGATTCCACACAATCAATACTACTGTGTAGTGGAAATTTCCAGGAATAAGAGCCCACTACACATCACTGGCAGCACTAGAAAAGATCCTTACTTGTTGTTCTCTTGATTGTCTGTGCAGAGCCACACTCTTGGGGAAACACGTGCCTCTCTATGCATAAGCTCAGAACCCTGTGGAAAGCTGTGGCATTAGTGGCTGCTTATGCACCTTTATGGACTCAAATTTCAGAAGTAACTACATATGGGGAACTGCAGCCCCTAAATGCTCCTAGTCCTCTACTTCAGATCTGAGGAAAACCTCCAAAAGGAGGGCGAAGATATCGGAGCAAGCAATGGCATCAAAACACCATGGTTACCAGTAAACAACCTTTTTCTTCTTAAAGTATTACCGACCCAGATCTTGCCACACTTTGGTGTTGGGTTTGAGGAGAAGTATTTCAGCCAAGAATGCAGGACTGTTCTTCTGAATTGGATATTGGATCTAGAAGCCAAATCAAGAAAGTAATGCTGCCAAAAAGTATGACCAGAGCTCCAGGTATCAGTTTTACATGGCTCTGAAACCGAGATACTTCCTAATTATGTTGTAGGTGCAGCTCTGGCCCTGATGAAGTGAATGCTTATAACTTTTAGAACTAGAAGACCTGCAGTTGCATAGCAGATCTGAACACATTTGGATACTCTTGGGGTAGTGATTTAAGCTCATCCCTTCAGTATAGAGAAAAGAGGGAAGCAGTGAAATTGCAAAGGACACTATAAATTGATCTGGGCAAGATGACAATGGCTATCCATATATGAAAAGAAAAACAGCTGAGGGTGATGATGGAGGGTCCTTATAAATCCCAGTTATTACTCAATATTTGTAATGTATCCCAGAATTAGCCGTACTTGGCAGCTAGCGCAGTGTTCCTGAGTTACTGCATTACATGCTGGCCTGCTAGAAATTGCTGTTTGGAAAATCACCCTAGATGCAAAGCAACTCTGGACGGGAGAATTGTTTCCTGTGTAACATACTTATCATGGAGGTCCCTCAGAAAAGCAAACCAAGGATTTGTGTTTTTCTATTCATTTGGTGCCAAATAGTCTGGAGCTTGTAAAGTTTTTCTTTAGAAAGTCTGCAGTATATTAGGGTGATGAGCTAGGAGAACTTATCCTATAGGTTGTCAAATTAGTTTCAGCGGTCACAAATCTTCCAACTTGTGAGCAAAATTTTAGACCATTAAATAAATGTGAAAAATAAAGTACAAATTTTCTGTCCTGCTCTTTCTGCTAACCTTCACATTTTTGAGTTTTCTGCCAGACTAAAAATCGTGCTTTCCCTCTCCCTCTCTTATATTTTAGACTGGGGAGTGCTGCTCATAGTCACACAAGCAGGATAAAGGACATGGATTTACAGCCAAATATGTATATTTCCCCCCCCTAGGTTTGGTACAGCACAAAAAGCAAATATGTCTTCCAGGGAGCTTAATCTTAGCTCCAGAAGAATCTTCCTTTCAGAAAGAGGGAAGACAATTTAGCTTGTGCGATTTCTCATTCTTCTGGGGTTTTCTTTTCTTTTTCTTCCTTGCACGCAAATTTTCTGGTATTAGTCCAAACCACATGTTAGACTTCAAGTGTGATCCTGGAATATATGCATTAAATGTACATTATATGCTAAGCCCCCATAAACAATATTTATTTGTTAGATGTAGTGGAAGAATATATTGTGCTTCTGTAAGATTGTTGCTTTTGGGAGAACTTTTTCCACAGAGGATGGCTTTTGCACTCTGTCATCTTAGTGGAGTGAACAATTCATTTTCTAATGCCATCCCACATGGATTTTGTCCCATGAACCTAGTGCACAATATATGATGTCACTAAGATAATGCATTAATATGACCAATTTCTCAAAACACAAAGCAAAATTAAGGATAAAAATAGGAACAGAAAGAATTGCTAGGCTGAATTGAGTTTAGGAGCACATCGCGTCTTTAGCCGTAAGTATGTTCTCTAGTCCAAAACAATTTTTAAAAGTGTAGTAAGAATTTGTTTTAATAAACAAGTAATACTGCTTCTTTGGGAAGGAGATGTGGAGATTAATATTATTTAGAAAAACTATAAAAATGCCAAACAGAAAGTGTTCTGTGGAGATTCACTTCAGATATACAGATTAGCTGCTACGTCACAGGAATTTTATTTAGGTTATTTCAAAAGGATGAGAACTTTTAGTGAAATAAGCTGTTGATTTTGCTCAGTGCTAGTGATAAAAAAGAGATAAATTCTAACTTCTTGGTAGCCTACTTGCTCTTCATGAGTGAGAACAGTTACAGAACTCTTTAAGTAGGAATTCAGGAACAAGTCAAAAATTAACTATAAAAAACATGCAGTATTAAGGATTGCTGTCTTACACTATATGTAAACAGAAAGGAATCTCTCAACTCTGAAACTTTTGTGGAAACACTGGTGAGGTTTCAGTTTGTGTATGTCTTCAATCAAAATAAGCAAAATGTAAAATAACAAGGGATTAAGATACATTAAGATAATGTGATAATAGGTTGTGACCTGCACATTTTCCCAGTTTGTTTTGACCAGACTTCATTTTTTAGTAGTAGATTACTCACACAACTTGGTGGTTCCCAAGCCAGTAGAAGCAGCAGCCAAAGCAGGATTGCTGCACGGAGGGGAGGGGGTAAAATAAGGCCCAGCCAGGGCCACACTTCCCCTAGCAAGCCCCAAACCCCTCCCCCCACACACAGACACAGAGAGAGAGAGAGAGAGAGAGAGAGAGAGAGAGCGGGGGCAGTAGGAGCCAGGTGATGCCTCTCATCCCTTCCTGCCATTTGGCCTTGGGTGTGTGTGTGAGAAATCACAGTGAGGAACTAGTCAGGGATTCCAGCTGGTAGAAGCAGCCAAAGAAGGGACCATTCAGAGAACTGTCTGTGGTTTTTGAGTGGATTTTCTCTGCCCTTTGCTTACTCCTGGGGGAATTCTGCGCCACTGCACGTGTGCAGAATTCATGTCCCTTGCAGATTTCTTTGCTTCCCCACAGAAAATTGACAGGGAAGCAAAGGGAAGCTGCAAGAGCAGTTATGCACCACTCCCTAGCTGGGCAGGTACATTGTTTCAGGCACCCAGAGCAGCTGGCATGGAGGTAAATCACTGTCAGACCAACCCCCAGAAACCTCCCCCAGCTGCAGGAAGCTCAGCATCCTCCCCTGCTTCCTGCCCCCATTGCTCCTCAGCTGTGGGGGGAGGGGTCAGTGTATGGGGAGTTGCTCCCCCAGCTGCCAAACCCCCATGCATCTGGACCTCCCATACCCAGACACCCCCGCCAAGCCTCACCCCATGCACCCAGAACCCCCGTAGCCCTTCATTCCCAAACCTCACACCATTGAACCTCAACCCCTGCAGCTGGAGCCCCCTTGCACCCAGACCCCCTGCCTCTGGACCCCCGCCCCTATGCCCAGACCACCCCCACTGAGCTCCCTGCACTCAGACCCCGACCCTAATGAGCCCCACCCTCCTGCACCATCCTGAGCCCCCACATCAAGATCCCCATGCCACTGACACCCAGCTAGCTGCACCCAGAACCCCACCCCGCCAAGCACCCGTCCCCCATACTCCCCTGATAAGATCATCACACCCAGACCCCTCTTTGGGGTGGGGCAGAGACAGGGGGGCTGCTGGAGGGAGCACTGGTGGGGCACCAGGAAGGGGTGCTGCTGGCAGGGTCTCCGGGGGGGCCATTGCTGGGGCCGCCGACTGCGGCTGCTCCAGCCAGCTGCCCTGGGGACCGCTGCCGGGGGCCATCCCTGGGGCCACTCCAGCAGTCGGTCATTTGGCTGTCCCTGGAGCCAGCTGCTTGGGCAGCCCTGGGGTCAGCCACGCCAGCCACAGCAGAAGTCACGGAGGCCATGGAAAGTCACGGAATTCATGACTTCCTCAACCTCCATGTCAGACACGAAGCCCTATTCATAAACAAAGGTAAATACAACCTAGATGGAGCTACTATAAGGTGAGTGTATAACTGGTTGGAAAACCATTTCCAGAGAGTAGTTATCAGTGGTTCACAGTCAAGCTGGAAGGGCATATCAACTTGGTTCCCACCGGGATCAGTTCTGGGTCCTGTTCTGTTCAATATCATCATCAGTGCAAGAGCTATGTAAGGCTTTAGGCATTAAGCAACATTTCCACATAGCTGGACACCCTGAGTCCTCTGGACAAGTTGAACAAACCAATCACACTCTAAAGGAAGCTTTGAGTAAACAAGTAAAGAGCTTAGGGAGGATTGGGATGAAAAGCTACCAATCATCTTAATGGCTCTAAGAGGCTCTAAGACGATACATGGGTATGCTCCTTTTGAAGTTATGACTGGAAGACAAATGCACATGCCAGAAAGTTGGTGGTTGGGAGTGGAACTGCATAGTGCCTGGGAAGGGAAGATGGTAACAGATGAATGGGTACAACCTTAGTAGAAGTGATAGCTGCTTTACACAAGTGAGTGGCAGCACAGCTAGGCATAGTACAGCAAAACATGGACAAAAAACTAGGCTGGGGAAAACCTCCTTTGATATGGGAATTAGGCCAACCAGTAACATACAGAAGGTTTTCAGCGAAGGAGCACTCTGACACACACCTGGAATGGCCCCTGCTTTACTGTGAATCGGGCCAGTCCCAGTGTTTATCAGGTAGAAATCCTGAATGGAAAAAATGGGAAACCCTGGCAGAAATGGTTTCATACCTCACAGCTCAAAGAGTGGAAGGGTAAACCAACTGACCCTCAAGGAATAGTATAACTGTCTTCTCCATCCTGCCAGCCACCCTTTTTAGCTAGCAAGAAGGAACGGCTTGGGGTCATTGGAAAAATACGTGTCAGGTGGGCTTGTCAGTGCCTACCCCGATGTTGAGGCAGGAAAAAGCCAGAGAAGTCCTTGACTTATTATGGCCACCCTCACGTAGATCACTGCTTCATGTTCACCCTGCAATATTGGTCTCAAATTCTCCCAGTATATACAGGGGAAGTGTGGGAGTTTGTTCTCTCTTCTCTGCCCCCTCAGAGGGCTCAAACACGAGCCATGACATCCCACCATTGCACTAGCACCCTGCTGTTCATAAGTGTCTGGAGTCTGATGCTGTCCAGGCCCTCTGCTGAACCTGTGATGCCTCTGAACCTCTGGAGGTGCTTGCCAGCTGGAGCGCAGGAAGTAAAATTGCTGTATCACATGCATGGATTCTATGGGAATGGGAGCAAACCCCTGGCCATGCAGCATCTCTTCCAGTTCTATGCTGTCGGCAACTCCTCGGGTTGTCCCGGGAAAGTGTTGCCAATTGCATGCACAGTGCCACCGGGGAATCACTCAAGTTTTGTTATGAAACTAAGTCCACACCAAACTCTGTCCCTTTCTTCTGAAAGCCATTGTGGTCTCGAAAGGGACGTACACCATCAAATGCAACCAGTGACAGCCTCCCGGGTGGCGGAAGGTGCAGGATAGTCCTGGTTTCCTTCGCTGTTTAGGGAGCAACCATGCCCCTACATGTCATCATTGTCGTCGGAACCCGGACACCTTCATTACCCGGAGATGAACTGCAGCTGTCTCTGATCATGCCAGCAGGCAAGAGTATCACCCGGTTCCTTGTAAACTGGGAACCACTGAACTGGACTTAAGCTGGACTTTAGCCAGACTCAGCTAAGACCCCAGCACCTAAGGGCAAACTGGTCATGGGACCCCCTCATAGGGCAGTGGAGCATCGTTGGTCCCCGGACTGCAGGCGTAGATCCCCATCTCCATGGCCTAGGAACCCGCCATCGCACCCTCGGTCTCTGATCAGAAGGCTCACATCCCCGACACCGCACTCTCCCCCTACAAGGGAAGGGACATCAGAATCAAGGCACTGGTCCCCATCCCCCTGCCAAATATCACTGCAGCGCACGTCACCTTTGCCTACATGGCCTCCCAGACGTTGGTCCCCACCGGGGTGGGATTGCTTTCTATAACGGCACCAGTCTCCACCTCCCGAGTACTGACCCTTGCCCTTGTCTCACCAGTTGCTGACCAGGGTCAGTCAGGAGACTCAGGCCTCTATGGCTCCTCCCTGGTCACGGGAAGGGCAATGATCCGAATCGGACCAGGAGTTCAACCCCTCGCCAAGGAGGGGTGATTCACCGCTGACGCGCAAGACTGGTACGGCACCTGCAGCGGCGGTATGGCAGCAGGGACAGTTGCCCGCTCAGTGGCCATACTGGAACCCGTGGGGCGTGCCAGTAATGCTGGTCCCGTATTCCCACCAGTCATCCCTGGCTGCCTCAGACAAACCACTCCCGGCACCACCGGTGCCAGAGTCGGAACACAGTACCGAAACTGACATGGGGGCAGTGCAGCGGACTCCAACACCTAAGGAGCTGTCCCCAGAGAGGGAAGGGGAACCCCCTGGCGGTGGAATCGTCGTCGTTGTCTCTGGATGAAGCTGTGGTGGATCCCTTCCTGATGGGCAGTCCCCCCAACGACTTCAAGGAGCACCAGCCCCTCCTTACAAGGGTGGCTACCAATTTAAACTTAAAAATTGAGGAGTACAACAACTTCTTTAATGTTATATCCTCCTCCACCCCAGCCTGGGTCGCGCTGCCCATCCACCCAGGAGTCCTTAAGATTGCCAAATCGCTGTGGCAGACCCCCTCTTCCATTCCGCCTACTTCTAAGAAGGCGGAAAAGAAGTACTATGTCCCTGCAAAAGGGTTTGAATATTTGTACACACACCCTCCAGTGGCATCACTGGTTTTATCCACTATTAATGAAAGGGACGGGCAGGGCCAAGTCAGTGGCATGCTGAAAAACAAAGATGCCAAGAGACTGGACTTGTTAGGCAGAAAATTTTATTCAACGGCCAGACTGCAATTTTGGTTGTTGATTTTTTTTCAGGGGGGCCACAGCTCTCTGTCATATCTTTTCTAAAAGGCCTTGATGCCTAGGCAATTCTTAAATAGTAATAAGAGGAGGTTACTTACCTGTAACTGGAGGTTCTTTGAGATGTATGGTCCTTATCTGTATTCCACCCTCTCACCACCGCTCACATGTGCCTGCGATTGTTGGGCCACATGGCGGCCTGCACCTACGTGGTCCGACACGCGCAGCTCTATCTCAGGCCCCTGCAGGCATGGCTGGCGTCGGTCTACATCTCCAACAGATACCGAACTACCTACTATCATCACTCACATGGTGGTAGAATTCTGCATCAGTGTTGAAGGGAGTTCCCTTCGTCTCCGATACCTTGGACCTGGGGTGGAGAGCCCACCTGGGCGATTTCAGCATGCAAGGTCATTAGTCGAGTCACGATTGATCCCTACACATCAATGTCAGGGAGCTCAGTGTGGTTCACCTGGCCCGCCAAGCCTTCCTACCTCACATAAAAAGCAGGGTGGTCCAGGTCCTGACGGACAATACAGCGGCTATGTTCTATATCAACAAGGAAGGCAAAGCCAGATTGTCTGCCCTTTTCCAAAAAGCCCTCAGCCTTTGGGACTTCTGTGTACAATATGACATCCATCTTGTAGCCACACAACTCCCTCGGGCCAGGAACTCTTTGGCAGATCACCTCAGTAGGATCTTCTTGTCTCGCCACAAGTGGTCCCTCCATCCAAAAGTAGTCAGCATCATCTTCCAGCGGTGGGGGGCTCCCCCCGTGGACCTGTTCGCATCCAGGCAGAAAAGGAAATGCCATGTTTTCTCCTTGATTTGCCTCGACAGAGACTCCGTCGGAGGCTTTTCTTCTCCGGTCGGGAGTGCTGTTGTATGCTTTCCCCCCAGTGCCATTCATTCACAGAATCCTCATGAAGATCAAGCCGGACAGGGTGAAGGTGATCCTCATAGCACCAGCTTGGCTGCACCAGCACTGGTACAGCACGCTGCTGGACTTCTCAGTTGCTGCTCTGTTATAGCTACTGCTCAGACCGGACCTGCTGTCCCAAAACTACAGCAGTCTTCTGCATCTGAACCTGGCAGTGCTGCACCTGATGGTTTGATTGTTGCATGGTTAAATGCAGAGGAGCAGGAGTACTTGTCCGGTGTCCAACAGGTTCTGTTGGGCAGCAGAAAACCCTCCACCAGGGCAACCTACCTGGCCAAATGAAAGCGGTTCGCTTGTTGGACCTCAGATAAAGGCATTCGGCCCGAGCGGGTCTCGTTGCAGTTAATCCTGGACTACCTTTTGCATCTCAAGCTCTAAGGCCTATCTCTTTCATCTATCATGGTCCACTTGGCCGCTATCTCGGCTCTCCATCCACGGCTGAGAGTAGGTCAGTTTTTGCCCAGGACATGACTGCCAGGTTCCTCAAGGGCCTCGAGCACCTCTACCCACACATCAGAGACCCTGTCCCTCCGTGGGACCTGAATCCTCTTCTGTCATGACTCACAGGACCCACGTTCAAGCCTCTGGCTTCCTGCTCTCTCCTTCTTTCCTGGAAGGTCATGTTCTTGGTTGCAATAACATCTGCCTGCCAGGTCTCTGAGATTAGGGTGCTACCTTGGAACTGCCCTATATGGGCTTTTACAAAGACAAAGTCCAGCTGTGGCCACACCCAGCTTTCCTGCTCATGGTGGTCTCACAGTTTTATATGGGCCAGGACATTTACTTACCTGTCTTTTTTCCAAAGCTGCATAAGTCAGAGGACGAACGTAGGTTACATTCCCTAGACATCAGGAGGGCACTAGCATTCTACACTGAAAGGACCAAACCATTCCACAAGTCGACGCAGTTGTTCGTCGTGGTGGCCAACAGGGTGAATGGTTGTCCAGTGTCTGCTCAAAGAATTTCTTCTTGGATCACTGCCTGAATTTGCTGCTGCTACGATCAGGCAAAGGTGCCCCCTCCGGCGATCATAACCACACATTCAACCATGGCGCAAGCCTCTTTGGCAGCTTTCCTAGCCCAAATGCCTATCCAGGACATCTGTAGAGCGACCACCTGGTTGTCAGTCCACACACCCCCATCCCATTACACACCCAGCAGGCCCGTGACGATGCTGGCTTCAATAGAGCAGCGCTGCAAGCTGCAAGACTGTGAACTCTGAGCCCCTCCTCCAAGGCTAGTTTGTGAGTCACCTAGAATGGAATCGACGAGCAAACACTCAAAGAAGAAAAAATGGTTACTTACCTTCTCATAACTGTTGTTCTTTGAGATGTGTTTCTCCTGTCCATTCCATTACCCGCCCTCCTACCCCTATGTTGGAGTTGCCGGGAAGAAGGAACTGAGAGGGCGTAGGGTCAGCGGCGCCTGATATGCCAGCACATGAACTTGGCACTCAGGGGAGCGCCAGAGCCGACTCTACGGATACCGTTAAGGCAAAAATCTCCAACGACTGTGCACGTTGGTGCGCACATGCCTAGAATGGAATGGACATGAGCAACACATCTCGAAGAACAACAGTTATGAAAAGTAAGACCATTTTTTTCTGCAGCCTTTCAGAAGAGTCTACCCTTGGTGCAGCTGAAGAGATGCTTCCCCTTTTCCCATCTGTGAATGAATGAATTGAAATATAGATATCAAATATTAAGATACTATATTATGTTCCAGATACAGTAGTAAAAAAAAAAATAGGGAACCAGACTGAATAAATTATTGTGATTAAATGCAGTTTTATGTGTGAAGGGGAAGAAGTGAACTGTAAGTGATGCAATTTTGTGCAAAATAGCATAAACTTTAATGACAAGGTTTACCTCATGGACAGTCCTGTTGGGGAAAAAAAGGGGTTTCATTCCCACTGATTTATTTTAGTTTAGCAATAAAATGAAAAATTAAGGCTAATATTTGCAATCAAGCATGATTATGTTAAGTTAGTGAAATACACCTGTACTGAAAGAAGCAGTAAATAAAAGGGACTGAAACCAATGGCGTGTTATAAGGACATTTAACAGCAGAGTTGAATAATAATGTTGAATAGTGCACAGACACAGCTCAACCATGTGTAACTAAGGTCCCACCATTGTTATTAAAATAAGAACACAATGAAAGGTTTATACAGCTGTTCTGGCCTGCTGGAGAACAACAGTTCTTGAAGTGACTTTGTGTTGTTTAATGGACTGTTAAGTTCAAAGATCATAACAGAATATGGAGGGACTTTGTATAAACTATGTGAACTTTAAACTGGATATCTCAGCAGCTAGCTAAGTGTTGATGTAGAAATTGCACAACATGCTTGCTGAAGTTTCAAAGCTGGCAATGGGATGCACTGCAAGGAGTCCCCATGAAAAGTGATTTGTGGAAGTAAGTTGCTGACCAGAGCCAACAACCTTGATCTTAGTGAATGTCTGAACATGGTACTACCAACAGCTATGACCAAAGTTGTCTTACACAAACTATTCTGACAAGATATGTTGCACAAAGAGACTGTAATATTTGAACTCGGAGGTGATGGCATGTTCTCTGATTGGACGGTGAGAGGGGACAGCTCTCAATTTGGTTGGCCATTTCAAATCTGTAATCAGATGGTGATTCATATTTCTAACAATCCACACCAGCATCTCCAAGAAGAGGAACCTGGTTGGATCAACCAGCAGAAATTACCCTCTGGGAATTCTGTGCCACTGCACATGTGCAGAATTCATGTGCCATGCAGAAATTTTTTTCTCCACAGAAGATACATTCTGCCGGAAAGGTGCTGCAGTTATGCCATTTTCCCACCAGGGGCTGCTGTGGTGTCAGTGGGGCCAATCCCAGCTGTGGATAGGGAAGAGAAGAGGCTGCCTTTCTCACAGCACCCTGCCTCTGGGCCAGGTCAGGCGGCATGGGATATGGAGGGACAGACAGCATAGGGCACATGGGACTTCTGGGGGGGGTCAGAGACTGGGGTTCAGAAGGGCTAGTGGTGGGGTGGGGGGACAGAGGAGGCGGGGCTGAATGGGAGTGGGGGAGGAGGGGTGGCTGAGTGGGGGTGCAGGCACGGGGATAGAGGTCAGCCAGGTGCATGCTGGAGGCTGCCTAACAATCTTTCCCTCCCCCCCCCCCCAAAAAAAACCCCTATTCCATACTTTTCCCACCCACACCCAACAACCCCCCAAGTTCACACCCAGGCTTCTTCACAGCAATTACTTACTGCTCTTTCAGCTCCCCGTTACCCCTGACTCCCCCAAATCTTTGCACTGCTTCTGAGTGGTGCAGGAAATATGTCTCTTTATTGTAGTTCAAATCAGTTACTCAGAGTTCTGTATTACTATGCCTAGAAAGGAATCTATTTGTCAAAAAACATTTCCTGAATCTTTTTTGTTGT
This sequence comes from Natator depressus, assembly GCF_965152275.1. Lineage (NCBI taxonomy): Eukaryota > Metazoa > Chordata > Testudines > Cheloniidae > Natator > Natator depressus. The sequence goes on along the minus strand of NC_134238.1, from coordinate 40,614,992 downwards.
CTGTGTTGTTACATAGTTGCTGACAGATATTTTGAAATAAATTACCAAAATAATTGAAACTGGTGTGATTAAATTGTGTTATGTTGACAAATAAAATATGCAGAATTTTAAAATTTTGTGCAGGGAATTTTTAGTTGTTTGGTGCAGAATTCTCCCAGAAGTAAGAAATGGGATTTAAAAAGCCTGTCTCCTTCATCACATCACTTCCCCAAGGCCAACACACCTGGAGGGAAAAGACTGAGGTCCTGGGCCAGCCACCTGGGAGCCCACCTGGTGATATCACGTATCTATCTCTGACAGGCACCTTTCACTAGCTTTTTGTCTTTTCCAGCAATTTAGGTTGCCTACTAGCACATCATAAAAAGGTAACAGTCGTGTCTGTCCTTTGCTCCATCTGTGTTTGCAGTGTCAACTCCTGCTATGAACCGTAACTGAGCAGAAAGCTGATGGCTGAGCAAAGATCTAGAGATAAGTAACAAGACTTTTTCTTGCATGATGAGTCAAATCAGTCAATGACTACTTTTTGAAACTGAGTAGTCCGTTAGTAAGGAAGTATGCATGCTTGTGTAGGTGCTTTAAAGATCGTCACAGTTACAGTGTACCAAATCAAAATTGTTGTAAAGTAACCTCAAATCTAAACACGTTACAGTGTTAACTAAAATGGCTAAACACTGTAGCATAGTTAATGGTTTCATATTGCCTTTCAGATTCTAGGTGTTTCCAGACATAAACTAGACCAACTGTGCAATCCTCTTGACCTGCACACAGCCTATGCATTTTGTTATAAATTTAGGTGGTTCTCAGTTAGGAGTGTTAATCAGATCCTGGGGCTAATATAATTTTTGGGAAGTAGGTTAAATAGTAGACTACTACAGATCCATTAGGAAGGAGACTTTGATGAATTGGTGTGTAAGTAATAGACCAAACTGTCTTATGCTTTGATTATTTTTCCTCTATAGTAAGCAACAGCAGAGTTGATGAGCAGTTGGTGCATGTGAGGCCCTATTCTGAGGGACTCTTAGTCAAAATTCTTAATAAAGTCACCTTCTCAGGATAGTGGTTGAGTATAGGTGTTATTTTCTATTGTGATTGTGGTGTTTGAGTCTTAAAATCTAGATGGTTATCGCATCAACCAACTTTCTAGTTTGTTCTCAAAATCATAGTCCAGTACTATTTTGGCCTTGTTATATCTTATACACTATCAGTTGCTGTTGTTAAAGATAGTTAATACAACACTCTAAAATTAAAGTCAACCTCCAAGTTCTTTTAATTAAGCAGTCAAAATCCAAACAACCTTAAGAAAGGTGGTCTGGGTAATCAGTTAAGCAGTTTGCTTAACTAAGGTTTGCTTTATGCCCTAGCGTTCTTACAAGAGGCTTCACAAAGTACCTAGCAGTAGTAGCAGCACATCTGGAGGCTTGCCTACGCTTGAAATGCTGCCCCTGCAGGTGCTCTGCTGTAGCGCTTCAGTGCAGACACTCACTATAGCGATGGGCGGGGCTTGTCCATCAGGGTAGGTAATCCACATCCCCAAGAAGCAGTAACTCGGCCCCTGGAAGAATTCCTCCACTGACATATTGCTGCCTACCTGGGTGGTTAGGTCAGCTTAACTACATCATGCAGGGGTTTGGATTTTCCACACCACAGACTGATATAGTCAGGTTGACCTAACTTCATTGCAGACCAGGCCTTATAAGAAAGGATGTTCATTACCTGGGCAATTGGCTGATCAAATGCAGATCACAGCAGGAGGTAGCAGCAAGCCTTGACTATGCCCTCTCCCTGTTCTCTCAGCTGGGCCTCCTGGTGATGTACTTGATGATTAACTGTTCTGTTCATTCCCTCTGGCACACCTCACAATGGCCATTGTTGGAAGACAGGATACTGAGCTAGATGGACCTTTGGTCTGATCCAGTATGGCTGTTCTTATGCTCTTATGTAAAAATGATCTTATCCCACTGAAGATCAATAGAGTTCATAGGAGACCTGATCAACTCCAGGACAATGAGAATGTATCCTCCTGAAGACAGGTCCTTGTTGATGCAATTGCTAATGCTCAGGATAGAATCAAACCTGACAATAATGTTATGGATGTGTCTTGGACTGCTAGGCCATATGTTGGTGTGCATGTATGTGGTACCATTTACCTGACTTCACCTGAAACCATTCCAGTTCTGGCTCAGATCTCTTTTTTCACTGGCAAAACATCAAATAAGCAAGAAGGTCATGATTCCAACTCACATCATTGCAGAACTGAAATGATGCTGAGATGGTGGAATGAACTGACAAAGGTGCATGGAATACTATTTTCTGCCCCCTGCCTGACAAGGACTTCGATCACAGGTATGTCAGATAGGTTGGGGAGCTTACTTGGACCACTTACAGAGAGGCAAGGGACTGAGTCACTAGAGGACATGAAGTTCCACCTCAACATCCTGAGGTCCATTATACAGCTGATATTCCTTTATTGGGATACCCTGTGATATACTTGTTTGCTGTCTAGTGTTAGAAGGAGTGTGAGCTCAAATTTGCTAATGGATGCTTCCTTCTGCAGTGGTCTCAAACCTCCTATATGACTTTTCACTGATTTTTTCCCCTTATCCCAAGGGTAATTTCCAAAATCAAAAGAGCCAAAGCCACGATGATTCTCATTACACCATACTGGCTGAAGTAGTTTTGGCTGACTGACCTGCTACAGGTATTCATTCAGCTGCTGATCCAGCTCCCAGACTGCCTGGACCTGCTCTCCTAAAACTATGGCCAGATACTCTCTCTAGACCCAAAGGCACTGCTGCTGACAGCATGGCTCTTGGTTGGTTAAGGACCAGGGATGAGAACTGCACCTTTCAGGTTCAGAAAATCCTGAGAGAGAGCAGGAAACATTGACCAAAAAGGTACATTCATCTAAATGGAAGAGGTCTTTGATATAGGCAGAGCAACATGGCTCGGACCTTATCCAGCCCTCTGTATTGAAGATCTTTGTCTGTTCATTGCTCTTGAAACAGTCTGGCCTTTCACTCATTTATGTTAGGTCCACCTTGCAGATATTCCAGCTTGTCATCCACTGGCAGTTATCGCTCAGTTGTTTCTCACTCCACTGTATTAGAGTTCCTCAAAGGACTATTATTACATACTTACTCACTGGTCAGAGATGCTGGGACCTCAGCCTAGTCCTCTTAAGGTTCATGGAGCCTCCCCTTAAACCTCCCTCAAAATGCTCTTTGCAACACCTCACTTTTAACACTGTCTTCCTTGTGGCTATCGCTTTGGCCAGAAGAGTGAGTGAGCTTCAGGAACTTATGGATGAACTCCTTATACGTCATTTCATAGAGATAAGGTGGTCCTAAGACCTTACCTGAAATTCATCCCCCAGATAAGTTTCATCAAATCTATCAGCCTAACTGTCATCTTTCTGAAACCATTTGGCACATACAGAAAAGAAACTGCACACACTTGATGTGCCCGGGACTTTGCTTTATTATATTGACAGGACCAAACTGCTCAGACTGTTTCTGACTTATACGTTTCTACATCCCTGCGGCCCGCACCGCTTCCCGCAGCTCCCGTTGGCCGGGAACGGCAAACCGCGGCCACTGGGAGCTGCGGGGGACCGTGCCTGCAGACGGTCAATGTAAACAAACTGTCTCGCAGCCCGCCAGTGGATTACCTTGATGGGCTGCGTGTCGAAGGTTGCCGACCCCTGGACTACAATATTTTGAAAAAAAGTTACTGTAGTGTGACAGTTTTCACTATAAATAGCAAATTGTTATTGATTTACAAAGCTATAGTAAATGTTACTTTTCATAAAAATAGTGTTCATTATATTGTATAGTTCTTTTACAATCATCATAGTTACCTTACAAGCTTCAAACTATGTCCCTGATGCTCCCACTAGATCCACATGGGTAGAATTCAATGTGGTTCCTCACAGGAGCAGATTCAATTGCAAAATTAGGGCCTATATCCATTCTGTTCACAGTACATAGGATGGGTAAGTCCTTAGGCAGTTAAATTACTTTCCCGCATTTTTATATGCAGATTATTGTAACTATCTGCAAAGTGTCTGAGGATAATAAAACTCTAAATGATTTTTGTTGTGGCTCCTGCACTATGGAAGAATCTACCACAAAGAAAATATTTATTTGGCCTATACCATGAGCATAATTTTTGGTGAGGTTGTTATTGACTATAATATATATTAATGGCATGATCTTAGCCAATATTTAAAAAAATAGTAAAGGAATACTGTCCAAGAGATGTAGGAGACCAGACTTCTATCTCAGCTCAACAGAGAAGAAATTATCTCTGGGTAAGAGTCTCCTTTTGGCTTTCAGTAAAGGCCTGTAGTTTACTTTCATGATCACGAGACGACTGTTGCCTTATGGCAATAAAAAAGTTAGTGTATACATTCCTTCCTTGTTTGACTCAGTAGTGACTATGGGATAATTTACAGTCTTATTAATTCTTTCTAGAATTGGTGACAAAGTTCAAAAAGATTAACTTAATATATGTAAACTGTCTGAAAGAAAATCCAATATTACCAGTGGAATTTAATTCAAAGTGAATAAAGCAAAAGATCACCTTAGAACAAGGTGAATTGATAATGTAATTAAATGTTCTAACATGTTTTAAAAGTCTAGTGTAGACAAGGCACTGTATACTTCAACATGCTATAACTGCTCAAGTTTAAAATCTAGGCTCCCCAGTAGGCTTTAATTTGATCAGTTTAGCACATATTAAAAGCAGAATGCCTTAACTGCATTAGATTTTTAAAACTAGTTACTAATATGTATTAGTTAACACATTCTACCATCATACCTTTTATCTTAGTCTAGACAAGGCCTAAGAGGTCCTGGTGCCATCTCTGAGTAAAAGAGATGCCCCAGATGAGGTTATTAGGGGTGGAATGGACAAAAGAACAGAGGCTCAGGATTTACAGGCCTATAGGAGGGAATAGCCATTGTAGTATTGCAGCTTTCTCCCTGTGGGATAATGTTAGCATGTACTCTTCCTCCCATGTAGTTTTCCATACAAAACTCAATTATGTTGAGGAGTGAATTTCACCCTTTGTAAGTACATATAGTTGGCTGACAGTGATCTCTGTTTTGCTATTTAATGCTTTTATTTAAAGCTATAGTCTGCAGGAACTCTATTCATTGTAAACAGATGCCTGTGTGTATGTCCATTCTTTTTCCATCTTAAGATATAACTTGCTTCTTAATTCCAGAGATTTGACTGTTCACAAGTTATGACACTATAAAGAAGGCCACTGAAACTGATTTCATTTAAAGCACTGTAATATCAATTCTTCCAGCTGAATCAAATGTGTATAAACAATCTGGATATGTATTAATCAAACAGTTATTTATTTCAATAATGTAATTTTTTTTATTTATAATTATTTTCAGTACCCACTGCATTAGCAAGAGGATGTCAGCTTAGTTCTTTTCCCCCTGTGGAATGAGAGGATTTGATAATCATTTTTACAAATGATTGTTCTAAAACTTTCTATTGGCTCTCCTAGGAAAGCAATAAATAAATAGACGTGACTCAGTATGTGACTGTGGATGGAAAATTGTTCTCTGCTTTCTGGTAAGTAGTAACGACAGCCCACCAGAAAATTATTTACAGATTCTGAAGCAGATCACAAAGAACTTTGACTCACTTTTTTTTTTGGTGAATGACAACATTAAGAATGTAACCCCTCTTAACTCTGCTACACCCTGCTAGAATATAATTCACTCAGAACAAGAGGAGGACATTGACAGCCTTCTCCAGGAACTTGTTTCACACCTACAAGTTTTTTTCTTCTTATCTCAGAGATTACATAGCACATTTAAGCAATATTTTGCATTAATCTAACCTCTGCCATTTGGACCACATTAACACACCAAGACAGGTTTATGTACCTCACACGTCAGACCCTATCAAGAAACTTGGTAGTGGCGTTTTGATAAGGACACCATACCCTCCTGAACTTGTTCTAAAAACGACAGCAGCAAAACACTCATCTACTCTTACTTTTTAGTGACCTTGTTGTCCCCTTATTTAGTTGTGTTACCAACTGCTTTATTGTATGTGTATATAGCTTAGAAATTTATACAACCAAAAATGCCATATTCTCTGGGATTTCAGATATATTTTTCTTTTGTACACGCTTCCATTATGTGCTAGAGAAATCTGCATGATGTACGGTTATTTAAATTTGCAGCTTCCTCTGGTGGCTTTAAGGTCATTGCATGCTAGATGTAAAGTCTTTAATAACAAGAGTCTGAGATTAGTTTTGCAATTTCTGTGTCTCAATATTGAGATAAATAAATAAACCTGCAATACTGACAAATCAGTAGAGAAGATGAAATTAGAGGAAGGGTACTTTGTAATAACGACTCTTGTTCTGGGAGTCTAAGCTTCTTATAAACATGTGATTTAAATTATTGCTCTTTTTTCCATATTAATTGCTATTTAAATTTGGATTCTAAAATGTTCTCAAGCTTGTGAAATAACATTTCCAAACTTGTAGATTATCATGTCTTTCCAAGTAATTTTTTGGATATGTTTCTCAAGATGAAGAAAATTTAACCACACCCTCAAATTAAATTTTGATTGAGTTTCAAGAGAGCTGGGAACATTGTACACTTTGTGCTGGAAGTCTGGAATTTTTAAATCTATCTTCTGAACTTTGTGATACAGTGAAGAACCCAATTTCTTAACTAAACAAAAAAATCAATCATCTGTAAATGGATTTAATCCTACCATTTAAAAAAATTAAATCTTAAAAAGCCTGTACAGCTGGTGGGAATATTTTTTTTTCATTCCTTAACCTTTTCATTTTGGCAAATATCTTTCCTTCACTGTCTTGAAAACATACCTTCTGATTCTATTCTCAATATTTAATTGCTATACATTGATTTAAATGATGACCAAAACTATTATATATTTATTCAGATTTCAAAAATGTTTAAAGAGAGCTTGGATTATGCACTGAGAGCACTTGCTTTTTTTACTGCACAATTCATAAAACAAAGACGATAGCTGTATTTCAAAATCAGACAACAGGTTCTTGAGAGATTCCTTTTCACACTTGTTAAGTGATATTTTTAGGAACCACAGCTATTAAAGGGCCAATGCTTTATTACACTTTCCAAGACAGCTCTAGATAGCTTTACATTCATTTCATCTCCTTTCTTTTTTCTCCCGCATTATCTTTTTGCTTTGTTCTCTTCTCCTCTTATTTACAGGATTCCGAGGATCATAGATTTCAAAAGTGTCTTCATCCTGCATGCTTGCATCTTTCACTTTTCTGCTTCTGTCCTCAAACTGAAGTACATGTGACAACCTAAAAAAACCCAAACAAATCATAGTTCAAGCTTGCTGAGTGAAAGAAGAAGTGACATTAGAAATGGTAATTACAATATCCCTGGCAAAATGTACTGTTGTGAGATGGTCAGAAAATGCAAAAATTAGTTTACTACTACTTTATATTCCAGGGTAACCACTTTTATTTTCAAATTTAAATGTTCTCGTATCAATGTTGTCTGATGGTCTTTTATTTCTAGTATTGAGTCCTTTTGTCTTGTTTCTATTTGATGCACCTTCTGAGATGAGTTAAATATAATCTTTCCAGAAACTGAGAGTGTTTTTCAAGTTTTCCTATTAGTCACTATGGACTTTCCTTTTAATGCTTATGGTCAGCATGATTGTAGGCCTATTTCTACTTTTGCACTGAAAACTCCTACAGTAAGTTCAGGGAATGCATTCTACAGGATCGCAACCTTTAAGGTTAAACAGGGAATGCATCAGTCCTCCTGTTCCACTTTAAACTGAACATGCTTTCTCATTCATAAATAGGCTTGGAAGGCTTAGATTTTTATTGGTAAATGTTGGTAAACCCAGATTTCACCATACAGACAAACCCATGACAAAATGTTTCCATTGATAATCAAAATTTACCGATAGACAAAGTCAGAAAAATGCTGCTTGAGAACTTAGGGTTTGATTTAAGAATATTTACTCTGTGTATTATGATGTGATTTTGACAGTTTGTATTTTAATGCTTATAAAGCTTTAACTTTTTGCATCTCAACATCTACGGTCATTAAATAAATATTATCTGACTCCCTTAATTTCTCACAACCATGAAAACTTAAATGGATAAAATTGAAAAAATGCTTATATAAAATGGATATTACCTGTCAAAATTATAAAACATAAAAACTGAATTCTGCCAAGCCTTTTCTTAGATTAAACTCTAATGCTGCTCTTCAAGCCAACTTTTTCTTTCTACTGTTGATCTGAAATCTTGACCATACTGGTAGTTCTCCATTTAATAACATTCCCAGTGGTCTGAAACTATCAGCATGTTCTGGAGTCATTGGTATCTTGTTGGCATACTCAGGGGCAGGAAAGCCTGGAGCTGATCAACTCTGATCTTATTAGTAGGTGTCACTGAAGTGGGAATTAGTATGGAAGATGTCAGAAAACATGAAATTTTAGGCTAGCCAAAATAGAATCTTAAAGGGAATATAGTTCAATTGTTTTACTCTACTGAAAAAAGACAAAACAAACTGGGCATACGTACAGATTTACCAGTTGTAAAACAATGTTCTTCACTGACAAGTCAGATACTTTTCTACCTCACAACATGCTGAACTGGATGCCATTTGACTTTATATACTTAAGCGTGCCTATTGATTGTAACATTTTAGATGAAGCCCCCCCCCCACTTCATTAATTTCTACTTCCACTCAGAAGAGAGAATTTCTATGCAAAACTGCTATTTTTGAATCGGTACAAAAGACAACTTTAAAATTTGAAAGTTCCATACAAAAGGTGACAATTTTCATTTGCATTCAATGTATAAGAATGAATATAAGAGTGGAGTACACTTAAATCTAATACATAAATGTTGTGTTCCATTTCCTATCTGTGGATCCAGTTGTGCAACCACTATTAGTTCACACTTCTGTGAGTAGTCTCATTGAAGTTTTCGGGCACTACTGGCAGTAGCAAGAACTACACTTAAAAATAATGGCTTGTCTGCATGGGCACTTTAGTCCATACTAACTTGTATTAGTGAGGATTGAAAAAGCCTGTGTACATATGATGCAAACCTTTAAAGCACACCCTCTCCCTAGATGGTGCAAGTTCTGGAGCCCTGTTACCTAAGTGTACTAAGTTTGATGCGAATTAAGTTAGTGCAGATTATTGTTCGGTAGACAGAATGCTGCTGCAGACAACTTTGACAGTCCTCCAGCAGCTTTACAATAGTCCTCAAGCAGCTGCTTGGAGCTGTGGAGAGACCCTCGATAATCTAGCCATCTGGGGAGAAATGAGGGTGCAGGCAGCTTTTGTGGCCAGCCACCACAATAAGAAACTGTTAGAGGAAATCTTAAAACAGATAGTTGAAAAGGGTCACTACCGGGATGCCTCTCAGTGCTGTATAAAAACCAAACAGCTAAGGCAAATGTATAAAGACAGCAATGATGATAGAAGAATATCCATTATTGGCCATTTGACCTGTCTATTTTTTAAGGATGTGGAAAGGCATTTTTAGCTACATGACACGATAGAACCCAACGGCCTTGCAGGGACAATGAGGAGGACAGAGAAGCTATCTCCCTGAACAGCCAGGATCTCTTCAGAACTTGGGACTCAGAGAGTGGCCATACAGGAAGCCAGCCCAAATTCCCAGTTTTGGACACATGAAGAAGAACCTACAGAGCCTATCAAAGGGACTTTGGCATGTAAGTAATCGTCCATGCTGTTGTTGTTATGTTATACTGCTGTACTAATTTTTTTTCTCAAAAGTGCCCCATGGGCGGATGTGACCTGGGGGCCTTTCTGAGTTTTTCGTCCCATCACCCAGCCATACTCCCTCTTCCAAACCTGTCCCCTTCATTCTGTCCCCCCCCCCAACATTTACAAAATGGCAACTGGACCAGCTAGGCAATCTGTCACATCCTGAGGCCCCAGTCGTCGGCTCTTTTCAAACCCATGCCGTGCCATGAAATGGGGGCACTACTAATTCCCTTCTCTCTACCCACATCTCTCCTGCCCAGCGATCATAGCCCTACCCCCAGCCTCTGGATAACACAGGGTATTGGGAACACCAGCAGATGTTCCCTGCCGTAGCCCTGTACCTGTGCTCCCAGGGTCATTCCCCGCCCAGCACAAGCACAGGGCAGTGAGAGCACCATCATGTGGAAGTTCAGCATATTCAAGCTATCCAATCCACTTGGCAATGTTGAGCCCTAACACTCAATCTCAGAAGGACAAGAAGTAGCAAAGGCAAGTTGTTCACTCATCTGTGAATAGGAATTGCCCCCATCCACCACACTATATTTGAATTTTGAACTTTTTCAATTTAAATCTGTGTATTACAATTGTTAGCAAAATGTGTAATGTATTTTATTCCTGGCAGTTATGTACTGGCGTATATTGAGCAATAAAAAAATTGAAAATTACAAAGAATCTGCAATACAGGCATGGTACACAATAAGTACAAATTTTCATCGGTAATATGGTCTTACAAAACAACAACAATATAGGCTCAAGATAAAAAGTGCGACAACATGCCACTTTTACCACCCAAAAAAGCAACTCCAGTGCTCACAACATGGATAACAACTGCACATCTTCAGGCACCAAACTCCAGGTAAGAACAAAAAGCATCTCTGACAGCATTAACTTGGTGGTTTACACTTTTCAGTGGATGCCTTAATGGTTGCTCATGGTGTTCAGCAAATCTCTGTACCTCCACCTCTCACTCATTAAGACTTTCTCCCATCCACAAATATTGTGAAAAATACAACCCATAGCTCTTATCCTAGGCAAGTTTTGTTCTGCAGCTTCTAACCCAGTCATAAAGACAGCACCATATAGTTTTGTACCTGCCCAACGCACACTCCACTGTCATTCTGCAACGACTGAGGTGATAGTTAAACTGTTCCTTTTCTTCTCTCCAATGGCCTGTGAGCAGCTTCATAAGCTAGAGAAGCAGATAATAAGCCGAGGTCTCTCACAAAGACTGGAGCAATCTCTATACCATTATTGTCCATAGTGATCCTGGGGGCAAACTTTCCATTATTCATTAAAGGTAACCTGATGTGAGTTCTGAAAGATCCTAGCATTGTGGACCTTTCCAAAACACCCAGTATTTATGTTTGTAAATCTGCCATGGCAGTTGACCAGGCCTTGGAGAAATAGTCTTTTCTGTTTATAACCTCCAAGGTCTGATGCGGCAGGGAAAAGATAGGCACATTGCTCCCATCAATTGCCCCAATACATTTTGGGAACCCCACATGTGCAAAGCCATCAATAATCTCCTGAGCACCAAGCTGTATACCTTGGTTCAACAATACCTCTGCACAGCAGCACACACCTTCACACCAATGGCCCCAACAGTCAATCTCCCCATCCTGAAATGGTTGGCAATGGATCAGTTAACAGTCAGGAGTGGCTGTCTTCCATATGGCAATGGTGACATCTTCCAGATGGCAATGGCAACATCTTCTCAACCGGTATGGGACACCACATGTTGGCATGCTACTACTGTAGCCCCAGGGTCAATTCAGCACAGATCTCCAAAAAGCTGCCGTCACCACCCTGAAATTCTGTCACCATTGCTGGTCATCCCAAGTTTGAGGAATGATTCTCTGCCACCAATCGATGCTGGTTTCCCAGGTCCAGAAATGGCACTCCGCTGTGTGAAGCTGCTCCAGGAAAAAGCTTGCGTAGTAGCAGTTCCTCATTGGTGTCCCTGCACCTCCTCCATCCCCTGCTGCTTCTGGAGAAGCCACTGTTGTAGCCACACCATCTGCTTGATGGCATGGCAGCTGAAGCCCAAAACCAAAGACACCCAATGCCAACAGCTTATATAAAGCACAAACAGCCTTTGCCTATTTGCAGCTGCCAGCATAGCATATCTGCAGAGCATTCTTTCATCCATGCTTGCCAACAGGAATCTCAACTCAGTTGCCATATAGACAAGTGCTAAGTGTTTACAGGACTGTGTAATAAGACCGTTCATGTTTTTAGTAATTTGTATGCATTAGCAGATGCTTGGGAAAGACATGAAATCTCAAAAAAATCAGCATCAGTATGAAAGTTTCATCACAGGATGAAATATTGTTTTACCATGCTTATACAACGTACTAAAACCTGAATGAAAGATGCCGTTTTTCACAAAAGCTTGAAGCACAAACCTGAAAACGTAACACTTTTTATGGATAACTTCTCTATAATTACATCTAATTTTCTCATTTAATAGAAATCAAAATGTTTTAACTTGTTTTTCTTTCAACGTTTGTCTTAAAAAAAACTCAAAAAACAAAATCCAAGAAAGCAACTGATTTTCAGCACAATAAACTCCTGACCCACGTGCTTTATAAATTACTGACTGTAGTGAATTGAAAGCATGCTTACATTTTACAATGTCCTATGAAAACATACATGCATATTTGTCAGACTTGTTCCAGTATATAACGGGTCAGTAGGTTATAATTCTGTGCACACTAATAATGCTACAATGTGTTTTGTTTATCATATCTAAAATTCTGTATAACTTAATTTGCCCTTGTGGTAACTCATGATTGCAAATTTGTAGTTTAATTCTAAAAGATACTGAACAATTATTTATTTTAGTTGACACACTTACTGCATTTGTCTTTTTCTTCTCAGCTTATTCAATATGAAAATTAGAGTACTGTTCTCTAAAATTAAGATACAAAAAGAATGACAACATTCTTCGGAAGTGTTACACACACTTTGTATACATTTCATAAAGTGGTGCTTTCAGTTTTAATAGATAACACCACACATTTGCAGGACAGGATTGATAGAAATTAAGGTCAAAATGTGGGATTCTCACAGAGGGCCTGTTCCCCAACTAGCTGGGCTACAGATGCTGAGATGGGTGTAGACTAGGCATAATCTACTCCTTTCCCAAGGCTGGGGGAAACCAGGAAGGAGATTGTGATTTTGAGTCCGTCTCTATCCTGGGATAGAGGAAAGAGAGGGCCAGGGAGAGAAGTATGAGAATGGCTCTGTAGCCTGGTGATTAAAGCACAGCTGTATTAATTTAGATAGACTATATGGACCCAAAGAGTCAAAGGTGTTAACATAACTCAGTCACTGGCCAACATTAAAGCTGTTTTAAACATGGTTCAGGTTTAGTATACAGAGACCTCAATCTGCTTAGTAGCATGGCAAACACATAATTAAACATCATTTTTATTAAAATGACCTGTTATTAAAACCCCCTTGACAGTCTCTTAGATGGTATTAAATATTGTAATTGTTGTCTTTTTTGGGGAAAAGATAAGTTAGTTGAGATGGGTTGTTGCTGTTAAAGTCTGAAAATAAAACAAGACAAAGACATACAAAAGGGGAAAGAAAAGAATAACAAAGATAGGAAATGCACCTTCTATATCTGTGACACTCTGTACCTCAAAGCAGCACCCCGGAACACCCATATTCACCGTCATATAATTATGATGTTTTATACAAAGTATGCCTTGTGAGGTATCATTTAAAAAATTGATCTGTTGAACACTAACGTCCTATTGGATTGTATGTACTATCATTGTATGTGGAAATTATGAAGTTTTGCTGTGTGTGTGTGTGTGTGTGTGTGTGTTATTGAAACATGTTGTGAGGTTGGGAACAGCCACAACCAGTCTTTCAGGTACAACAGTGGAGTAGCCAGATGTGCTGATGGCCCATTAAAGGGAAGCCACAGTCTCAAGAACTGTATACAATGGAGACTTCTCAGAGAGCACATATACAATGGAAACTGCTTGACACATGTCATAGCAAAAGATCTTTCAAGCAAGCTGGGAGAAACTATGAAGTGAGGAAGTGACATCATGGCTTGGCCTCACCCCCCCACAACTCACCACTTGGAAATACATGTGGAGTACAAAGTCTATAGAACTCAGATTGTGAATTTACTTTTATTTCTTAGGTAACCAACTTTGATCTCTACGCTTACTTCTTATAATCACTTAAATCTATCTTTCTATAGTTAATAAATCTGTTTTATATTTTATCTAAAACAGTGTTTTTGTTAAAGTGCTTGGGAAATCTCAGCTCAGTTGACAAAGGCTAGTGTGTATCTTCTCCACATCAAGGGAGGGGTGGACTGGGTAATGAACTTACACTGGTCAGGCTTCTGACCTGGGCAAGACCGTATAGTTCTGAGGTGCAAGGCTGGGGAACTGGGGGGAATTGGCTCAAGCCTCTCTGCTGTTGGTTCATGAGTGGTTGGGAGAAGCATTCATGTAACTCAGTTGGGTGTGTCCCTGCCTGTGGATATCTGTAAGTACAGTACCTGCCAGAGGTTTGTAGCTTGCCATCATCATCAGTGTGAGGGATACCCCAGGTTGGTGGGACAGAGGGCTCAGTGGTCCCACAGTTCAGATTGCACCCCGGGAACCCCGTCACAGTGTCTGGTGTTTATTTTCACTTACAACCTCACTGGTGGAAAAACAGGCATGACACACAGTCCTGTCAGCCATTCTGAGACCTGGTAAACTTGTACCAGCATCGGGTTGTTTAGGCTGCATTTAGCTGCCTCTTTCTGGTCATAGGCTTACAGCAGTGTGGCAAAATATACTGTCTTGGCCAGCTAAGCCAGACTCTTATTAAACAGAAGAAAACAGAAGAGGGATAGAACAGAGAAGGAATAAGATGGGGAAGGGAAAGGACAAAAGGAAGGAGGAGGGAACACAAAGTCTCACTGCTCAGCTGGTGTTCAGGATTCAATCAGAACTGGTAGAATTGGCAGAATCATCTGGATCCCACTCTTTGGCCTGGTTTGGATCTCTCAGGATCAGGATGAAGGTCCATCATCGCAGGATGATGGTGAAGCTCACTCCAATGGCAATTTTTCTCCCAAAGTCTCTTTTCTTAAGGACCACAAAAGGGAATAATGGGTGGTATAGCCTGTCCTCTCATCATTTTGTTCACAATAGGTCTAATTTCTGACACACCAATTCTGGTTCACTGATTTCTGGTTCCATGTTTCTTGTTTCCCAGGCATGATCTTAACACAGTCCTTGAGTTATATCTGTAGGCCTTTTTGTTTGGACCAATCCAGTCTGTCTTCCTTTTGCACCTTTTCCCATCAACGTTTGTTGTCATAGGTTATAGGTATGTGATCGTGTCATCCTATGAACGTTGTACAGTTGAGCTCACAATTAGGGTAAAACTGGAGGTCCAATTATCACAACAGCACTCCCCTAGGAGGTGGGAAACCCAGGATTCAGTCTCATGGATTGCCACCCCTGTTGCGCCGCGGGCCTAAGGCAGGCTCCTGGGGAGGGGGGTGGTAGGGCAGATGGCTAGGCACGCGCTGCCCTCGCCTGCAGGCACCAGGGAACCACGGCCAATGGGAGCTTCGGGGGAGGTACCCGCAGTCAAGGGCAGCGCACAGAACCCTCTGCTCACCCCGCCCCGCCCCGCCCCAGGGGCCACAGGGATGTGGTGCCAGCTGCTTCCAGGAGTGGTGCAGGGCCAGGGCAGGCAGGGAGCCTGCCTTAGTCCCATTGCACTCCGCTACCACACTGGAGCCACTCACGGTAAGCGGTGCCGGGCCAGAGCCCACACCCCGAACTCCTCCTGCACCCCAACCCCCTGCCCTGAGATCCCTGCCACACCCTGCACCCCTCCTGCATCCCAACCTTCTGCCGCATCCCCACCCTCCTGCACCCCAACCCCCTGCCCTGAGCCCCCTTGTACATCTCGCATCCCTCCTGCTCCCCAACCCCTTGCCCTGAGCCCCCTCCCAAACCCCGCACCCCAACCCCCTGCCCCAGCCCTACATTCATGGGCCTGCATGCAATTTCCCCACCCAGATGTGGCAATTTCCCCACCCTCGGGTCAAAAAGTTTGCCCACCCCTGAGCTAGATACACAAATGGGCTTATGTGCCAACAACTAGGTGCGATCGACATTCTCAACCCCCCCGTTCAGCTGCCACTTAACCTTGCAGGTGCCTAAGGTCTCCTAGCATCTAAGTCTCCATTGGTAGGCAAGTGCTCCAGTGAAGAACTCAGCTGCAAAGAGCGAAGGGAACAAGTTCTGCCATCTTTCATTTTGAGTGCCTTCAAAATTTGTACGCACCAATGGCTGCATGTCAAAACTAGGCCATTGTACATTTATTAAAGCTAAAAGCACAAATAAGAATTTTACCTAAATGTAGGTGCATATACAAAACAGAGACTGGCTAAGAATGTGGCTGTTGCTTCTGCTATCAAGAGGCACTGAGATAAGCAAGGCACAACTTTTCACATGCTAATTAGCAATAGTCCCTCTATAGACCTGAGAGTTAAACTCCCACTAGCAGCCATATACACGCCTAGAACATGTACAAAAACTACAAATCCCTTCCACATTTAGATCAAATAAGTTCATCACAATGAATATTACAATAAATACCAAAGACATGAATATTGTAAATTACCATCACTATATTTTATATGGATTGTCAGTTCACTCCGTCAGTGAGGTAAAAGAGAAAACAGCTGGGATTTATAATATTCTGATCACTGTCTGAGTATACTTTTGGATATAACTGCAAGGATTTCTAAATAATTTGTTAGGTAGAGCCTAACATGGAACTTCATTTTCTTCTATTGTTTTTGTTCCTTCAGTCCGAAACTAACCACAAGCAAAACGCCACTTTTTTCAGAGTGATATTTGAGTGATTCCTCTTTCTTTAAATTATGCCCTGCTTATAAAATAAAACTTTCCTGAAAATACTATGAAATCAGAGTGTTCAGAAAGTACAAGCATAAATAACAGAGAAAATGTTGCAACGTTTTCCTCCTGTCACCCTCATGATATATAGCCAGTAGATAGAATTGTAGCCCATATGAAAAGACAGACAAAACAGATGAGTGAGTCCACAGATCAAAGCAAAAGAGGTTTCTCTTCCTAGGAAAAAGAAGTTAGCTGTTCTGGAAGAATGAACTCACTGGCACTCTTTTCACTTCCAGCAGAGTAATGGGTGGCATAAGAAGAGGAGAAACAGAAGAGACCAAAAAGAAAAATAAATTGAGGAAGAAAGGTAAAGAATGGAAAAGGAAAAGAATGAGTAACAAAAACAAAGAGAATAAAGGGGAGGCCGACCAAAATGCAAATAATGGAAAATAAAAAGGAAGAAAAAAGCCAGAGAAAAGGGTAAAAGAATGAAAATCGAAAACAGGCAAAGAATTCAAATCAAGGAAAGAAAAGGAAAGAAAACTCAGGACTGAGAAACAAAAACAAACAAACAAAATAAAAACCAGAATGGCAAAAGAAATGTGAAAAAGCAGGTTTTAAAAGAGGAAATGTTATATACATTGTAAAACAAAACTAAGCCTGCAGCCCCTCCCCTCTAAGCTGACGTACCACAGCTAAGAACACGGTTCTTAGAACTGCTCTGGCGCCCTGTATACACTAATGCTCCCACCATTGTTAGTACCAGTGCAGCTGATCTGGTGCTACAGCAAGTGAGAGAACTGTACAAAAATCTGAGTGTAGGCACAGCCCTAGTTTATTGGGACAGACAATAAGTGTCCACTGTTCCCAGGGTCGGCCTTAGGGTAGGCCCCGGGAGAACTTTCTTTAGCACCCTTTATGTACTGCTTCCCCAGCAGCGGGCGGCCGCTCAGCAGGCAGAGCAGCAGCAGGTGGAGCGACGGTGGTGTTGCAGGTGTCATGCTGCTGGGAGGGTGGAGAGGGGAGGCGTGTGAGCGCCTGGCTCCTGCCCCACAGCCCCTTTTATCCCCTCCCACTGCCTACCAGGTGGGCACAGCCCTTCTGCAGCCTCTTGACTGTGGCGCCTTGGGCAGATGCCCATCTTGGCCACCCGTAAGGCTGGCCCTACCTGTTCGTAAGGCAGCCTTTATCCACCACTATTGCTCCTTGCAACAGAAGACTCTAGAGGAGTTCCATCACCATTTCCCATCTGTCATATCTTAACATTATCTAGCTATCCAGTTGGCTTTGGATGCTATACCCTTCACTCTAGTATCCACACACACCACAAACTCCTGCTCCCTAAAATAATTAAACTATTTTTCCTGAAAGCTGTGAAGAGAGAGAAAGAGATATTGTTAATCTCTGTTCTTAAATGTTTGGGAGGCGCTTAGATACTAGAGTACTAAGAGGGGGGAGAGGGAGGAAGGAAGGCACATAAGTACCTACACCAATAAACACCAAACCTGAACCTCACTTGAATACATCTGCTTGAGCGTGGTCTCATTTGTTTATGTGACCCACTTGGTGTTGTAAAAACCATGTCCCTGTGCACCATTCCTCCAGGACTTCTGTCCATCCATCCACAATATCAAGCTATGAAAGCCCCTACCGTAGTAGCACCCATTCCATTGCCACAGAAGCAATATGGTCTCTCCCTATATCACATTTTCATACATCATGGACATATTTTACCAATCACCATCTTATAATTTCCGTAAGTTTTGCAATTCACTGTCACTAATTATCTATCGTCACGTAATTCAATTGGTGACTTAACTGTCCACTGCCAACTGATTTTACTTTATCTGTCTCGTTACACTGTCCTTAGTTTCACCTCTGCCCATTCCTGTGTTCCTCTTCCCCATTTTACTCTGTTTCCCCCCACTATCAGATTACCTCTGCTCTCCTCCAAGTTCTTGTACTGTGTCAGAACATTTCAGCTCCCTTACCTCAGTTTCACTAAATTAACAACTTCATTAAAAAGAATGAATTAAGGCTCTTTTGCTCACAGACAGCAGAATATTAATTGCCAGTCACTACATAAAGATGTTAAAAATATTAATCATGGTGAGTACCACATGTCCTGGAATGGTTAGAAAAACATTTCCAACATCTGTTGAATAGTATGCTTTTCTAATCATCCAGACTATTGAAATAATACTGAGGAAAAATGAAAACTGAAGATAATACTGAGAAAATCACCACATAATATATTGATAAGGAATTTAAAACCAAAATAATTGTGTTTTTAGTCCTCTATATAAAATGATTAACTTGTGGAACTGGCTTTATTATTCCATATCCCAAGACAATATTGAATAGTTTTTACCTCTTTTAAACAAACATAGCTCATTAACAAATTGGCCTTAACTTAGTAGACGGAACTAGCATATATTTTTTCGGATTTTAGACTGACCTCAGATCATTATAATACTGATTCACTGAAATCACCTTAAATTGTCATTACAATTTCAGTCTAGACGAAGGTGAAATTTAAACACTGTTGGTGGGCTACACTACTTCTGCAAGACCTGAAAAGCTGAGAGTATATTAAAAAAGGCAAACTGGATGTATTTACTTTATCAAAAGGCAATACTGTGAAACCTAATTAGTAGAACTAAAATAAAGGATGTACAGTGTCTAAAATCCAAACAAGAACAATTACTGAATAGAAGATAATTCAAAAATAAAAATCTTGGGTTATTATTAAGGTTCATACTTCGAGCAAAAATCACCCTAATTTTTAAGTAATTAAAATTGAATTAATAAACTTATATCTGTATTAAAGTCAGATCATATATGTCTCATAGCATTGACTAGCACATTGGAAAGGAATAGTGTATATAACAACCACTGGAGAAAGATCAGATCAACTTACTTTCTTCAGAATATTTAGCATATAACCTCAGAAGAATGACTAAATATATCCATTTGGATCAGTTAATCAACAACTCTTGTTACTACTTCCTTTAGAGGCAGAAAAGACTTTGGTCTAGGCTGAATGAACATTTTTCTTTGAAGTGTTGAACAGATGATACCACCTAGGCTTGCTTGTTGAAGTAGTTCATTTTACTACAAGTCTTTCCAGGTGTCTCCACTGCCAGAATGGATGCTGGAGAAAACAACATTATCACACCAGCAATTTATGGGTCCTCTAAAATATCAAGGAAGGACCCTAGAAAAAATATTTTTTTGTGTTTTCTCCTATGCCTGCAGCATAAGATGTACATACCTTTTTGGACAAGTACTTTTTCAGGGATTCTTAACATAATATTCAACTCAGATATTTTCATCAAATTACACGATTTCTCAGTTTTCACCACAAAAGTATTTCTTGCAAAATTAAAATTGAGAATTTAGAACAACGTTATGTAATCTCCAGGTTAAAACTTCAAATAGTCCATTGTTTGCAAAGAACAAGGTTGATGAGGGGGAAAAAAGCTTTTATTTGTAAGGACTAATGCACATGTGGCTTGTTGCCTCATTTTTTTTTTAAATGTTACTCAACATGGTCATTAAGTACTATTTTTCTCTTAAAATAAGATTAAAGTTGTGAGTAACCAGTCTACTGGGATACTGCATTTATCCACAGAAATCCCATTAGGTCCAAAAGACATGACGCTAGTGAGAAAATGTGACTATTTTGGTTTTGTAATGACCTCAGAATCACCAACATGTAAAACAACAATAATTTAGGCTCTCTCTACAGCATGGAGACTACAGCTGCAGAGGTATGTTGGCATAACCCGGCAGTGTAAATGGAAGGGGTTTTTCCATGGTTTTAGTAACACCATCTCCCTGAAGAAAGTTAGCTAAGTTGAAGTGTTCTTTTATCAACCTACCTGTGTCCACAATGGGGTGAGGTCGGCATAGCTGTGTCAGTCAGGGACGTGGTTGTTTAGAGCCCTGACCAATGTAGCTATGTCAACCTAACCTTTAAGTGTAGACCAAGCCTTATACTCTCAATCAAGGTATTCTCATTATGCAAATTAAATTATCTGATTCTTATATACTATCTTATCAGTAGGGCCCTACCAAATTCACAGCCATGAAAAAAGCATCATGGACAGTGAAATCTGGTATTCCCCTGTGAAATCTGGTCTTTTGTGTGCTTTTATCCTATACTATACAGATTTCACAGAGGAGACAAGTGTTTCTCAAATTGGGGGTTCTGACCCAAAAGGGAGTTGCATGGGGGCGGGGGGGTCACTAGATTATTTTAGGGGCGTCGTGGTATTGACATTCTTACTTCTGCGCTGCTGCCTTCAGAGCTGGGTGGCTGGAGACCGGTGGCTGCTTGCCAAGGGCCCAGCTCTGCAGGCAGCAGCGCAGAAGTAAGGGCAATACCATACCTGCCATCCTTACTTCTGGGCTGCTGGCACCAGCTCTCCAGCTGCCCAGCTCTGAAGGCAGTAAGGGTAGTAGTACCGCAACCCCCCCCACAGCTCCTTTTTGGGTCAGGACCCCTACAATTACAACACCATGAAACTTCAGATTTAAATAACTGAAATCATGAAATTTACAATTTTAAAAATCCTATTACTGTGAAATTGACCGAAACGGATCGTGAATTTGGTAGGGCCCTACTTATCAGTAATAATCCACACATACAACCTACTGCATTTCCCTATCCTCCTCACGAAGTATGTTAAGTAGTTTGATGAAAGAAGAGGGGGCTTTAAACAGAGAACACATGCTTGTGGAACAGATCGGTATGGAATACTCTGAAGTAAATTCCAGATTTTGTCCCAGACAGTACACCAATGTAGAGAAAATTTACAGCATTTACTATAAGAACATGTGAACTGCCATACCGGAACAGACCAGTGATGCATCTAGTCTAATATCCTGTCTCCAGCAATAGCCTGTACAGTACCTGATACTTCAGAAGGCAGCAAATCCCCTCCCCAAATGAACCCAGCCAACTGTGCAACACTATATCATGTGGGCCGCAGAATGGGGAAGAGGGTAGGGTTTCCCTGGAACAAAATCACATTCCAGTTAAACTGCACTCTGTTCTAGTTTTCATAACTTGACATTCAAAATTTTATTTAGCACACCCCCACCCCTCAAAAATTCTGTATATAGCTAAATGCATGTTGCTTGCATATGTTACAAAGCCAGATAATGTTGGGAGTGTATGTAGGCAAAAATGGTATACAATACCTTGGATGCTTAAATTGGGCTGTTAGACACAGAAAATATATTATTTCTTCATCTTTCACTAGCTTAGCAATAAATAAACCATAAGATTTTGAGGCAGTAAATGCAATGCTAGACATCCCTAGAGTAAAGCATGGATCATCTCTGAATGTGTTAAGTGAACAAGGAGCCAAATCCAAGCCCAGATGCCTGGCCCAAATAAACTTAGACATGGAGAAATAAAAACTGTATTTCTCTGGCATGGACAACTGCTAGAAGCATTAGCAATAAGTAGTATAACTTTGGCAGAAGGACCATTTTGATCAAATACAATCTTCCAAACATTCAACAGTGGGAGAACAATTAAATGATCGAGGTTTTGATCACATGCTGGCAACGTGGGGTTGGGGTGGAGCGGGGCAAGGATGAGGAAAGAAAGGGATTTACTGCTTATTTTTTTTTTACCAGCTTAGTGGCAATACAAAGACCGAAATAAACATCTATTTTTTGCCAAACAGAGTAGAAATCCCCCTCTTTCCAATGTGTTTTTAATACAGATCTCTGGCATTAATTTATTCTTTAAAGGGGCCTGTAGCAATCAAAAGAAATATTTTGATAATTCCTTTTTTAAAGGTAGCTTGGTAAATCAATGGCCTTAGCAAGAGAGATCCAATATGGGGCCTGATTTTCCAGTCTAGCCAAGGTACCTTGACTTCAGTCTGAAAAGGAGGGGAACAAACGTGACTCTAATCTATCTTTGTGTTCATGAACTGGAACAACATTTTATCTTTGATTCCCCAGGCTAGAGTAGGCATGTCAAAGAGGCCTGGCTCTTCGTTTTCAGGAACTGACTGCTCAGAGCACACTTATCAAATTGAGCCCCAAAAGCAACATAGGCAAGGGAATATCTAGTTTGCGAATCCCACTAGGGTTTTGGCGTGAGTTAGGTGCTGAACTGCTGGGTTCTGTCCAGCTCTAATTAGGACACAGAATGCCAGGAGACACAAAATGCCTAGCAATTTGAGGGTTTGGTTTCAAAGCTGTTTCTGAATCAAGTGGACAGTGCTGAAGATATTCTGGAATCTGTGCTAAGCTAGGTAGATCTTTGTGATAATAGAGCCTGTAACTGGACACGATCTGCTGAGATCATGAATTGTGACTTTTCTAGGTTTATCCTCAATCTTAGAGATTGAATGAGCTGTCCATGTGTTGCACAGAGAAGACTGGAGCTCTTCTAGCAACTTTGCTTTTATGAGCAATATGGAAAGATGTGGACACCCTGCCTTCTGAGGTGAGTTGCTGCCACTTTAACACATTTGTTAAGTTCTTCCAGAGCAGTAGATAAAAATGAAAATTGGGCTAATTGAAATTTCCTCCTGCAAAAGAGAGGAATTATCAGGATTACTCCCTACAAGGAATGGTGGCTCTAGACCTGGAATTGGACTCAGAACCTGTGATGGAGTATGAGGAGACTGAATTAATAGGGCAACACTATAGAGTTCAATAACCAATATCAAGATGTGCTTCTGCCCCACAGAATGTGGTTCCTGTGACAGAGGCTTTCCTTTCAGCTGCAATAGATCTCTTAGCACCAACGGACTCATGGTTCCAGTCTTCTTGGAACCAGAAGAGGAGTGTACACAGTCTTGAGAATGCTGCTGCTGCTGCTGCTATCTCTTCTTCCTCTTCTCATAGATTCTTGGCACCAACGAAGAGCATCTTGGACCAGAGTCTGGGAGTAGTACAGGCCCCTAAAAGGTAATGTCGAAAAGGCCTGGAGAAAGTGTCTTTTAGCACCAGATTTTTTTTTTTAAACACTTCCAGGAGCGTGGAGAAGGAGGTGGAATCAGTTCAGA
This sequence comes from Natator depressus, assembly GCF_965152275.1. Classification (NCBI taxonomy): domain Eukaryota; kingdom Metazoa; phylum Chordata; order Testudines; family Cheloniidae; genus Natator; species Natator depressus. The sequence goes on along the minus strand of NC_134238.1, from coordinate 40,591,252 downwards.
GTCCAGATCCATCCCACATTTCATCTGTTTCATAACTGGATCCCCTTGACTGATGATGCTTTATCCTCAGCTCGCATGAACTTTGGTGCAGGCTTTGTGATCTGTGTTGTACCGAGGAGCACAGGCATTCCATGGCAGTTCATACATTGAAATAACGTCTTTAATGTAGCTGGGACTTGATCCATTAATTGCCTTGCAAATTAGGACCAAAGCCTTGAACTGTCATTGGAAGCTGACTGGGAGCAACTAGAGGGACTTGAGCATGGTTCTGATGTGCTCACAGTGGCCTAATCAATGGAGAGGGTCGGCAATCACATTCTGTACTAGCTGGAGCTGGTGCATCGTCTTTACATTCAGTTTTAGGCACTTTTAATTACAGTAATCCATGGTAGTGGAGATGACAAATGTATGGATCACTGTGACCAGGTCCTCTTCTGCTATCTGGCTGTCCAAATCAAACAGACCCCAATGCTTCATAGCACTTTGATGAATGGGGGCTGTATGCCTTCAATGGAAGGTGGAAACAGCTTCTTGGCTAGTTCTTGAAAGCATTTCCCCTTCTGACTGCTGTCACTTAACTCTTGCCTGGGTTCAGCTTGTACCAGCTGCTCTTCATCCATAAACTTGTTTCTTGTAGGTGATCTGATATTTAGAAATGGTGGTGGTTGCATCAGTTGACCATGAGATATATAGCTCAGTATCAGCAGCATACTATGCACAGCCAAACCCAACACAACTCACTATCTCTCCCAGCAGTGCATGTAGATATTGAGGAGAAGAGGGGATAGTATGGATCACTGTGGGACCCCACATATGAAGACCTTTAGAGGAGGAGGAGGAACAGTCACACATCATCACTCTGTGGAGAGGAACAACTGAAGCCAATGTAATTGGCTTTGTTCTATCTACTGCTGTACCCTTGATGATCTTTGAGAGAAAAGAATGAAGAATGGGCAGGGGTGGCCAAACTTACTGGCCCTCCGAGCCACATACAACAACCTTCAGAAGTTCGAGAGCCGGGGCACATCTGCCGGGGGCCGGGACTTGGGCTTCAGCCCCACTCCTGCTGTAGCCCTGAGCCCCAGCAGGTGCTGCCTGCTGGGCAGAAGCCCCAAGACCTCCTTCCCCGCTGGGCAGAAGACCCTTCTACGCTGCTGCAAGGCAGAGGTCCTGAGCTCCCCCCCAACAGTCTGGTAGGTGGAGAATGGAGGGGTGTGGGGGGGGCTCTGCGAGCTGCACTTTAATGGTAAATAAGCTGCAGTTTGGCTGTCAGGCCTTCTCAAGGGTCAGCAGGTAAGTCAATAGGACCTCATGATCAATGTTATTGAGGGCAGTTGATAGGTTTAATATCGGCATGGACATCTGATCCTCATATATCACCATCAACCAATGCAAAAACTGCAGTCTCTGTGCAAACCACCAAAGTCTGTACCTAGAACCACCTACAAGCTTCAGCCAAAGCAATCTGACTTAGGCATCTAGGTGCTATGAGAGTTTTCTTGCCAAAACCTAAAGCACAATATGGCCTATTGACTTCATAGATATGGTCATAAGAGTACCCTTTCTATCATTATGTATGGTGTATTAACATGTAGTAGAAGGTTTTTTGAATTATATGGCTACAGATAGGGTCCATTGCTGGTTGTAAAAATTTGAGACTCCTTGAATTTTGTAGAGAAGAATGGATTCTGCTGCTCCAGACAGCACATGTAATCACTGCCACAGAACGGTCATAAAATTATAGGGACCTCAAAAGTATATGTCCCGGTAAGGATTCCTAAATTTAAAATTAAAACTATATCACATATTTCTCTTTAGCTTTCTTAACAACACTTCTTCAACTGCCTTGTTAGACAGTAAAATCTGGTAATAATTATCAAACACCATGCACACTATTTACAATAGAGTCATATTTCTTTTATTTCTTTTTTTGCATAAAAAAGTAGAATGCTGCTGAAAAGTACCCAAATGTCTGCTGTGCTCCATGCCAATACAGCAGCTCAGCCAAAAATGCAAAGAGAAAAGTTTGCCAAATGAAAGGAAACATAACAAATTGGTAATGGTTTCTATCTTGACAGAAAATGAAAATTATGCCTCAATGTGTGGCCACTGATGTGGACACATAAAAATATCTTAGAGACAATAATTTTACCTCAGATAACACACCCTGACAGTAGAGCACAGCATACTGGCTAGCTTTCACTTCCCTTAAAAGCAGCAACCATGACTGACAAAACGGCCTAGGAATGCCTATCACACAAGCACATGCCATGCACTCATAATATTTACTACAAATCATCTTAAGTACAAACTCTGCCTTTTGAGGGGTGGGCTGCAAATAAGAGAAGGAATTTTTAATGTGAACTTGCCACAATTGGATCAAATCACCCAGTCCAGCTGACGACACTGAAAGAAAAGGAAAAGAGCAAACCTTTCTCCCAAAAAACCAAAGTTTAATTTTAGTTTCCAAAACACTCTAGTGTTTGTATATGTATATAGTTTATATACTGCTTAGGGCTTATCTACATTGCTCCAGTTTGTGTACTACAGGAGTGCAGACCTTGCCAGTGCAAACTTAAAGGTTTATGTATTATTATGGGCCAGGATTGTATGTAACTTCTTGAGGCGGGAGATGTGACAGATGTGAGTCCAGGGGTTTCAAAGGACTACACTGAACCATGTGCCAGACAAGAAACACACTTTTGAAACAGAACGTGTTAAGTGGTTTTCCTGGGAAATATGTAGGGGGAAGTGAATTCAAATTCTCCAACCTTTTGAAACTATGCCCTGTGGAGAGGGTCTTGTCTGCTGATTATCTGTTACCGAAGACCAAGTTCAGAGGCCTGAGCTGTATAAAAAAATGGCTGCTCTGTTCAGCTTGGGTTCTGGTTCTGAATCTGAGACAGTTATAAACTTATAACCATGGGGAAAAGCCATGGATTTTGAAGGACTGACACCTACCACAGTCCCAGGTTGGAGTTGGGTTGACTTCTGGTAAGCTTTTTAGCATGTGTGGAGGTTATTTTGTGGTTTAATATGTTTTCTCTGTAATGCTTTCACCTCAAGAATAAACATGCTTGCTTATAAAGAGCTGTTGTGTGGTAAATTATAACTACAGGCAATTGCGCTGTTCATTACCTCTAGAAAGAAAGCAAAGCACAAACACTGGCCTTTTGGTGGTCTGGCTTGCTGGGGATATCACAGTGTAGGCAAGGAATTGTGCAGACTGGAAAAACCCCAATCAGGAGGGATAGAGATGCAGGTCTCTGCCCAAGAGAGGTGACAGCTGAGGAGCCGGGAGCCCAGACTGGGAGCCCTTGAGGGACCATGGAGAGGAAATACAGATGTAGTTGCCCTGAACTGTGACATATATTTACACAAAACTGGTATAAATTGTCATTGCTCCTTTTAAGTCTGTGGAGCTATACCGGGGTGGCCAAACTTATTGGCCCTCTGAGCTGCATACGATAATCTTCGAAGTTCGAGAGTCAAGGCACACGTGCCGGGGGCCGGGGCTTGGGGCTTCAGCCCCGAGGGAGGTGCCTGATGGGATGAAGCCCCGAGACCCCCATCCCTGCTGGGCAGAAGCCCCTACCCCACCACCCTGCTGCAAGGCAGAGGTCCCAAGCTTCCTTGCAGTCCCCTGGTCTGGTAGATGGAGAATGGATGGGAGCGTAGGGGGGCTCTGTGAGCCGCACTTTAACGGTAAAATAGCCGGATGTGGCTCATGGGCCACCGTTTGGCCACCCCTGAGGTATACACTCGCTGAGGATGTGCTTCCTGGCTTATTAAACTAACAAACTTAGATATTTCAAAAGTACCATTATGTCAAAAAGCATGGAAATAATCATAACAGTAAAATGATACTGGCCCATATATTTCTGTAGAAGAAATGCCCCTTGTGAAGTGAGTATATGGTTCTGGAAGTCAGGACTTCCCAAAGTCAACAGTAAAGCAAAAATCAACTCCCAGTGACAGGAATGGAAAATGCAGTAGGAATGGGGCATGCCAGTGTGGCTCCTTCTGTTAATATATTTATATATCTTGCTAATACATGTCAAGATAAATAATAAATATGCTATTACACAGATTGGCATAAGCATAATACTTTACTCATATAGACATAGTATATAAAGGAGTGATGAGCAAAAGTTTCACATGAATATCTAAAAGTTAGAAGGTTATTCTTACTACCCATAATCTGACAGGTCCTGGCTCTCTTCTTCCTTGCGCCACACCTCATCCCTACCAGTAGGTCATGGTTCCCCTAAATTCTGATGCTACACACCAGCCTCTTCAAAGGGGCATTGTCTGCTCTTCCCTTCTTTCCAAAGCAGCAACAAGGGAGTAAGATATTGATATCACTTAGCTGAATCCTGCTATACTAGCTCACTGCAAAGTTGGTGGCTCTGTAGCTTCTGAAAAGTATGTTTCAGAGTGAGTACGATTACATTAGCTATAGAATTTCAGATGCAGGTAATGTAAACTTGCATGGGATTAAAGTACAGAATATCACTAAGGGCTTGTCAATGCAGTGATTTAGTGCACGGCAAGCCAGGGGGTGAATCTACAATGCTCTAGCCTGCTCCACACTAAGTGGCCATGTGTTCCTTGCACTAAAAGTTCCCTAGTTTTTTCAAAACAGCAGTAGATCAAAGCATACTAGGGAACTTTCAGTGTACAGCAGCAGGATCCACATAGCCATTTAGAACATGGCAGGCTAGTGCGCTGTAGACTTCCACACCGGCTTGCTGTGCATTAAATAACTGTATAGACATGCACTTAATTTGAAGGAAACAGAATCTCAGTTGAGATGCTACTGGTTCCTGCTACTTACTTTGGGGAGAGGGTGACTGGCAAAGAAAACGAACTGCCTTGCTGCCTCCTGAAGAGGCCCTGAAGTAGGAATAGGGAAGCAGACTCTCTGACCTTCTCCAGAAGAGAACCTACCACTACAGGTAAGTGAGATGGGGGGAAAAAAGACTTACTAAATTGAAAAAAGGTTCTGGTTCGGAGATGGGTGAAAATTTGGAGTAGGCCTTATTTTTCCCTAGTCAGATTTTCCCTTCCCTAATATAATGCATTAAAAATCCTTACCATCCTTCATCATCCTCTACTTCAGGTTCAGACATTTCATTTTCAGGAGTGTCTGCTATTGCCTGAGTTAGCTTTGATTTGAATCGGTCCAGCAGCGCCAGCGTCTGAAATGAAATATCTTTTGTTTTACTGAAGTTTTGTAATAATAAAATACACAATACACTTATGTTTGGATTACTTGAGGAGTAGTTAGTTGACGTGGATAAGAAATTGTTCAAAAAACATATTTGAGGAAGATACTCCCACACAGTTCACAAATTCCCCGTCCCCATCAGTGATTACCATGTTGCCTTTTTGACATGACCATATGATGTAAGTGTTGGGATGCAAGGTGCGGTGTAACCAACTGAATGAAACCATTGGCTTTTAATGTGGTCACTCAAGGTCATTTCCTATAATTTTAACAAACAATAGGTGATAAATTAATAATCCTCCTGCAAAGAACAACCTCCAGATAATTTATGAAAGTGGATATAAACAAACTATATATTGCTATTAGTATATTAGTAAGAGTTATAAATATTAATACCTAGAAATAATGTAAGGAATTTGTTATAGGTTATGAAATTTCGTCAGTCATCTACAATGTCTTAAGCATATTTACTTAAAGGAGCAGTTACTTACTAAGAGTAAGATAATCAATAAACAACGCAGACTACTGAAGACAATTTTACTGTGGAGATTTGTCATTTTTCTCTAGTGAAGAAATCAATGAAATAAATTAAAAATAATTCAGGCTTTGATATCCTAACTTCGTTGACATTGACACGCTGTATTTTACAGTGCAGATATAACTTTTCCAATTCTGTACTAACATTTTCAAAAAACTGTAACAGTATGTGAGCGGAAATATTTTGTGTGTGTGTGTATGTATATATATACACATATATCTCACAAAAAATTCTCACAGCAAAATAACTGACCAAGTATTATTATTTTATCAACTACAATTGGTTAATAACTTAGCTAGGTTAATAACTAAATCACACAGTGTTTTAACAGCATGTGCTGCAAAGAGCCACAGGAGACAGATTAAAGAGCCACCTGCATCTCGCGAGCCTCAGCCTGAGTATCACTGCTGTAACTGTACTGATACAGTATATCATAATCACAGTCACTTACAGCTGTTATTTTATTCGGTAAAACACCTCTGTATGACTGCTTTTATTTTTTAAATCTAGTTCTAAAAGTAAAAAAGAAAACTTTTTGAAGTCTCTCCCCAAAAGTTAAAAAATGGGAATCAGAAACAGAAAATATCACAAATGTGCAATGTAGTCAAGTTTCCTTGTGCAAGCAACCTTATCTTTGGGAACTTCCTGGCTTATGAGTTCTTTTACTACTTTAGTGTAGCATTAACAATAGGTTTTTTGTTTGGGAAGGGCGGTTGCATTTAATGTCCATATTTTCTGTTTAAGAAAAGGGGGAGGGGAAAGAGAGAGAAGAAAAATTTCAGAACTAATGATTTTGCAGAGCATAATAGCTCCACAGTTTTCTCAAGGGATGAAAACAAGTTGCTTCCCTCCTCCCACTGTGCAAGCAGGGGAAAGAAAACCCTTGGCCACTTTAAGGGTTGTAAAATTCATTTTGTTGCATTAGCAGATATCCAGTACAGGTTCAACAGGGGGTCTGGCTCCCTCATAAACTGGAATTAGAAGTGGATTAGGAGAAGATTAGTTGGTGTTGGTCCTGCTTTGAGCAGGGGGTTGGACTAGATCAGTGGTCTCCAAGCTTTTTGAATTGCGCACCCCCAGGGCCAGCTCTGGGGAAGCAAAAAAAAAAAAGAAGAAGAAGAGCTGCCGGACGGAGCAGGGAGAGCTGAGCTGCTGCCGGCATGCCGCCGAAGAATCTAAGGTCCAGGAGTGCTGCTGCCGCCGTGCCGGTGGCACTCCTTCGGCGGCGCTCCTCCTGCAGCGCACCTCCTGTAGTGCACACCCCACTTGGGAGACCACTGGACTAGATGACCTCCTGAGGTCTCTTCCAACCCTAATCTTCTATGATTCTATGAGACACCTCAAAGAAGATGGGAAAGGAGACCAGGGTGCCTCATGTTTGGTACAGCGAGGAAACAATCCCCTTTCCCTCGCCTGTTAACTCTCTGATGAGGGCAATGGCATCCCAACAGCAGTACTGGGACCCAGTAGAAGGGAAAGGTGTGTGTGATATGCCCTTCCACTCTGGGAATGGTTTTCCAACCAGTTATGCACCCACCTTATAGTAGCACCATCCTGTTTATTTATGAGAAGGTCAGGCTAGACAGTATCAAAGTCAAGATATACCACATCTACTGCTTCCCCCCCATCCACAAGGCTTGTTATCCTGACAAAGAAAGCTATCATGTTGGTTTGACATGATTTGTTCTTGACAAATCCATGCTGTTACTTGGTAACTTATCATCTTGTAGGTGTTTGCCAATTCATTGCTTAATTATTTGCTCCATTATCATTCTGGGTGTTGAAGTTAAGCTGACTGGTCTGTAATTTCCCAGGTTGTCCTTATTTCCCTTTTTACAGATTGGCATATTTGCCCTCTTCCAGTGTTCTGGAATCTCTTCCGTCTTCCATGACTTTTCGAAGATAATCACTAATAGCTCAGATATCTCTTCAATCATCTCCTTGAATATTCTAGGATGTATTTCATCAGACCCTGATGACTTGAAGACATCTAACCTATATAATTGTTAACTTGTTCTTTCCCTATTTTAGCCTCTGATCCTACTTCATTTTCACTGACATTCACTATGTTAGACATACAATCGCTACTAACCTTTTTGGTGAAAACTAAAACAAAAAAGTCATTTAGCACTTCTGCCATTTTCACATTTTCTGTTATTGTTTTCCCCCCCATCACTGAGTAATTGGTCTACCCTGTCTTTGGTTTTCCTCTTTCTTCTAATGTATATTTTCTTGTTACCCTTTATGTGTCTAGCTAGTTTAATCTCGTTTTGTGCCTTGGCCTTTCTAATTTTGTTCCTACATACTTGTGTTATTTGTTTATATTCATTCTTTGTAATTTGACCTAGTTTCCACTTTTTGTAGGATTCTTTTTTGAATTTCAGATAATTGAAGATCTCCTGGTTAAGCCAGGGTGGTCTCTTGCCATACTTCCTATCTTTCCTACACAGTGGGGTAGTTTTCTTTTGTGCCCATAATAATGTCTCTTAGAAAAAATGACAACTCTTGAACTGTTTTTCCCCTTAGACTTGCTTCCCATGATATCTTACCTACCAACTCCCTGAGTTTGCTAAAGTCTGCCTTCTTGAAATCCATTATGTTTATTGTGCTGTTTTTCCCTCCTCCCATTCCTTAGGATCATGAACTTTACCATTTCATGATCACTTTCACCTAAGCTGCCTTCCACTTTCAAATTCTCGACCAGTTCCTCCCATTTATCAAAATCAAATCTAGACCAGCCTCTCCCCTAGTAGCTTTCTTCACCTTCTGAAATAAAAAAATTGTATCCAATACATTCCAATAACTTGTTGGACAATCTATGCCCTGCTGTGTTATTTTCTCAATAGATGTCTGGGTAGTTGAAGTCCTCCATCACAACCAAGTCCTGTGCTTTGAAATTATTTTGTTAGTTGTTTAAGAATAAGCCTCATCCACGTCTTCTTCCTGGTTAGGTGGTCAGTAGTAGACCCCTAACCTTTGTATCCAAATAAATACATTTGTAAAGTGTAATGTATGCATCTTGGATATATGTTATTTTCTGCTTCACAGTTTCATGTTTTAAAATATTCCAAATTTTGTTATCTAAAAGCCACATCTATTTTAAACTTAGCAAAGCACATTTATTCACCAACCAAGTTTGATTTTGCAATGTTCTCTCTTTTTTGTTACAGCAAAGAAAAAATATTCTTTCTACATTAGAGAAAACATATTTTTGTCCATTTCAAAACTACAACATGGTTGTAATCTCTTGAAAACGTAATAAAAAAAGTCAATTTTGGACAGAGACCAAGCATGTAACAAATCAGGCCAAAAGGTAAATGTTATGGAGAGCAGGGGAACGTAAGGGAAACTTTTTGCAACAGTAGTGACACTGGCTGTGACCATATGCACTAAGTGACATTTACACTATGAGCTAGGGGTGTGATTCTCCTGCTCGCATACATATATTTGCCCTAGTGTGAGTAGAAACAACGGTGTAGACATGATAGTATGTGTAGCAGCAGCAGAGAGATGGCATATCTGTAATTTTCACTCCATGCATCTGAAGAAGTGGGGTTTTTTACCCATGAAAGCTTATGCCCAAATAAATCGGTTAGTCTTTAAGGTGCCACCAGAGACTCCTCGTTATCTATGTGGATAACCCTTCTCTCCCAAATTTTTTTTGGGGCAAACTCATGGCACTTTCAAGCATAGCAATATTGATGTTCTGACTGAAGAACTGACTGGAAACTTCACAGACTTTCCCAGCACCTATGGCTGAATAACCCATATAAGGGATCACTGAGTCCTCTTTTTTAAAGAATTAAGCCAACCTTTTTCTTGGAGTGAGATTTTGTGTAATACAATTGAAGAGATAAGAAACTTTTCCAGAGTTTTCTGTGAAACAATTTTCCTTAGTGTCAGTTTTATTATTTTAAGCAACTACCTGATCTTCACGAGAAATCCCTTTCTTTGGTTGCTGCTTCCGCAGATCTTCATACTTTTTCTTCTCCTGTAGATATTCTGTAACAATGCTGTTTGGATCAGCTTCTTCCTCTGAAATAGAAAACAAATTTTTTGCTAAACAAGTGCAGTGAATGTATACTTTGTGATTTAATATCAGTCTACAGGCTTGTCGTGTCTTCTGAATTACCAGACAAAACACCTTATGAAAAGCTTTTGGATATATAACTTCCTCACCATTTAAGTCAGGGGTCTCAAACACGCGGCCCAGCCCTGCCCCCGCGCCACTCCAGGAAGTGGCCGGGACCTGGGGGAGTGGAGGTGGGGCACAGGGGTCTATGTGTTGCCCTGGCTGCTCCTCACAGATCCCCATGCCTCCAGGAGCGGCGCGCGGGCAGGGCATGGAGGGAGCCAGCCTGCCCTGCCCCCAGTGCGCGCTGGGCCAGACCGGTCCCCCGAACCCCTCCTGCAGCCAAACCCTCTGCCCTGAGCCTCCTGCTGCACCCGACACCCCTCCTGCACCCCGACCTCCTGCCCTGAGCCCCCTGCTGCATCCCATATCCCGACCCCTTCCCTGAGCCCCCTGCCACACCCCGCACCCCTCCTGCATCCCAACCCCTTGCCCTGGGTCCCCTGGTGCACCCCGCACTCCTCCTGCACCCCAACCCTCTGCCCTGAGCCACCTGCCGCATCCTGCACCCTGCCCCACCCTGCCCCCCAACCCTCTGAGTCCCCTGCCACACCCCACACCCCTCCTGCACCCCAACCCCCTGCCCTGAGCCCCCCATCGCACCCTTCTTGCACCCCCTGGGGGCAGGGAGGGGATGGAGTTGGGGTGGGGATTTCAGGGAAGGGGTTGGAATGGGGGCAGGGAAGGGGTGGGAAGAGGCAGGGCGGGGCGGAGCCTCACGGAAGGGGTGAAGTGGGGGCAGGGCTGGGGCAGCAGGAGGGGGTGGTCAGTGGTGCGGCCCTCAGGCCAATGTACCAGTCCTCATGTGGCCCTCATGGTCATTTGAGTTTGAGACCCCTGATTTAAGTCTTTTGCTGTAAGGCACTCTCTCCACCCTCAAATCATTTTTGTGGTTCCAGTTTACCAAATGATCCCGCTCAATCTATATGACTGCCCTGTCCCCCTCATTATTTACCATTCCACCAATGTGTGCATTATCCCAAATTTCATCAGCAATGATTTTATATTTACTTTGAGACCATCGATGAAAATGTTGAATAACATCAGGTCTTGTCCTGATCCCTGTAGGACTCTCTAGAAACCCATTCAATGATGATTCCTCACTGACAACTACTTTTTAAGGCTGGTCAGTTAGCCAGTTCTTAATCCATTTAACGTACGTTATATTGAGATTGCATAGTTCCAATTTTTGCTTCAGAATGTCACGCCGAAGTCAAATTCTTACAAAATTCTAAGTATATTACATCCACACAGATACCTTTGTCAACCAAACTTGTAATCTTGTCTAAGAATTAAATGAAGTTTGTTTAGCAAGACCTGTTTTCCATTAAACCATATAACTGGCATTAATTATATTCCTATCCCTTAATTCTTTATTAACTGAATCCCATATCAGCTTGTCCATTATTTTGCCTAGGGCTGATGTCAAACTAACTGTTCCACTGTCCCTCACGCCATCCTGCTTGCCCTTTTTGAATACTGGCACATATGTACTTTTCCAGACTCGGCTTACAATATAAAACAAGTGTCTGAGACAAATTAATAGAGAGAAGGGGTGGGAAAGAAGACAAGAGTAAAAGAAATAAGATCACATTGTTACACAGATAACTGACCGCCCAAGCCAAAAGTTCCTGATTGTTTCAGGTGTTGTGGTAATGTTTGTTTTTTTACATAGATAATTCAGTACAGGTTTGCAAAATAATATCCCATATGCAGCAGATGAAGTTTAGAAGCGAAAAACCTGTTAGACTAGATAATCCATCTCCCTGCCAATGACAATGCAAAGTGAAGTCTGCATTCACAGTTCAGATCAAAGCATCCAGCCCAGCATGCTTGATTTGATCCCGCAAATCTCTGAGGTCAGTAACACTGGCTACTACTGTTTTTCACAAAGTACAATCCTACAACAAAATGGAAAACATACTGGATAAGCACAACCAAATTCATGCAGAAGCACAACCAAATTCATAGTACAGCAATCTTTTGCTGGGTGTCAAATTTAAATCCTTTGAGAAGGTATTCAAGTAGCCATACCACCTGTCTGGTTTTGCTGCTCACTGGTTCTTGGTCTTTTGAGAGATTTAGTCACCTGGTTTAATAGGTTTTTTACACATCTCCCTCCGTCCCTCAATACATTTTCATTTCCAGCCAAAATGAACAAGCAAACAGCTTGAGAACAGCTGGGAGGCCTGACTGCCTTTCATTATTGTGCATCTGTGATATCAGGATTAAATCCTGCCTTAGGGTCCATCTGGAATGCATAGAAATGTAGTGCTGTTGAAATATTTCTACATAGTGCAAAGAAAAATTAACAAGTAAAGACATCACAGTTTGGCAAACAAAATGCATAACATACATTTTTGCCCTATACAGTGGACTTTTTGTAAAGGACAATTTTGTAAAGGACAATCTTTTTATTAGGACTGCCAGGGTGAAGAGGGGGAAGTTACTTCCTCTATCAAAGATGTCTGTGAAAGTCTTTTGTGATATGATAATTGGAACTTCTATGGCAGTAATAAGGTCTTGTCATTTAGAATCTGTTCAAATTCAACTGTCTTTTTGCTAGATTGTATGGTATGATTTACAGTCATATTTGAGGATTTGTGAATGCTTTGTTACCAAAAGTTTATACACACACCATCAACAACTATTTAAAACAATCCTTAGTTCTTGACTGCAAAGGAAATTGCTAACTTGTTAGAATAACTTTCAAAGGATTCCTAACTATCTAGATAAGAAATACTACAAACAGATTACAATTCAGGTTCTGCTTCTCTGACTATGAAATGGGATGGGCTGTATGTGGAATGTCCTGCAGGTGAAAAGAAATATCTATCCCTTGCATAGTGTAAAAATCCATTTGGACCTTCTGCAGTGCAGCATGTGTGGGGAAGGAAAGGCTAGGCTATGGGTGTTCTGGGGGAGAGGCAGGGTTTGGGGTTCCATTGCTACTTGGTCCTCTTGTCTTCTGTTCCGTGGGGGATGAGGCTGCAGAGCCTACTTCAGCCAATAAACTAGACCAGGTTTTGTAGCCACTCTGTGGTTTGAGGGAAAGGATTCCTTCACCACAGTAGCCTTCCGCATCTGCCTAGCATCTAACCTGGCTAGTCGGCTGGCTGCTGGGCAGAGATTTTAGCTTTCAGGGCAATCAGAAAAGTTCTGTTACAGTATTTAGAACCCACCAGAAAGAGTGAACAAATTCACACAAGATCTGTTAATACAATTCAACTAAAAAAACAAACAAAACAAAACAAAACAAAAAACAAGAAAAGAAAAGAAAAGAAAAGAAAAGAAAAGAAAAGGAGAAATATGGGTATCCAGATGACATGCCTTATAACTAAAATGATCAAGGCAGGAGCAAAGAGGGTAACAAATTAAACTAGTATAGTACCTGTGCATAACTCTTTACTAAGAAGCAGATCAATTGTGATATTTTTGCTCTCATTATTGATACTCTATAATTCAGCTAATTTATGCTGATGTATATAAATGCTAATTTAAAATCCTGTTGTTGTATGAATAGAAATTCTTATTCTAGGTCACAGTTAGAGGTTTCTAACATTTTTTAGTTACAAACAGGTAAGTTTCTTTCCCTTCCAGGCCTGTACAGCTTTACTCATGATACAAAGACACCCTGGTTTTAGGAAGGTATATGAAAGAGTCCTTACTTTTTTTTAACCCTCTAAAACAGTTCTAAAGGAGATTTTCTGCACAATATATGTAATAATATCAGAATACATGATGGTATGTTATGGAATACATATTTTATTGACACTCATTTGGAATGACTGTATAACTCCTCACATTCATGGATATTTGGTTACCTGCACTGCAAGCTTATAGGGACAAAATAAGAAAGGCTAAGCCACAAAAGGAGTTACACCTAGTAAGGGACATAAAAGGCTATAAGAACTTCTTTCAAAACATTAGAAGCAAAAGACATGAAGGAAAGTGTAGGTCCTCCACTCAGTGGGAAAACGAGAGCTAATAACTGATGAAATCAAGAAGTCTGTGTTGTTTAATGCTTGTTTTGCTTCATTCTTCATGGAGAACAGATAATCAACACAATTAATATTAACAAGGGGGAAGGAACACAAGCCAAAATAAAGAAAGAACAGCTTAAAGAATATTCTGATAAATTGTTGGCAGGGCATGATGAAATTCATCCTAGGAACCAGTTAAAGCAATCTTGGAACCATTAGCAATGATCTTTGAGAACTCCTGGATGATGTGTCCAAGAGGACTGAAGAAGGGCAAACATAATACCTGTCTTTAAAAAGGGGAACAAAGAGGACCCATGGAATTACAGGCCAGTCAGCCTAACTGCGATACCTGGTAAAAGACTGAAACAAATTATTTAAACAATCAATTTGTAACACTTAGAGGATAATAGGGTTATAAGGAATAGCCAGCATGGATTTGTCATGAACAAATCATGCCAAACCAACCTAATTTCCTTCTTTGACAGGTTTGCTGGCCTGGTCATAGGGGGAAGGCGTAGACATGACAGATCTTGATTTTAGTGAAGTTTTCGACACAGTCCCTCATGACATTCTTTTAAGTAAACTAGGGAAATATGGTCCAGATAAAATTACTAGAAGGTGGGTGCACAATTGGTTGAAAGCCATAGACATTACTACAGAACAGCTTTAGACAGAAATTCTGTGCTTGAACAACAAGCATATAGCAGTAGGAATATTCTACCAACCATCTGACCAGGATGATGATGGTGACAGTGAAATGCTCAAGGAGATTAAACAAAAAACCCAATAATAATGGGGGATTTCAACTATCCCCAAAATGACAGGGTACATATCACCTCAGGATGAGATGCAGAGATAAAATTTCTAGATACCATTAATGACTGCTTCTTGGAGCACCTAGCCTGAAACCCACAAAGGGAGAGGTAATTCCTGATTTAGTCCTAAGCAGCGCAGAGGATCTGGTCCAAGAACTGAATATAGCTGAACTGCTTGATAATAGCAACCAACATCCTTGTGGGGCGGAAATTACCAAAGAAACCTATCACAGTAGCACTGAACTTCAAAAAGGAGAGCTATGCTAAAATGAGGAGGATAGTTAAATGGAAATTACAGGGAACAGTCACAAAAGTGAAATGCCTGCAAGCTTCAAGGAAACTTTTTTTAAAACATCATAACAGAAGCTCAAACTACACGTATACCACAAATTAAAACAGTAAGAGTAAAAGAGGCAGATAGAGACAAAAATATATCTTTTAAAAATTGGAAGTCAAATCCTACCGAGAAAAATAGAAAGGAAAAAACTCTGGCAAGTCAAGTATAAATAAGCAGGCCAAAGAAGAATTTGAAAAGCAACTACCAAAAGACAAAAAACTAACAGCAAAATTGTTTTGAAGTACATCAGAAGCAGGAAGCCTGCCAAACACCCAGAAGGGCCACTGGATGATTGAGCACTCAAGAAGAAAAGGAATACTAGTGGCACCTGAGAGACTAACCAATTTATTTGAGCATAAGCTTTCGTGAGCTACAGCTCACTTCATCCGATGAAGTGAGCTGTAGCTCACAAAAGCTTACGCTCAAATAAATTGGTTAGTCTCTAAGGTGCCACTAGTACTCCTTTTCTTTTTGCGAATACAGACTAACACGGCTGCTACTCTGAAACCTGAGCACTCAAGGAAGACAAGGAAACAGAGTAGGAATAAGTGGTCAGTTTTTACAATGGACAGAAGTAAACAGTGGGATCCCTCAAAGATCTGTGCTGGGACCAGTGCTGTTCAACACATTCATAAATGGTCTGAAAAAGGCGATGAAACAGGGAGGTGGCAAAGTTTGCAGATGATACATTACTCAAGATAGTTAAGTTGAAAGCTGACTTTGAAGAGTTATAAAGGGATCTCACAAAAGTAGGTGACCGGATAACAAAATGGCAGATGAAATTCGAAGTTGATAAATGCAAAGTAATGCACACTGGAAAAACATAATCCCAGCTACACATACAAACTGAAGGGATCTAAATTAGCTGTTACCACTCAAGAAAGAGATCTTGGCATTATTGTGGATAGTTCTGGAAAACAGTTGCTCAATGGGCAACAGCAGTCAAAAAAGCTAACAGAATATTAGGAGCCATTAGCAAAGAGATAGATATTAAGACAGAAAATAATGCCACTATATGAATCCATGGTATGCCTGGGTGCAGTTCTAGTTGTCTCATATCAAAAAAGATATATTAGAATTCAAAAAGGTTCAAAGAAGGGCAACAAAAATTATTAGGGGTATGGAACAGTTTCCATTTCAGGAGAGATTAAAAACACTGGGACTGTTCATCTCAGAAAAGAGACAACTAAAGGGGGATATGATAGAGGTCTATAAAATCATGAATGGTGTGGAGAAAGTTAATAAGGAAGTGTTATTTACTCCTTCCCACCATAATACAAGTACCAGTGGTCACCGAATAAAATTAATAGGCAGCAGGTTTAAAACAAACAAAAGGAAGTACATCACACAACACACAGTCAACCTGTAGAATTCATTGCCATAGGACGTTGTGAAGGTCAAAAGTATAACTGGGTTCAAAAAAGAATTACATAAGTTCATAGAGGATAGGTCCAACCATGGCTATTAGTCAAGATAGTCAGGGGCACAACCCCATGCTCTGGATATCCCTAAACCTTTGACTGCTAGAAGCTGGGACTGGATGACAGTGGATGGATCACCTGATAAATTGACCTGTTCTGTTCATTCCCTCTGAAGCATCTGGCACTGGCCACTGTCAGAAGACAGGATACTGGGCTCGACGGACCGTTGGTCAGCATGCCCATTCTTATACTCTTATTCAGAGTAGCTCTCAGTGGTTCACTGTCGAACTGTGAGGACCTATCTAGTGGGGTTCCACAGGGGTCAGTCCTGAGTCCAGTACTATTCAATATTGTCATAATGACTTGGATAATGGGGTGGAGAATACGCTTATAAAATCTGCACAAGGAACTAAGTTGAGAGGGGCTGCAAGCACTTTGGAGGACAGAATTAGAATTCAAAGCAACCTTGATAAATTGTGAAATTGATCTGAAATTGGCAAGATAAAATTCAGTAAAGATAAGTGCAAAGTATTTGACTTAGAAAGGAAAAATCAAATGCACAACTACAAAATGGGGGAAAACTGGCTAGGTGGTAGTTCTGCTGAAAAAGATCTCGGTGTTACAACGCATCACAAATTGAATATGAGTCAACAATGTGATAGAGTTGTGAAAAAGGCAAATATCTTTCTGGAGTGTATTAACAGAAGCATCTTATGTAAGACATGGGAGGCAACTCTCCTGCTCTTTTCAGCACTGCTGAAGCCTCAGCAATAGTAATGTGTTCAGTTAATTCTGGGCAGCACATTTTAGGAAAGAAATGGACAAATTGGGGAGAGCAGAGGAGAGTAACAAAAATGATAAAAGGTTTAGAAAACCTGACTTGTGAGGAAAGGTTAAAAATGGTCATGTTTAACCTTGAGAAAAAAAGACTGAGGGAGGGATCTGCTTACAGTCTTCAAATATGTAAAAGGGTGTTATAAAGAGAATTGTAATCAATTGCTCCCCACGTCCACTGAAGGAAGGACAAGCAATGGGCTTAATCTGTAACAAGGGAGATTTAAGTTAGATGTTAGGAAACACTTCATAACTATAAGGATAGTTAAGATCTGGAATAGGCTTCCAAGTGAGGTTGTGGAATCCCCATCATGGGAGGTTTTTAAGAACAAGTTGGACAAACAGCTGTCAGGGATGGTCTAGGTTTACTTGGTCCTGTCTCAGAGCAAAAGGCTGGACTTGATGACTTCTTTCGTGTACCTTCCAGCCCGATATTTCTACAATTCTATGTTTACCTTGCATAGTGATGACTAATTTTAGTCTTAAAATTTCCCAAATTCGTAATGGGAGTTTGTTTTTATTAAAATATGTCATCTTTTTGCATCAATGTGATAATTTAGCTTAAAATGTCATAAGAATTAATAAACAAAAAGCTATTTGATCAAAGACACTTCCAATACAGCACAAAATAAGCAAAAAAAGACCTATTAGATTGGGGATAGCTATTTAATAGGCCAAGTTAAACAAGACACAATTAGGGCTATTTTGTTCCTTATCCCACAAATTCAGGCTCATATATATGAATTTAAGACATGTAAAGGCAGTCCTAATTATGTCATATAACCTGTCTACAGTTCAATTTCCCCATCTGTAAAGCTGAGACAAATTATATTTATAAACCTTTATAAAAAGCACTGAGAAACTAGGGGTGAAAAACATTATATAACTGCTTATATTATTATTATAGTGTTTTATTTGACCATTTAAAGAGCTAATCTCTTACTATTATAGCTGTTTTTTTTAGTTACAGTGAAATGTCACATATGGTTGATTTGTTAGCTTTTAAAATTTGCTTCTTGGTACCAGGGAAAATGTTTTTCATTATTTTTATTTATATAGGCAAGTGGTTTTCCAGAAGTATATGAGAACAAGGCCCCTACCATGAAGAGCTTACAATTTAAACAGTTCCAATGAAGGAAGGTAGAGGGTGTAATGAAATCAGAGTGATTTATTAACAAAGTTTAGCATGCATCATATTAACATTTCTCTATTTATTTTAAAAATAGAACTAATTTAATTTATCCTTTTTTTTCTTTTCAGGGAGGAGTCAAGTTATTCTTGAAATAAATGTGTAGGTTAGTAGGCAGGCGGGAGGCAAAGATAATGACAAAATTTCAAGCCTGAGAAATTGGTAGGAAAGTAGAATGGCCAATAGTAACAGGGAAGTAGAAAAAGAAGGATTTGGATGAAAAGGCAATTGTATTACATATTCAATTGGACATATGTCATGTGACTGAATGAATGAAGACTGATTCAGGATTAAGGGTATCATATAGAACATTGTTACGGGAAGTTAAATGACAAATATCTCATTTTTATTTTGAAGGATTCCAGCTGTCAGAGATATTTCACATCTTTGTCTCAACCCTTTTTACTTTTTCATTTAGTACTTAAGACTAACATACAGGATGCTGAATGATGTTGCCTGAAGGCACCACTGCTCCATCTGTTGTAACTACTGTTCTGTAGTTTGATGGTCATATTGACAACTTTCCTGTTTTGTCCTGTCTCCCAGGCTGAGGAAGCTACAAATCACATTCTCAGTGTTGTGGCAACAAGCAAAAAACCCCTCAAAATTCTTTACCATAAACAGATTTCTTCTTGCCAATAAGGAAAAACACCAAAGTAAAGTAATATTATCTAGAATAGCCTAAGGCTACTCTTTATATATCCAATTGAACAGTTTGTTGTAGAATGTCAGTGTGACAAATATGCACCTTAATTATTCCAATTGTTTGGGTACATCATTTCTATGATATTGATTAATAACAACTGATAATTTAATAGTGTACAAAACAAAATTAAGAATATTGATCAGTATCTTCCTTTTTTGATTTGTACAGCTAAACTATTTTTTTCCTTGGAAGATACTCAATGACATGTGAAATGTCTTAAAACACTTACAGAATATTTCACAGCCGTGAATAAGATTTTTTTTCAAGACTGTCAGTTCCAATAATGAACACAAAAATAACCCCCTCAACTCTCCAGACATCTGTAGCAGAAGATCAAACAGAATATAATTACAGGGAAAAGTTAGTGCACTAGGTTTCAGATAGGACAGAGACCACTGAACTGTAAATCTAAACCAAACCCTGACTGTCAAGCCTTTTGAATGAATGGTAGAAGACTTAAAAGTCTGACAGCTGTCTTGAGAAAAATTGTACTTTGGAGTCAGAAACTGTTCGATTTACTCCTCCTATAATTTTCACACACACCCCACTTTTTATTTCCTCATTGCTCCAGCTAATATGTTGAAGATTAATAGCTAATATCTGAACAGTCCATGCCCCATCAGAGTTACAAAGAAAGATCTGGAACTGGAAATCTAGCATATAGAAAGATCAGAAAAAATTAAGGCATAATAAAACCCAGAAATTAAAGGTGGTGGGGGAGGGGGGGGGAAGGGAAATTGCAGCTGAACGGTATAAAACAAAATCTACCAGAAACTTCATGCACTATGAGATGGAATGAGCTGAAGAGAGTAATGAAGTATAGTATAACACCACTACATTATAATGCTATGACCCTACCTCTTTCCTTAGGTCTTGTCTTCTGTGGAAAAAAATGATGTGTTCTTAATCTAGCTAACCTGAGGTAGAATCCTAATGAAGACAAGACAGCTGCAGTTTTCACACGAGTTAGCAGGTCAACTTAAAGACTATAGGAGAGTCTAAGGGTATGTCTACACTATGAAATTAGGTCGATTTTATAGAAGTAAATTTTTAGAAATCGATTTTATACAGTCGATTGCATATGTCCCCACTAAGCACATTAAGTCAGCAGAGTGCGTCCTCACTACCATGGCTAGCATCGATTTACAGAGCGGTGCACTGTGGGTAGCTATCCTACGGTTCCTGCAGTCTCCAGTGCCCACTGGAATTCTGGGTTAAGCTCCCAATGCCTGATGGGGCAAAAACATTGTCGTGGGTGGTTTCGGGTACATGTCGTCAGTCGCCCCTGTGAAAGCAATGGCAGACAATCGTTTCACGCCTTTTTTCCTGTTACCCGTGCAGACGCCATACCACGGCAAGCATGGAGCCCGCTCAGCTCACCGTCACTGCTGCTGTTGTGAGCATTGTAAACACCTCAAGCATTATCCTGGAGTATATGCAGAACCAGGCTAAGAGACGCCAGCACAAGGAGGATTTTGATGAGGACATGGACACAGACATTCCTGAAAGCACAGGCTGTGGCAATTGGGACATCATGGTGGCAGTGGGGCTGGTTGGTACAGTGGAACGCTGATTCTGGGCCAGGCAAACAAGCACAGACTGGTGGGACCACATAGTGTTGCAGGTATGGGATGATTCACAGTGGCTGCAAAACTTTCGCATGCGTAAGGCCACTTTCCTGGAACTCTGGGAGTTGCTTTCCCCCACCCTGAACCGCAGGAGTACCAAGATGAGAACTGCCCTGATAGTTGAGAAGTGAGTGGCAATAGTGCTGTGTAAGCCTGCAATGCCTGACTGCTACCAGTCAGCTGGGAATCAATTTGGAGTGGGCAAGTCTACTGTGGGGGCTGCTGTGTGATCCAAGTAGCCAATGTAATCACTGACGTTCTGTTATCAAGGGTAGTGACTCTGCAAAATGTGCAGGTCATACTGGATGGCTTTGCTGCAATGGGATTCCCTAACTGTGGTGGCTAGATGGAACGCATATCCCCATCTTGGCACCAGACCACCTTGACAACCAGTACGTGAAGTGCAAGGGGTACTTCTCAATGGTGCTGCAAGCACTGGTGGATCACAAGGGACGTTTCATCGACATCAACGTGGGATGGCCAGGAAAGGTGCATGACGCTCCCATCTTTAGGAACTCCAGGCTGTTTGAGAAGCTGCAAGAAGGGACTTTCTGTAAGCCAACCACTCTACCCCCTTCGAAATAAAGTAATTATTGTTTTGAAACCATGCATTCTTTCTTTATTAATTAAAAAAAAAAAAGAGACAACGGACAAGGTATCCCGGGTGGGGTGGGGGAGGAGGGAAGGACAAGGCCACATTATTTATTTGAGCCACACTAAAAATCAAACTGTTTGAATGACAGCCTTCTGTTGCTTAGGCCATCCTCTGGAGTAGAGTGGCTGGGTGCCCGGAGCTCCCCCCCCGCGTTCTTGGGCATCTGGGTGAGGCGGATATGGAACTTGGGGAGGAGGACATGCGGTTATACAGTGGATGCAGTGGGGGGCTGTGCTCTTGTTGGCTTTCCTACAGCTCCAACAGACACTTCATCATGTCCGTTTGCTCCCCCATTAGCCTCAGCATTGCATCCTGCCTCCGCTCTTCACGCTCACTTTATTCTTTCCTGGCCTCTGCCACTGAATACCTCCATGCATTAAGCTGAGCCCTAACAGTGCGGGAGGACTGCATGAGCTCGGAAAACATGTCATCGCAAGTGCATTTTTTTCACCTTCTAATCTGTGATAACCTCTGAGATGGAGATGATAGAAACGTAGAACATTTGCACCCAGGGGAAGATAAAAAGGGAGAGTAAAATTTAAGATGATACATTTCTGAGGACAAAAGGGAGACTCTTTCACAGTGAATCAAGCAATTCACAGCAGACAGCACCTGTGCTTTAGGTACAAGGTCACATTTTGCCTTTTACATTGAGCGCCTGCCGGTATGGTGACACATCACACACAGCTGGGCAACAGAATTCGGTTTCCAGTCAGCCACGGTAAGCCTTTTGGTAAGCGGGATTGGCTTTTTATACCTTCATAACATGTTGGAATGTTTTCAAACTGCAGCACCCTCCCTTCCCAGAGCAAGCAATGGGTTGGGTTTCACATTTAAAAGTAGGGGCTGCGGTTTTCGGGTGGATGTACAGCGCACACCTACCCCCACGCCACTGTGTGGCTATTCTCCGGGATGATCCCTTCACACCTTCCCCCCGCCGCGTGGCTATTCTCTGGGATGATCCCTTTTAGCCAAGCGCAAACAGCCCAGCATGAATGGGGTCCTTTTACTGTTCCCTTACAAAAATTCCCCTAGTTCAACCAGCTGACCATGAATGATATCACTCTCCTGAGGCTAACACAAAAAGATATAGACCGGATGTTGCTTGAATGCGACCAAAACCCAGGACCATTCGCTGCCATGCTTTGTGCTGCAATGATTCAAGAATACTTGCTTCTGGTTTGGCATGGTAAAGTGTCCTACCGTGGAGGACAAAATAAGGCAGCCCTCCCCAGAAACCTTCTGCAAAGGCTTTCAGAGTACCTCCAGGAGAGCATCCCAATACTTCAGGGCAAATCAAACATTAAACACAATTGCTTTTAAACCCTGTAGTGTAGTTATAAATGTGCACTCACCAGAGGTGCCTTCTCCAGCTTCAGGCTCAGGGATCCCATCTTGGGTGGGTATTGGCTCCAGGGTGATGAAAAGGTCCTGGCTTCCGGGGAGAACGGATTCACCGCTTGCCTGCTATGCATTCTCCTCCTCCTCCTCCTCTTCCTCATCCCCCAAATCCTCCTCCCTGTTGCGCAAGACTCCCCCCTTGCAGATGTCCACGGACAGTGGTGGGATAGTGGTAGGGTCCCCCACTAGAATGCCATGCAGCTGATCCTAGAAGCGGCATGTATGGGGCTCTGACCCGGAGTGACTGCTTGCCTCCTTTATCTTTTGGTAGGCTTGCCTGAGCTCCTTAACTTTCACACGGCACTGCTGTGTGTCCCTGTTGTAGCCTCTGTCCAACATGCCCTGTGAGATTTTGGCAAATATATTTGCATTTCTTCTTTTTGATCGGGGTTCGGCCTGCACAGATGCTTCTCCCCATACAGCAATCAGATCCAGTGTCTCCCTTTTGGTCCATGCTGGAGCTCATTTGCGATTCTGGGGGGACTGCATTGTCACCTGTGCTGCTGAGTTCGCCACGCTGACCGAACAGGAAATGAAATTCAAAAGTTCCCAGGGCTTTTCCTGTGTACCTGGTTAGTGCTTGGGAGTTCAAAGTGCTGTCCAGAGCAGTCACAATGGAGCACTCTGGGATAGCTCCCGGAGGCCAATACCGTCAATTTGCATCTGCACTACCCCAAATTCGACCCAGCAAGGTCGATTTTAGCACTACTCCCCTCGCCGGGGAGGAGTACAAAAGTTGATTTTAAGAGCCCTTTAGGTCGACGGAACAGGGTTGGTTGTGTGGACGCAGTCATTTTTAAATCGACCTAACACGGCTAAATTCGACCTAACCCCGTAGTGTAGACCAGGCCTTAGGGTATGTCTACACTACGAAATTAGGTCGAATTTATAGAAGTCGGTTTTTTAGAAATCGTTTTTATATATTCGAGTGTGTGTGTCCCCACAGAAAATGCTCTAAGTGCATTAAGTGCATTAACTCGGCGGAGTGCTTCCACAGTACCCAGGCTAGAGTCGACTTCCGGAGCGTTGCACTGTGGATAGCTATCCCACAGTTCCCTCAGTCTCCGCTGCCCATTGGAATTCTGGGTTGAGATCCCAATGCCTGATGGGGCTAAAACATTGTCGCGGGTGGTTCTGGGTACATATCGTCAGGCCCCCGTTCCCTCCCTCCCTCCGTGAAAGCAGCAGCAGACAATCATTTTGCGCCTTTTTTCTTGAGTTACCTGTGCAGACGCCATACCACGGCAAGCATGGAGCCTGCTCAGGTAACCGTCACCGTATGTCTCCTGGGTGCTGGCAGACGTGGTACTGCATTGCTACACAGCAGCAGCAACCCCTTGCCTTGTGGCAGCAGACAGTACAATAGGACTGGTAGCCGTCATCGCCATGTCCGAGGTGCTCCTGGCCACGTCGGCCAGGAGCGCCTGGGCAGACATGGGTGCAGGGACTACATTAGAAGTGACTTGACCAGCTCATTCTCTTTAGTCCTGCAGTCAGTCCTATTGAACCATCTTATGGTGAGCAGGCAGGCGATACGGATTGCTAGCAGTCCTATTGTAACATCTTCTGCCGGGCAGGCAAGAGATGAGGATGGCTAGCAGGCCTATTGTACCATCTTCTGCCGAGCAGCCATGAGATGTGGATGGCTTGCAGTCCTTCTGCACCGTCTGCTGCCAGCCAAAGATGTAAAAGATAGATGGAGTGGATCAAAACAAGAAATAGACCAGATTTGTTTTGTACTCATTTGCTCCCAACCCCCCCCCCCCCCCCCCCCCCCCCCCCCCGTCTAGGGGACTCATTCCTCTAGGTCATACTGCAGTCACTCACAGAGAAGGTGCAGCGAGGTAAATCTAGCCATGTATCAATCAGACGCCAGACCAACCTGCTTGTTCCAATAAGAACAATTACTTAGGTGCACCATTTCTTATTGGAACCCTCCGTGAAGTCCTGCCTGAAATACTCCTTGATGTAAACCCACCCCCTTTGTTGATTTTAATTCCCTGTAAGCCATCCTGTAAGCCATGTCATCAGTCACCCCTCCCTCCATCAGAGCAACGGCAGACAATCGTTCCGCGCCTTTTTTCTGTGCGGACGCCGTACCAAGGCAAGCATGGAGGCCACTCAGCTCACTTTGGCAATTAGGAGCACATTAAACACCACACGCATTATCCAGCAGTATATGCAGCACCAGAACCTGGCAGAGCGATACCAGGCAAGGAGGCGACATCAGCGCGGTCACGTGAGTGATCAGGACATGGACACAGGTTTCTCTGAAAGCATGGGCCCTGCCAATGCATGCATCATGGTGCTAATGGGGCAGGTTCATGAGGTGGAACGCCGATTCTGGGCTCGGGAAACAAGCACAGACTGGTGGGACTGCATAGTGTTGCAGGTCTGGGACGATTCCCAGTGGCTGCGAAACTTTCGCATGCGTAAGGGCACTTTCATGGAACTTTGTGACTTGCTTTCCCCTGCCCTGAAGCGCATGAATACCAAGATGAGAGCAGCCCTCACAGTTGAGAAGCGAGTGGCGATAGCCCTGGGAAGCTTGCAACGCCAGACAGCTACCGCCAGACAGCTACCGGTCAGTTGGGAATCAATTTGGAGCGGGCAAATCTACTGTGGGGGCTGCTGTGATGCAAGTAGCCCACGCAATCAAAGATCTGCTGATATCAAGGGTAGTGACCCTGGGAAATGTGCAGGTCATAGTGGATGGCTTTGCTGCAATGGGATTCCCTAACTGTGGTGGTGCCATAGACGGAATCCATATCCCTATCTTGGCACCAGAGCACCAAGCCGGCGAGTACATAAACCGCAAGGGGTACTTCTCAATAGTGCTGCAAGCTCTGGTGGATCACAAGGGACGTTTCACCAACATCAATGTGGGATGGCCGGGAAAGGTACATGACGCTCGCATCTTCAGGAACTCTGGTCTGTTTCAAAAGCTGCAGGAAGGGACTTTATTCCCAGACCAGAAAATAACTGTTGGGGATGTTGAAATGCCTGTAGTTATCCTTGGGGACCCAGCCTACCCCTTACTGCCATGGCTCATGAAGCCGTACACAGGCAGCATGGACAGTAGTCAGGAGCTGTTCAACTACAGGCTGAGCAAGTGCAGAATGGTGGTAGAATGTGCATTTGGACGTTTAAAGGTGCGCTGGCGCAGTTTACTGACTCGCTTAGACCTCAGCGAAACCAATATTCCCACCGTTATTACTGCTTGCTGTGCGCTCCACAATATCTGTGAGAGTAAGGGGGAGACGTTTATGGCGGGGTGGGAGGTTGAGGCAAATCGCCTGGCTGCTGGTTACGTGCAGCCAGACACCAGGGCGGTTAGAAGAGCACAGGAGGGCGCGGTGCGCATGAGAGAAGCTTTGAAAACCAGTTTCATGACTGGACAGGCTACGGTGTGAAAGTTCTGTTTGTTTCTCCTTGATGAAACCCCCCACCCCTTGGTTCACTCTACTTCCCTGTAAGCTAACCACCCTCCCCTCCTCCCTTCGATCACCGCTTGCAGAGGCAATAAAGTCATTGTTGATTCACATTCATGAATTCTTTATTCATTCATCACACAAATAGGCGGATGACTACCAAGGTAGCCCAGGAGGAGTGGTGGAGGAGGGAAGGAAAATGCCACACAGCACTTTAAAAGTTTACAACTTTAAAATTTATTGAATGCCAGCCTTCTGTTTTTTGGGCAATCCTCTGTGGTGGAGTGGCTGGTTGGCCAGAGGCCCCCCCACCACGTTCTTGGGCGTCTGGGTGAGGGGGCTATGGAACTTGGGGAGGAGGGTGGTTGGTTACACAGGGGCTGTAGCGGCAGTCTGTGCTCCAGCTGCCTTTGCTGCAGCTCAACCATACACTGGAGCATACTGGTTTGATCCTCCAGCAGCCTCAGCATTGAATCCTGCCTCCTCTCATCACGCTGCCGCCACCTTTCAGCTTCAGCCCTCTCTTCAGCCCGCCACTTACTCTCTTCAGCTCGGTCATTTTGTGCTTTCCTGCACTCTGACATTATTTGCCTCCACGCATTTGTCTGTGCTCTGTCAGTGTGGGAGGACAGCATGAGCTCAGAGAACATTTCATCACGAGTGTGTTTTTTTTTCTTTCTAATCTTCACTAGCCTCTGGGAAGGAGAAGATCCTGTGATCATTGAAACACATGCAGCTGGTGGAGAAAAAAAAAAGGGACAGTGGTATTTAAAAAGACACATTTTATAGAACAATGGGTACACTCTTTCAGGGTAAACCTTGCTGTTAACATTACATACATAGCACATGTGCTTTCGTTATAAGGTCGCATTTTGCCTCCCCCCACCGCGTGGCTACCCCCTCAACCCTCCCCCCTCCCCGTGGCTAACAGCGGGGAACACTTCTGTTCAGCCACAGGCAAGCAGCCCAGCAGGAACGGGCACCTCTGAGTGTCCCCTTAAGAAAAGCACCCTATTTCAACCAGGTGACCATGAATGATATCTCACTCTCCTGAGGATAACACAGAGAGGATGTTGTTTGAACGCCAGCAAACGTACACTGCAATGCTTTGTTATACAATGATTCCCGAGTACGTGCTACTGGCCTGGAGTGGTAAAGTGTCCTACCATGGAGGACGCATTAAGGCTGCCCTCCCCAGAAACCTTTTGCAAAGGCTTTGGGAGTACATCCAGGAGAGCCACCAATGCCAGGGCAAATTAATCCTTTCATATGCTTGCTTTTAAACTATGTATAGTATTTTAAAAGGTACACTCACCGGAGGTCCCTTCTCCGCCTGGCGGGTCCAGGAGGCAGCCTTGGGTGGGTTCGGGGGGTACTGGCTCCACGTCCAGGGTGAGAAACAGTTCCTGGCTGTCGGGAAAACCGGTTTCTCTGCTTGCTTGCTGTGAGCTATCTACAACCTCATCATCATCATCATCTTCTTCGTCCCCAAAACCTGCTTCCGTGTTGCCTCCATCTCCACTGAGGAGTCAAACAACACGGCTGGGGTAGTGGTGGCTGAACCCCCTAAAATGGCATGCAGCTCATCATAGAAGCGGCATGTTTGGGGCTCTGACCCAGAGCTGCTGTTCGCCTCTCTGGTTTTCTGGTAGGCTTGCCTCAGCTCCTTAAGTTTCATGTGGCACTGCTTCGGGTCCCTGTTATGGCCTCTGTCCTTCATGCCCTGGGAGATTTTGACAAAGGTCTTGGCATTTCAAAAACTGGAACGGAGTTCTGATAGCACAGATTCCTCTCCCTATACAGCGATCAGATCCCGTACCTCCCGTTCAGTCCATGCTGGAGCTCTTTTGCGATTCTGGGACTCCATCATGGTCACCTCTGCTGATGAGCTCTGCACTCACCTGCAGCTTGCCACGCTGGCCAAACAGGAAATGAAATTCAAAAGTCGGGGGCCTTTTCCTGTCTACCTGGCCAGTGCATCTGAGTTGAGAGTGCTGTCCAGAGCGGTCACAATGGAGCACTCTGGGATAGCTCACGGAGGCCAATATCGCCGAATTGTGTCCACAGTACCCCAAATTCAACCCGGCAAGGCCGATTTCAGCGCTAATCCCCTTGTCAGGGGTGGAGTAAGGAAATCGATTTTAAGAGCCCTTTAAGTGGAAAAAAAGGGCTTCATCGTGTGGACGGGTGCAGGTTTACATCGATTTAACGGTGCTAAATTCGACCTAAAGTCCTAGTGTAGACCAGGGCTTAGTCTCTATCTCAATGTGATAATGTGTCAAAACTACAAAACTCCCTTATTTCACTAGAATTTTTACCTTGAATTAGCGAATTCAAGTTAAGAAAACCTCTTTTTTTCCCTTATCAGGAGATGTGTGCCCAAAGGGATGCTTTCAAGGAGCAGCTCCATTCTCCAGAACACAAGGATTGCAACTGTGGCGGGCCCTTGTGTGTGGCGCAGAAGGTGTACGGTGGGGAAGGCTCCATGCATACCAGGGTCAGCTCCAATTTGGCCCTAAAAGTTTAAACACTGTGATTTAAGCTTAGCTATAATTAAACAAGCTGAAATTCATGCAGATTTGATCCTCAATCATACTTTTTTAGGCTAGACTTTTAATTTAGTGCTGTGCAAGTCACACTACAATTCTCATGTATATAGATTGAGCTCCCACCCTGTTGTGAATATGTGCACACTGGCTATAGCTCAAGTTTCCCACTCAAGGGTGGTGTCATTTATTGTTAATGTATCATAGAATCATAGAATATCAGGGTTGGAAGGGACCTCAGGAGGTCATCTAGTCCAACCCTCTGCTCAAAGCAGGACTGATCCCCAATTAATGTAAATAACTTCTATTTCATCTTAGGCTTTTCTCCAGAGCTTAACTGTTCCTATGGTTTTCCTTGCAGAAATTTCTGCAACCCAACTTCTGCCTCAATGAGAAGACCTTTTATAATTTGAGTTGGAGATAAAAGGCCCACCTGAAGTGACCTCAGAGTCCGCCAAAATAATTCTGTACCTCTATGCAGAATTCCAGCACCTTTCATCAGTATGACTTAACAAAAGAGCCCTGCATTCCTTTGCGGGGTCCTCCTATCTGCTACTGTCATAGTCAAAATAATGGATAAGTGTCAAAAGTTCATAAGTCAATGGGATTTGTACTTCTAAGACACTTAGGGCATGTCTACACTGCAATTAAAAACCCATGGCTGACTCATGCCAGCTGACTTAGGTTCGTGGCGCTCGGGCTGCAAGGCTGTTTAATTGCAGTGTCAACTTCTGGGCTCAGGCTGCTGGGACCCACCCCCATTCAGGGTCCTAGAGCCTGGGCTCCAGCCCAAATCTGGAAATCTACACTTCAATTAAACCACCCCACAGCCTGAGCCCCGCAAGCTGGAGTCAGCATGTGCCAGCCATGAGTGTCTAACTGCAGCGTAGACATAACCTTAGAAATGTCTGAAAATCCCAACCAGTTTGATTATTTCAAAACCACAAGTATAATTTATTTCTTGAACATAGCCAAAATATTATTTTTTGTGAAGTAACGCATTTTTGTAAGCAAGATTTTTTTGTCTACACTAAAGAAACAAAACCCACTGGGGCAATCAACAGAACAAAGAAATTATTTCAGAGCAGATAGCCCTTGGAAGGGAGAATGCATATATGCAAACACAGGCTTAGGGGCAACTATTATATGTATAATTCTCCAAAAACCTTTCAAAATTGGGCAGAAAAAAAGAGGTACCAAAACATCATATTATGGACTTGATCTTTTTACTAGGCTCTGCTAACTTGTGACTCATTGTTGATCCAGCAGAGGGATCAGATCATCCCTGCATTGAAACACTGTAGTTTGGCTTCTGACTCCTCATACTTTGAGCAAAGGATTCCTTCACATAAAACAGTGCTGGAAAATGGCATTGCAGATGTGCATGGCATTGGAATAGCAATAATATTTTTCCATTCTTATCTTCAAAGCACTCCACAGCATGAGGCCAGGATATCTAAAAGGCTTCCTAAAGGTCCATGATGAAGATTGTGGTTGACAGCTCCACTCCACTGGCACAATGGAACTTTCAACAATAAAGGTAAAACTTGTCTGTACTGGAGTCAGAACTTCATGGAGAGGGTTGAACTCTCCCAAGAACTATCACAAACCTCACCACTTTCCACTCCAAGTGCAAAATGCATTTCTTTGACTAGGCCTCTCTCATATAAACACATAGCAACAGTATATTTATAAAAGACAAAACAATCCCCCCTCCTACCACAACAAGATGCTCCTTTACACGTGCTTCTCTGGGGAAAGGATGACAGAACAAACAAGACGTAACAGATGTGTAATCACATTGTTTAATGCACTACTGGAAGGTGCTCAGGTACTATCGTGATGAGCTCAGTATAAGAGCTTACTCAGAATAGAATTTTTAAAATACTGTAGGATGCCAACAAGGCTAATTTAGATAAATGAAATAACTAGGTGAAATCCTTATATTTCATTTATCTAAATTAGCCTTGTTGGCATTCTACAGTATTTTAAAAATTCTATTCTGTGTAAGCTCTTATACTGAGCTCATTATGATCGTATCTGGGCACCTTCCAGTAGTGCATTAAGCAACGTGATTACACATCTGTTACATCTTGTTTGTTCTCTTAATCTCTTGCCAGGGGCAGAAGCATGTGTAGAGTGTCTTATTGTAGTGGGAGCGAGGGTTGTTTTGTTTTGTGTTTTTTATAAGTATACTGTTGCTGTGTGTTTATATGAGAGAGACACCTGGTCAAAGAAATGTGCAACACCATTTTCCAGCACTGTTTTATCTGAAGGAATCCTTACTTCAGAGGATGAGGAGTCAGAAGCCAAACTACAGTGTTTCAGTGTAGGGATGATCAGATCCCTCAGCCTCAGAAACAACTCTGACATCACAATCAAAAAGGCTGACAAAGGAGGTGCTGTCGTCATCATGAATAGGTCGGAATATGAACAAGAGGCTGCTAGGCAGCTCTCCAACACCACTTTCTACAAGCCATTATCCTCTGATCCCACTGAGGGTTACCAAAGAAACTACACCATCTGCTCAAGAAACTCCCTGAAAAAGCACAAGAACAAATCCGCACAGACACACCGCTAAAACCCCGACCAGGGGTATTCTATCTGCTACCCAAGATCCATAAACCTGGAAATCCTGGACGCCCCATCATTTCAGGCATTGGCACCCTGACAGCAGGATTGTCTGGCTATGTAGACTCCCTCCTCAGGCCCTACGCCACCAGCACTCCCAGCTATCTTTGAGACCCCACTGACTTCATGAGGAAACTACAATCCATCGGTGATCTTCCTGAAAACACCATCCTAGCCACTATGGATGTAGAAGCCCTCTACACCAACATTCCACACAAAGATGGACTACAAGCTGTCAGGAACAGTATCCCCGATAATGTCACGGCAAACCTGGTGGCTGAACTTTGTGACTTTGTCCTCATCCATAACTATTTCACATTTGGGGACAATGTATACCTTCAAATCAGCGGCACTGCTATGGGTACCCGCATGGCCCCACAGTATGCCAACATTTTTGTGGTGGACTTAGAACAACGCTTCCTCAGCTCTTGTCCCCTAATGCCCCTACTCTACTTGCGCTACATTGATGACATCGTCATCACCTGGACCCATGGAAAAGAAGCCCTTGAGGAATTCCACCAGGATTTCAACATTTCCATCCCACCATCAACCTCAGCCTGGACCAGTCCACACAAGAGATCCACTTCCTGGACACTACTGTGCTAATAAGCGATGGTCACATAAACACCACCCTATACCGGAAACCTACTGACCGCTATACTTACCTACATGCCTCCAGCTTTCATCCAGACCACACCACACGATCCATTGTCTACAGCCAAGCTCTACGATACAACCACTCCAACCCCTCAGACAGAGACAAACACCTACAAGATCTCTATCAAGCATTCTTACAACTACAATACCCACCTGCTGAAGTGAAGACACAGATTGACAGAGCCAGAAGAGTACCCAGAAGTTACCTACTACAGGACAGGCCCAACAAAGGAAATAACAGAACGCCACTAGCCATCACATTCAGCCCCCAACTAAAACCTCTCCAGCGCATCATCAAGGATCTACAACCTATCCTGGAGGACGACCCATCACTCTCATAGATCTTGGGAGACAGCCCAGTCCTTGCTTACAGACAGCCCCCCAACCTGAAGCAAATACTCACCAGCAACCACACACCACACAACAAAACCACTAACCCAGGAACCTATCCTTGCAACAAAGCCCATTGCCAACGGTGTCCACATATCTATTCAGGGGACACCATCATAGGGCCTAATCACATCAGCCACACTATCAGAGGCTCGTTCACCTGCACATGTACCAATGTGATATATGCCATCATGTACAAGCAATGCCCCTCTGCCATGTACATTAGCCATACTGGACAGTCTCTACGTAAAAGAATCAATGGATACAAATCAGACATCAAGAATTATAACATTCAAAAACCAGTCGGAGAACACTTCAATCTCTCTGGTCACTCGATTTCAGTCCTAAAAGGGGCAAGACTTCAACAACAATACTTCAAAAACAGACTCCAATGAGAGACTGCTGAATTGGAATTAATTTGCAAACTGGATACAATAAACTTAGGCTTGAATAGAGAGTGGGAGTGGATGGGTCATTACACAAAGTAAAACTATTTCCCCATGTTTATCCCCCCACCGTTCCTCAGACATTCTTGTCAACTCCTGGAAATGGCCCATCTTGATTATCACTACAAAAGGTTTTTTCTCCTCCCGCTCTCCTGCTGGTAATAGCTCACCTTACCTGATCACTCTTGTTACAGTGTGTATGGTAATACCCATTGTTTCATGTTCTCGGTGTATATAAATCTCCCCACTGTATTTTCCACTGCATGCATCCGATGAAGTGAGCTGTAGCTCACGAAAGCTTATGCTCAAATAAATTTGTTAGTCTCTAAGGTGCCACAAGTACTCCTTTTCTTAATGCGTCACAAGTTAGCAGAGCCTAATGAAAAGATCAAGTCCATAATGTGATGTTTTGGCTCCCCTTTTTTTCTGCCCAATTTCAAATACCTAATTAAGGAATGATGAAAAAAGAGAAGTCCCAACCTAACTTACTGAAAAAATGCCACTTCTCATTTTTAGCTTTACACTTTTAAAAGTATGTTGTCTCTTACCCACTAACCTGACCCTAAACGGGGGTGTATGCCATGGGGTCCTTTATCTCTCTGTGATGGTGACTTCAGAGTTTGAATTAGTTTGTTTTCTTTTAAATAGATTCTGCTCTCCTAAGATATTTCTTCAAGGCATAACAGACGCTGGCCTCATGGTGTAATCTGTCCTAAAACCCAATGTCTGGGACAAAGTTTCCATTTATAGTCTGGAAATGAGATGACATCCCTGTCACCCATTCCCAGCTTCTGGGAAACAGAGGCTAGGGACACCATCCCTGCCCATCCTGGCTAATAGCCATTGATGGACTGATCCTCCATGAATTTATCTAGTTCTTCTTTGAACCCTGTTATATTCCTGGCCTTCACAACATTCTCTGGCAAGGAGTTCCACAGTTTGACTGTGAGTTGTGTGAAAAAATACTTCCTTTTGTTTGTTTTAAACCTGCTGCCTATTAACTTCATATGGTGGCCCCTAGTTCTTGTGTTATGAGAAGAAGGAAATAATACTTCCTTATTTACTTTCTCCACACCAGTCATGATTTTACAGACCTCTATCATATCCCGCCTAAGTTGTCTCTTTTCTAAGCTGAAAAGTCCCAGTCTTATTAATCTCTCCTCATACGAAAGCTGTTCCATACCCCTAATAATTTTTGTTGCCCTTTTCTGAATCTTTTCCAATTCCAATATATCTTTTTTGAGATGGGGTGACAACATCTGCATGCAGTATTCAAGATGTGGGGGTACCATGGATTTATATAGAGGCAATATGATATTTTCTGTCTTATTATCTATCCCTTTCTTAATGATTCTTGAGTGGTAACAGCTAATTTAGACCCCCATCATTTTGTATGTATAGTTGGGATTATGCCCGGCCTGGGCGTGATAGCCTGCAGAGAGATCTCCCCCAAAGATTGCAAACTGGGGAAGAAGAGGGGGTAAAAGAAGGTCAGTGGGGACCTGGGAAGGGGGTCCAGAGAGCCTGTCCTCCCCCACCCCCAGGAGGCAAACCTCTGCTTTTCTGTGATAAGAGTAGATTATAATAATATTTGCTGATGTCACTATTTATAAAATTTACAAAGCATCATCAGAAGCATTCTTTGCTAGATGAAATCCAAAAAAAAATCTGAGTTCTAGTCCTGCTGATTGCACTAGAACAGCAAATAAGGTCACTGTTCATGTTGAAGCCGGTGTGATACTGACGTGAGTAACTTTGGCATCAGTGCTGGTAAGAATATAATTTCCAGAATTAAGGTGGGGCAAATATGATTTAGCATAAAGCAGTGGTATGAACACAAATACTGGCATTGATGAGGTGACAGTGATTTTGAACTTTCCACAGGTACTTGCATTTCTGACATCATACACGTCATCTTTTACATTGCTTTGTTATCTAATTTACCAGTGTTGACAAAACTTGAAACAATGCCAGTCCCTCTGATAAGGCAGGAGATGAAACTTGTGCTGGTTCCACAGATTTTGTTTCCTTTTTTGGATGAGGCAATCAGATAATGCATGAAACAGTTGTTAGAATAACCTAGTTTCTCAAAGTAAATCCCAGAGGTTCTGCTTACTAGAAACAAAATGAATTGCAAAGTGAGGCTAATCAGTGTGGCATTCTTCGTAAATGTGAAAGAATATATTTAAGGATTAGATGAAAATAGTTGCTGTCCCTGCGGCTACTAATATGGTTTGCACAAAACTTTAGCTAAGATCACCAATTAATTTTTGCTAGTGCCTAGACTGCATACTTTTGATGTGTCACAGTATCAGTGACACAGATGAAGCATTTTTTTAAAAACATTGTAACAGACATATTGGAAAGAAGTATCAAGAAGTTTAAAGTACAACTCGACTAACCACTAAGGGAAAATGCGAACTAGGGAAGTGAGATACGTAGGCAACTTTTTCTTAGAACTGGAAAGGAGTTACATCATGGAAAAGGGAAAAGTGTTTTTTCCACAAACCTCTGATCTTCGTATGCTCAGAGCACAATTATTCACTTAGGGTAAAATACTCACCCTTGCTCTAGTTATTTTATGCAGGGTAAAAGGACGAGAAAGGCATAAAGGACCCTAAAAGAGGAGGTTACTTACCTGTAACTGGAAGTTCTTCAAGATGTGTGGTTCCTATCTGTATTCCACTGAGGGTTATGTGCATGTGCCATGTGCCCAATGCTGTAGCTTTTCAAAGTAGTATTGCTCGGCAGTCCGCACATGCACCCGCGTATTTCGCCCAAAGCAATTATGGGTGAGGTGGACTGGCTGCATCTCCAGTTCCTTTTCCACTGCAGACCTACGGAGCCACAGCAAAGGGGAAGGATGGTTGGATTGGAATATCAATAGTGACCACAAATCTCGAAGAACCTCTAGTTGCAGGTAAGTAACCTCTTCTTCCTTGAGTGATGGTCCTTATTGTATTCCACTGATGGTGAGTGACAAGCAGTACCTAGATAGGAGGAAGGTGTGAGGAAGATAGTGGAACCAGAGAAAGGAGAAGAGGACCATTGTGCTGAATGAGGTGTCCATCACAGGATCATGTACCATAGCCTAATGAGAGAAAAAGGTGTGTATGGTACTCTACATCAGTGGTCTCCAAACTTTTTGGATCGTGCACCCCCAGGGTCAGCTCTAGGGAAGCGCCAAAAAAAAAAAAAAAAAAAAAAAGAAGAAGAAGAAGAAGAGCTGCTGCCAGAATGCCGCCGAAGACGGAGCGGGGAGAACCGAGCTGCCACTGGAGAATCAAAGGTCTGGGAGCGCTGCTGCCGCCATGCCAGCAGCACTCCTTCGGCAGCACTCCTCCTGCTGCGCACCCCTAGGGATGGTCTTGCGCACCCCACTTTGGAGACCACTGCTCTACATGCCCGCCTTACCTATGTCCACAAGGGGCACATCGTGGAGTGCAGCTGTGGTTGATGCTTACACTCTTGTGGAATGGGCTTGTATTCCATCTGGGGGAGGGGGGGGGAGATGCCCTGACAACTGACACCAGCTCATAATGCACCGTAAGACCCACTTAGAGATTCTCTGGGTGGAAATGGCCCATCCTTTAATTCTCTCTGCTTTGGTTACAAACAGTCTGGGAGACTTCTGGAACGGGTTTGTCCTTTGTAGGTAAAAGGCCAGTGCTCTACACACATCGAGGGAATGAAGCCGTCATTCCTCGTTTGAGGCTTCTGGTTTTGGATAGAAGGTAGGCAGATGTATGGGTTGGTTGAGGTAGAATTGGGAAACCACCTCTGGCAGAAACTTGGGATGCAGTTGCAGTGAGACCTTTTCCTCATGGAATGTGGTGAAGGTGGGTTTTGCCATCATGCCTCCCAGCTCACCAATCCTCCTCGCTGAGGAAATGGCAACAAGTAAAGTGACCTTCATGGAGCAGAGAGAGAGAGGGGGAAAGAAGCCAGTGGTTTGAAGGGAGAATTCATTAAAGAGGTCAGGACTAGGTTGAGGTCCCATTGGACAGTGATAGGTTGAATGGGTGGATACTTACATAAATGCGCTTCCAGAATCGGGCGGTCAACAGGTGGGTAAAAATCAAATGTCCTTCCACTGGAGGATGGAAAGCACTAATGGCGGCTGCATGCACTCTGACAGAGTTGAGAATGAGTCCTGAGGTTTTCAGGTGAAGGAAACAGTCTAATAGCATGGGGATGCCTACAGCTTCGGGGCAAGACCTTGCTGTTGGGCCCAGGAGGTGAAGCGTGTCCATATGGCCTGATAGGATCGCCTCATGGAATCCTTTTGGCTACTGGAGAGGATGCCTTGCACTGCCAATGAGCATTCTCATGCTAATGGAGGTGTCCGTCCAAAAACCATGCTTTCAGGTGTAGCGTCCATGAATCTAGATGCCTCAGTCTGCCGTTGTGTTGTGTCAGCAGTTCTGGAAACGTCTGGAGTGGAAGTTGTTTTGACACGTGGAGAAGAAAAGGGAACCAGAATTGGTGAGGTCAAACTGGAGCAATGAGATTGGGTGTCTCTCTCTCCCGCTGGAGTTTGTGGAGGATGCAGAGTCGGAGTGTGTGTGTCAGGGGAGAAGGTGTATTTCATCTGGTCTGACCAATCATTGACCAGAGCATCACCCAGTGAGTGGTTTTTGGATGGACAGGGGTGCTGATGCATGCATAATGTCTAGTAACTGATGTCTAGTCCTGCAGCTCTTTCACTGAGATCTGAAGAGCACTGGAAATTTTCCGTAGGGGTTTCTGAAAATGACAGTGGTCCTCTGGCAGGGAGGAAAGTGTAGATGACACAGCTGCATCTGCAGAGGATGAAGAGAATCTCTCCGGATCTGTTGGTACCCAGCTTCTTGGGCAAGGCAAAAGAGGAAACTGCCACATAGCCCTCGGAACCCTCTGGTAGTCACATTTCTGGAACAGAAGTGGCAGACTGTGCCGAACATCCGGGGTCCTCAGATTCATAGTCTTGCGTGAATGGCAGTGCAAATGGAGCCATCAGAATGGGATGTGCTAGAGAGGTACACCAGCAAGAGGCAGACATAATGCAGGAGATAGAGCCCTCTGCAAAGCTGAGTGCACCTCCTTCCAGGGCAAACATTTTGTGAGGGCCAGGAGTGCTTCCCTGGAATCAATGGTATCCGGTCTATTGACAGGGCCAGAACCAGTAAAGGACTGATGATTTACGGGATACTGGCAGAGCCGAAGCAGGAGGAGTACAGGGATCCGACAAGTTTTGTGTCACTCTTGTGAGTCTTGGAGCGTGTAGCTCTTCCGTGGCTGAAACTCGTGGATGGCGCAGCATCCTCCTTGGATTTAGAGGAAGACTTACTGCCATGCTTAAGTGCATGCTTCCGTGGCTCATGGCTAGGCCCTGATGCAGGGTCCGTCGCACTGGTACTGGTGGATCCAGACAGAGGCTCCGTGGTAGGGGGAGTGCTCTTGGATTGGTCATGCCGACTTATGGGGTGTGTGCAAAGGGGGGTTCCCCAGCTTGGATCCGACTTCGGCCCCGTGGCTAGCTCCATGAGGTGCTTCTTGAAGTGGAGAGCTTGGCCTTCCTGTGTACAGGCAGGGAAGGAGAGGCAGTTACTGCACCTGGAGGCAATGTAGGCTTCTCACAAACAGTACAAACAGCATTTGTGTTCGTCGCTGATGGAAAACGAGCAAGGGCAGGAAGCACAGACTGCAAATCCTGGGATCTTTAGCATAATCCAGTACCCAGACCTCAGAGCTTGTGGAGAGGGGAGGAAGAGAATTGTTTGGTGTGAAAAATTACCAAAGCAACGTCCCAAAAAGTCCTTAATTCTAAAAACTGCTAGGAATTGCCAAAATACAACAAAAAGCAATAAAATTCTAACTGTGAATGAAAATAAGAACTGTTTTTGTAAAAAAATTTCGAAAATGAGTCACTAAGAATGAGAGCAGAAGCTCTGACTCGGACCATGCAGTGGTGAGAAGAAACTGGAGACTCGGCCGTTCCGCCTTGCCCTTTATCACCTGAAACCAAGAGGTAATATGAGGACGCATGAGCAGACTGCCAAGCAATACTCTTTTTGAAAAGCTCCGGCTCTAGCTCCGGGGACATGGTGCACAACCCTCAGTGGAATACAACAGAGATCATCACTCGACTAAGCAGCCTTGGTTTTGCCTCAGAGAGAATTCCCTAGCATAGGTACTATAGAACAATGGTTTTCAAACTGTGGGTTGCGACCCAGTACTGGGTCTTGTAATGTAAGGCACTGGGTCATGGCAGCTCTGGTCAGCACTGCTGACCGGGCCATTAAAAGTCCCATTGGCGGTGGTGCCCGGCTAAGGCAGGCTAGCCCCTACTTCTTCTGACACCGCGCTGCACCCCGGAAATGGCCAGCAGCAGGTCTGGCTCCTAGACAGGGGGGGCTCCGTGCACTGCCCCACCCTGAGCACCGGCTCCACACTCCCATAGGTCGGGAACCAGCCAAAAGGGAGCTGGGATGGGGGAGGGTGCCTGCGGAAGAGAGCCACGCAGAGCCACTTGCACTCCTCCGCCTAGGAGCCGGACCTGCTGCTGGCCGCTTCTGGGGCACAGTGCGGTCCACGGTGCCAGAACAGGCAGGAAGCCTGCGTTAGCACCCCTGCTGCACCGCTGAATGGGAGCCGCCCGAGGTGAACCTGTGCCCCAATCCCCTGCCCCAGCCGTGAGCCTCCCTCAAACCTGGAGCCCCTTCCTGCACTCAGGAAACTCTGGGCAGCCCTGGGAGGCTGCTGTAATTTAGACAAGCCCCCAAGGTGTCTCAGGTACTCTGCGAGCCTGTCCAGTTGCCAGCACATCACAAAACAGGAGGGGTCAATGATGCATTAAAACCACCTCAGCCACCTTCATGCCCAGGAAGTTCTTTGCTTCTAAGAGGCACAGCACATATACTCACCCTTTTCTTTTGAACATTGTAAGGTCATGTTTAATATATTTCTACATCCTGTTAGGCTTGAGCTACACCAGAAAATTAGGTTAGCATAACTAAGTCGTTCAGGGGTATGAAAAATCCAAACCTCTGATTGGCATAGTTAAGCCAACCTAAGTCTCTGTGTAGACAGCACTAGGTCAACAGAAAAATTCTTCTGTTGAACTAGCTACTGCCTCTCAGTGAAAGGCCTAAAACAGTGTATGCATGCGTTATGTTACACTTTCCCATATTCACTGATATGGATACCCATTCTTTAAAGTTAAGAAATGCATCCCTCTGTAACAATACAATACAATTTAAATCAGATTCCCTCATCAAATATTCCCAAAGAGAAAAACTTAATTTTTTAGAAAACAAATCTTAGCATTTTTTCTATAGGTCACAAACAAAAAATTCCTGATACTTGATGTTTTGTTGATTTCAGTGGAATGACCTTTAATAATGGTATTTCAAATTACAGATTGGGCCCTACAGTGAAGGGGTAAGAATAATAAAATTTTGCCAGAACTTAAAAATAATGAAGAAATCCTCTTCCAGTAATATTAACTATTTGTCAATGAAAAATAAAATCATTCACCACTGTAAAAGAAAGCAATGTAATTACTGTGTTAGTCAGGAGGATTTCTGGGCTTAATAGTTTATTATGATGAACAAAGCAATGTTGTTGTTATAAAAGTTTGTTTTAAAAAAAACCACTCTCAGTCAGGACACGTAATACTATCTTGGAAATCGTTTTTGCACCCTAACACACAGCGATGAGCAAACAGTGCATGACAATTTGTGGGACTGCTGGAATTTATTGTGGAAGAATGGGAATCTGCATCACCTTTATCTCAACTTTGTCAGTTTTCAGGAACAGCTAACAGAGCCTCCAATTCTGCAAAGCATGTAAGAATGTGGGTAAGTCAACCTGTATTCAGAAAAGCCCTTAAGCACATGTTTAATTCCCTGAAGTCAATGGGATTTAAGCACATGCTTAAGTTCTTTCCCGAATCATTGCCAGTATGAGGAACAGTGGACATTCCGCTGACTGTGGCCACTAATGGACCCTGGCCCAGCCTGGTTGCGGCACAGGAAGCATCCTTCTTCTGGCTCCACCCAAGAATATTCTTGCTGACAGCAGGCAGCTTCTTTTATTTTGGACAGCTAGGCCTTGATTGGCTGTTGCTGGTCCCCAGCCCTTCTGGATGCTGGAGGATCAGATCTCATAGGTTCCCAAATTGGTGCACTTTTTCTCAAAGAGCACTGTTTCCTGGGACAAGGTGCATCAGAGCAGCAGAGCCTCCAAGGTCTGGTAAACCCTGTTACACTTCCAAAGAGCCCATAAAAAATGTTACCTAACCGGAGTGGAGAAATTATATTACTGATGGCCAGAAATTGGTTTCTTCAATCATCATATTTGATACCTAGATGCTACGCTAATGGGTGCCTTAGAAATACCTACACTGAAAGAAATTTTTGAAAATGAAATAATGACAAAGATTTAAAGGGACAGGATAAAGATTGAGGCTTTACTCCAAAATGTAAGTTGTATCTTACATAACTATGCCTCATATATTGAAAAGGTTTCATAATAAGGACTGCAATCACCTTAAAATTTACGTGTTTAGGATGTATAACCCAGGTACAGCTAGAATTCTGAATTTCTAATATTCGCAACATTCTCTAGGTCATGGTAATTTTCTTATCCTAAAACCTGAGGCCTCAATACAAGAAAGCCTCAATCTCTTCAGGATAGCACTTAAATACAACCTTAAGTCTCACTGAAATCAATCAGACTTAACAACAAAATGAAACATGGAACTTAAGCTCAAACTTAAATGCTGCCCTGAATCAAGGCCTTAGTTATTATATACTATTCTCTGATGGTATTACCATAGTTTAAACTTTATTATTATAACAAAAAAGGTTTTGTACCTAAAACAGGATCCTTAGATTTTGTTGTTAGTTTCTGAAGGTTTCACTGTTTCTTTTGTATTTGTGGCATTTCAAATATGTCCTGTGTGGCTATTTGGTTTTTATCACCATTTAGAGATTAACGGGTTATTTTAAGGAAAGGTACTAATGTTCAAAAGCTGCAACTGAAAATATGACAGTTAAAGAAAATCAATTGATTTTTTTTTAAAAAAATTATTCCTTTAAAACTCTCAGCATATTGAATACATAAAAAACTGTATAGATTAAATTTGTCTAAAGTAACTTTCATGGTAACATATTCACAGTTTTACACTACAAAGCTATGAAACGAATGATAGATTTTTCAAATATTTGATTAAGTACTGGCAAAATACTGAAGAAATTCAGCATTCGAATGAATTATATGTTTGATGTAATTCTTGGCATCACTACAGTAAATGTCAGATAAAAGAAAAACATCTTATTTAATGTAAGGTCTTGACAGCAGTCTGGCATAGCTAACAACCTTATTCTCAAATTGGAAGGCTGGTTATAATCAAACTTGTAAGGAGGGAATTAGGTTTTTTCCCTCCTCTTTAAACCATGTAAACACTTAAATGTGCTCTCCTCTGCCCCCCACTACCACACCACTCTGTAATTACTCTAATGTTTGAATCTGGAACAAACACAAGCAGGCAAATATGTAGTATGTAT
Source organism: Natator depressus (assembly GCF_965152275.1). Taxonomy (NCBI): domain Eukaryota; kingdom Metazoa; phylum Chordata; order Testudines; family Cheloniidae; genus Natator; species Natator depressus. The sequence goes on along the minus strand of NC_134238.1, from coordinate 40,548,731 downwards.
AGTTGAAAGTATTAATACCAAATGTGCTACTAATATTAATAAAGAGCTGTCAGCAGCTGTCAAAGTAGATGTGTGGTGGAAGCACAGACATCAGGCAGTAGCCTTATAACAGAATTGGGCCCTGATCCTGCAAGGAGCTCAGTATGACTAGACCCCTGTGCTCAGACCGATCCCTAATGGCTTCAATGAAGATCATCCCTCTTCCTCCCAATACGGTTATCGTATCTGACTTTTAGTTCTTTAATGAATGAGAAAGATTGGTGGCCTCCATGAACAGTACATATAACATGTACGAACCTTCATGAGGAGAAAATACCAGGTACAATAGGGCTTTAAAATATTACGGAAAAAGGCATAATAAGAACCAATTGCTGGAAGCTGAAGCCAGACAAACTCAAACTCAATTAAGCACAAGTTTTACAAGCGAGGGTGATTAACCTCAGGAACAAACTAACAATGGAAGTGGTAGAATCTCCATCTCTTCATGTCTTCAGATGCTTTTCTGGATGATATACTTTAGTCCAACAGTTATGGGCTAAATACAGGAATAACTGGTGAAATTTAATGGCCTATGATATGCAGGAGGTCAGACAAGGTGATCTAATGGCACCTTCTGTTCTTAAAATCTATGAATCTGCTAAAGAATGTCGCAGCTCACGTGTACTGAGAAGAGATCCCAATGTCCCTCCCACATACTCTTCCCAAAAGATTATGAGAAATCAGGTGGTAATGGAAATACTCTTACTACAAACAAGCAATTATTTTCTGTGATAAGAAGCTGTTTTTAAGCCACGCAGATATTATTTTTAGTCTGTGGATTCAGAAGAGTCTAGATGCACCAACATTTATTTTGCAAATTTAAATGCAAACAAATTTATTATGTGAATTAAAATTCAGATAGATAATCAAACATGACCAACCGTAAGAACTAAATTATGGCTTGGTATGAGCATATTGTTTGTTGGCCATAAAAAACTTTGAACATTTGGGCAAACAGCAGTTAAATTTTTAAAATGAAATAAATTGGTAGGTTTTTATTTGTTTAAAACAAAGCAATATAAGGACGTTTATATGCCTAATAACTTGCAAAATATAATCTTATTAAAAAGAGACTTTTTTTGGAGTACCAAAAATACGAAGTACTATACCAAAACGCCTCCTTTCCAAGTCCCAAATATTTGAGATTGAGTTGTACAAACTGCAGAATATCATGTATACAAGTCTACACAGAGACGCAGAATCTCTCACCCAGGATCTCAAACTGGATAAGGAACATGGGAGGCCTTTTGTCCCCTACTGCCAACAAGAATGGTGAGGTACTCCCCATCCCAATACATTTTTGCAGGAGGGGGCATGCAGGAGTCATCTTACGTCTGATGGATCACTTTCACAGATTATCAGTCAGAGAGAAAATATCATCATTGGGCCATGTCACCTCTTTAAATATTTTTGTTGAAAAAATGAAGATCAAGCAGGGATGAATCAGAACCTCATGTTGGAATATTACAGGCACACAATGAATACAGTAGTTAGAAAGTGAAAAGATCTATTAGGTCATCAATATTTATTTCTCTGCCAATTCAAAGTTGTTACAATACATTTTATAATATTTTGTCCAGTCGATTAAACGTTTCAAGTGACTAGGCGTCCACTAACTCCTTGGGAGACTGTTTGGCAGCCTAGTATAGTTCAATGTTAAGAAGTTTTTCCTGGTATTTAACGTAAATGTCTTAGGTCAGGTCTACAAACAAAAGTTAAGTCGACTCAGCTATGTCACTCAAGGGTGTGAAAAATCCACCCACTCCAGCAATGTAGTTAAGTCAACCTACCTCCCTAGTGTAGACAATAGGTCAACCGAAGAATTTTTCCATCAACCTTGCTACTTACTGCCTTTTGGGAAGGAGGATTAATTATGCTGACAGGAGAACCTCTCCTGTCGCTGTAGTGAGTGTCTACACTGACGTGCTACAGCGGCGCAAATGTAGTGCTATAGCTGTGTCGCTGTAGCGTTTCAAGTGAAAACAGCCCTGAGATCCTCCCAGTTAGTCCTTCTTATACATGTTCATTTGACACTTAAAAAATTCGTCTCCCTTCTTGGTGTTCACATTAAGTGGCACACTAACAGCTAAACTAATCTATGTATCGATATCTATATAGAAGTTAAAACAAAACGAAACCTTTTGATCTAGCAGAGAAGGACTCCCAACAGCCTTAACTTTGGGGAAGTTGAATCTTGATCAAACTTTGTGCCATGGGTCCATCTCTAATTATAAGGATGTCAAGGCTGAGGCAAAGGGATGCTCTGTCATGAAGGAGGAGCAGCTGGGCCAAACCTGAGTGGTGCTGCTACGCTATGCACCAGGCTGCAACACCCGCAGCAGGAAGCCAGGCCCAGTCCTGTGGGACAGGAGCTGCCATTATAGAGTAAGTGGGGGGTGGGCTCGCTCCTTCATTCCCCTCCTCGCCGAGCAGCCATTAGGGTTGCAGTGTCAAGGTGGAGGGTGGCTGCTGCAGGTGACGGTTAGATGCTTGGTGGGGTGAGAAGGTGGCAGTGGTGAGATTTATATATATTGTATTTACAGCAACAATTGAATTTTCATACCTGTGACTTTACACATCATTTCCCCTCTAAACTGTGACCTTTTTTAAATTTACCATGACTGCTTCATGATTTTTGCTATAGAAGTGCTGTGACAAATCTGCAGCCCGAATCATAACTGAGATTTTAAATCCTTTCTTTATTTACAAGCTCAGATTGCCCTACGCAGTCTGAATTTTGGCAATATTCACAACTCAGGCATTGTTTTGATATTACACCAGAGACAATCTGATACTTCATCTTTCAAAAGCAGATTAGAAAATTTGTCTAACCTTGCATCTCTGTATGGCTATGTTTTACTTGCTGAAGGTTCTGATAAAATATTTAAACTCAAGGAAACCTGTAGAGGGATTAGAGAAGTAATTTAGCTAAAAGGATTGGAAAAATTTATTAAAACACTGGACAAGATCAACCCAGAAAAATTACTTTTGACTAACTAACTATAAACCTTCACACCGAATTTATTAGACACTAGAAATTCTTTCAAGGTAGAAATGGAAGATTGCAGTTTTTGTTGAATAGACTATAAGATACTGTATGATTTGAGATTATCCTACAGTGCCCGCCCTCTCTTCCCCTTTAGCAAAACTAGTTTTTTTTTCCCCCTAGTGCTATAGTAATAGAAATAATAATACAAGAAAACATGATACTACAGTAAAAGCTTTGTTATCTGGCATGTTGGGGGAATGGGGGGGTACCGGTTAGTCAAAAATTCCAGTTAAGTAAGAGTTATACTTACCAATGGAATATCAATTTTCAAATAATTATAATACAATAAAATGAATAAAGTATAAAATAGTATACAGGTTGTCAAGGTTCCTTCCCCACTCTGAACTCTAGGGTACAGATGTGGGGACCTGCATGAAAGACCCCCTAAGCTTATTCTTACCAGCTTAGATTAAAAACTTCCCCAAGGTACAAACTTTGCCTTGGCCTTGAACAGTATGCTGCCACCACCAAGCATTTTAAACAAAGAACAGGGAAAGAGACCACTTGGAGACGTCTTCCCCCCAAAATATTCCCCCAAGCCCTACACCCCCTTTCCTGGGGAAGGCTTCATAATAATCCTCACCAATTGGTACAGGTGAACACAGACCCAATCCCTTGGATCTTAAGAACAATGAAAAATCAATCAGGTTCTTAAAAGAAGAATTTTAATTAAAGAAAAGGTAAAAGAATCACCTCTGTAAAATCAGGATGGTAAATACCTAACAGGGTAATCAGATTCAAAACATAGAGAATCCCTCTAGGCAAAACCTTAAGTTACAAAAAGACACAAAAACAGGAATATACATTCCCTCCAGCACAGCTTATTTTACCAGCCATTAAACAAAAGAAAATCTAACGCATTTTCTAGCTAGATTACTTACTAACTTAACAGGAGTTGGAAGGCTCGCATTTCTGATCTGCTCTCGGCAAAAGCATCACATAGTCAGACAGAACCCTTTGTGTCGTCCCCGTCCCCCCCGGCCTCCTCCAGATTTGAAAGTATCTTGTCCCCTCATTGGTCATTTTGGGTCAAGTGCCAGCGAGGTTACCTTACCTTCTTAACCCTTTACAGGTGAAAGAGTTTTGCCTCTGGCCAGGAGGGATTTTATAGCACTGTATACAGAAAGATGGTTACCCTTCCCTTTATATTTATGACACAGGTACTCACCAATCCACTAGTAGTACTGCACAGCAGGTTATCTTAAGACACTACATATCACTATGGGCAGCGCATGGCGTACACCCAGATCACTAAAAATACACTTAATACTAAAACTATACTGAACGTAATTAGAAAAGGAGGACTTGTGGCACCTTAGAGACTAACAAATTTATTTGAGCATAAGCTTTCGTGCCACAAGTACGCCTTTTTTTTTTGCGAATACAGACTAACACGGCTGCTACTCTGAAAACTGAACATAATTAATCTTTCTTTGATGATTCAGAAGGCACTTCAGGCCACACATCATTATCAACATCAATTATCCTCGTAGATGTAAAAGGTGTAGGAGATGGGGCTGAATCTGTAATGACCCTATGACACACCCTGGAAGCTTCTTTTTTGAATAAGTCCCTTATATCAGCTTGCTTACTGGTCTTCTGCCTCTTGTGCATAAAAGGAGAGTGCAGAATGTGCAGTTGCATAACCTCCTGGGCAGTATACTAGTCCTGGTTACTAGATTGAAGATGTGTATTGGGAGATATCAGAAATGTCAGTTAATAGAGGTTTCTGGTTGATAAAGTGCCAGATAACACAGCTTTTACTGTATCTAGTTACTGTATTTAAATTAGAGATTTGAGGTTTCATATAGACTTTGTTTTGCTTTTCCCCCACCCCTGAAATGGGTTATATTTTACATTTCTTTCAACCACAGATATAACTAGAAATGACTGCAAACTGATGTGTTGTTCAACAAGTGCTTGGATCTTTTCTAATACTCATTTAAGCCTTTGAGAAAGTACACCCTGATTCTGAATAGCCTCCTGTAAGGTGGTGATTAGCCCATCACCTTGCAGGCTCACATAATGCATATAATTCAAATAAACAAGCATTATTTTCCACATAATACTGCAATATTAAATATTTTAATACATTTATTAAAGAGATAGTTTGGGAATTTCAAAATCTTTTAAAACAATGTCCTGTTACTAATTTTACCTTTGACTTTTAAAAAGAAAAATTCAATTTATTTTCGTCATGCTGTTCTTTTCTTTTTCTTTTCTTTTTTGTACTTTGGATTTGACAATGAAGAGAAACTATTCAGTTCTACTTGTTTCTAGTTAATTTATACTCAGTTTAGGTTCCAAATTCTCAGGGGATTGCATAATCTTGCGATGCCTGAGAGTGCTGAAAATTTAAACTGTTTTCACGTAAATTAAAAAAAGATTCACAATGACATTTCTATTAGTATTAGATTTTACAAAATTCATCTCCAGGCATTAAACCTTAATTTTGGATTTGAACTACCTGTTGTTATTGTTCCTTTAAAATCACCTGAAGTGTGGAAAATGTTATGACTATTAGCTGCAATTATACAAGCAGGGATATTTGTAGGGAAATCTAACATTCAAGGGCTAAGCCGATTGCCTGCTCAGGTCAAAAGAACTAAAATTGGGGTACTTAGTGTGATCATCAACCAGTTGATATACTGAAATGCTTTTTTTCTAACACACAGCTATCAAATAGCGATAGTGACGCCATTGAACGAAGATGGCAAGAAACAAGTCTAAAATACATTAAGCAGCAGCAGGAGGAAAAAAGACATTTCTACGAAGTCTTATTCCTATAGCTTATGTCATGTAATATCAAATGAAAAAAATGTTGTTCTACTGAATTATAGCAATGTTGCACCAATTGCCCACATACCAAATGCCGTATCAAAAAAACATATCATTTATGATTTGTCTACCTATTGTGACCTGGTCAGGGAGGGGAAGTTATTCAAGGCTGGCTTATAAGATTTTCCTGTGTGAATGCACTGGTCCAATTTCTATTGGGGCTTTGAGAAATACAAACAGGGAAGCAACACAGTGGCTTCCCAGGTTTAAGAACATCTAGGCCAGAGGTGGGCAAACTACGGCCCACAGGCCAAATCCAGCCTGCCAGCTGTTTTAATCTGGCCCTTGAGCTCCCACTGGGGAGCGGGGTCTCGGGCTTGCTCGGCTCTGGCGGTCCAGCCGGGGAGCAGGGTTGGGGGCCGCTCCACTCGCCTCCCGGAAGCAGTAGCTGTCAGGTTTCCTTCCCCACTCTGAACTCTAGGGTACAGATGTGGGGACCCGCCTGAAAGACCCCCTAAACTTATTTCTACCAGCTTAGGGTAAAACTTCCCCAAGGCACAAACTCTTTGCCCTTGGAGGGTATGCTGCCACCACCAAGTGATTTAACAAAGAATCAGGGAAAGGACCACTTGGAGTTCCTATTCCCCCAAAATATCCCCCCAAGCCCTTACACCCCCTTTCCTGGGGAGGCTTGAGAATGATATCCGAACCAATTGGTTACAAAGTGATCACAGACCCAAACCCCTAGTTCTCAGGGCCATAGAGAAATCAGTCAGGCTCTTAAAAGAAACAGAACTTTATTAGAAAGAAAAAAGGTAAAAGAAGCACCTCTGTAAAATTAGAAGGGAAGCTAATCTCACAGGGCAATCAGATTTAAAACACAGAGGATTTCCCTCTGGGCAAAAACTTTAAAGTTACAAAAAGAAAATCAGGAATACACCTTCCTCTCAGCACAGAGAAAATCAAAAGCCAAAACAAAAGTAAACTAATGCATTTCCTTGCTAGTGCTTACTAATTCTAATGGAGTTGGATTGCTTTCTTGATCTCTCTCCGGCAAGCACACAGAACAGAGAAACAAAAGCTCCCCCCACCCAGATTTGAAAGTATCTTGTCCCCTTTTGGTCAGGTGCCAGACAGGTTACCTGAGCTTCTTAATCCTCTACAGGTAAAAGGATATTGTGCCTCTGGCCAGGAGGGATTTTATAGTACTGTATACAGGAAAGTTGTTACCCTTCCCTTTATATTTATGACAGTAGCATTGCCCTCCTTCGGCTCCTATGCATTGGAGCAATCAGGGGGCTCCACTCTGCGCTGTGCCCCCACCCCAAGCGCTGCCCCCGAAGCTCCCATTGGCCAGGAACTGCAGACAATGGGAGCTGCAGGGGCCGTGCCTGCAGGCAGGGCAGCACGCCTCCGTGTAGGAGCTGGAGAAAGGACATGCTGCTGCTTCCGGGAACCGCTCGAGGTAAGCATTGCCCGGAGCCTGCACCCCTGACCCTCTCCCCGCGCCCCAACCCCTTGCTCCAGGTCTAATCCCCCTCACGCCCTCCGAACCCCTAGATCCCAGCCTGGAGCACCCTCCTACACCCCGAACTCTTCATACCCAGCCCCACCCCAGAGCCTGCTCCTCCAGCCAGAGCCTTCCCCCCCTTCTCCCTCCTGCACCCTGAACTGCTCATTTCTGGCCCAACCCTGGAGCCCGCATCCCCAAACAGAGCCCTCACCCCCTCCCACACACCAACCCTAATTTTGTGAGCATTCATGGCCAACCATACAATTTCTATTCCAAGATGTGGCCCTCAGGCCAAAAGGTTTGCCCACCCTGATATAGGTACACACTGGAAGGACAATGGGGCCCAGCTGTTAGCTTCAATGATCCTTTATCCTTTTCCCAACATGCTGTATATCTTGTTTTGCAATGCTGAGATCTACTAGATTAAAGGACTACAAACTGTTAAAAAGGGTATTGATTCCTGGAATGGTAGGGGCACTTGCCAAGAAGCTGTCTGTCTAAAGGGACATGCTGACAGAGTGAAAGGCTCTATGGGTGTGTCTAAAGGAATTGGGCCTTCACAGATCCAGGCAGGCATTAAGGAGAAGCAAGTATTGTGTTTAGGCTTGTTTTTCAAGATACATTTTTTCTTAAATGTTTTTGCATGAATTAAATGATTCTGTGCTTTAAGAAGGCTGTTTGCTTGCTGATTATTTAGGCTATGTTTATGTCACAGAGATCATGGAAGTCACGGAATCTGTGACTTCCAGAGACCTCTGTGACATTCTCTGCTTCAGCCCCAGGGCTCTGGGACTCTGGAGCTGGCAGCCAGCAGGGCCCTGGCAGGGACAGGCAGGGACAGGCAGCCCCGTGCAAGGTTCCAGTGACAGGTGACAGACTCCTAAGGGGGCCCTCCTCAGAGTTCCAGTGATGGGCGACAGCCTCGCGAGGAGGGAGGGGGACGCCTCGGGCGAGCGGCTGGGGGTGTCCAGTTTTCTCTTTGGGAAGTATGGTCACCCTACAGCTCCCAGCTGCTGTGGGCTGAGGGGGCCCCCCCCCCGGCAGCTGGAAGTTGCTGTGGGAGGAGGGGGAACCCTCAGGTCCCCGCCACCATGGAAACTATGGAGCTGCAGCAGCAGAAGTCACAGAGAGTTCATGGCTTCCGTGAATTTTTGTTTATGGCCCGTGACCCGTCCGTGACTTTTACTAAAAATAACCGTGACAAAATCTTAGCCTTACTGATTACCAACGTTGGTCTACATGTGCAGTCTCTGAGCCTAACTCAGATCTGCTGAGATAATCACAGTTGATTACATAGGAGCCTGCAACCCAGTAACTGTCAGAGTGGGAGAATCACGTGATTTCCATCCCAAGTAGAACGTGATGGTCACAGACCCTGAGAAGGTGAGCTCCAAGAGAACAGGAAGGATCAAAAGTGCAGTTCACCTGGTAAGTGCGACGTCTACCACACATATATATATATATATATCAAACTGTGTACCGTCTTAGTAATTTTCCTGTGCATCCACCTACAAACGGTCATATAAAAGAAATTTCTCTACTGCAGAATTAGATCACAACATATGTTACTAGTAATTCTAGGTACATCAGAATAGATGATTTGAATGTTTTCTTCATACTTTCTATTATCAAGGATTATTATTTGTTACTTGTGTTACCGTAGCACCTAGCAGGATGAACTGACCACAACATGTCATCTTAACATTATTTAACTGTTTCAATATTGTGCTTCACTTAATTACGCATTAATCAACATTTCTTCTTTGACTGGAACATATTCATGTTTAACTTCTTTCATGTAGTAGCATCTCTGTTTTAATCTTGGGCTCAGTAATCCTGCCATGGACTTCTGAATGTTATTAAATCTTTCAAAGTCAATGAACACATCATTCTAACAAACATTTGATCACAATTCTTTGATATTAGCATAAGGAACAGATCACCAAGATAGTATTATAGTTCGCATGGCCTATTTTTCATTTATCTATTTTTAAATTCTATATCGAATTCTAAGATCTGAGACAAGAGTATAAAGGGAAGAGCTGTCCTGCCCATCCTTCTGTTCCTTTGTACCAAGCTCTGAGATGAGAGAGACTGATGCACTGGGGATGGAGGGTGGGTCATGTAATGGACATATGCAATACATCTTGAAGAACAACAGTTACAAGAAGGTGACTCTTTTTTTCTTCGAGTGATTTTGCATATGTCCATTATTAGGTGACTTCCAAGAAGTTTCCATTTGAGGTGGGTTAAGAGTCTCATTGTAAGAAGAACTACAGAACTACTTTTTTACATTCTCATCTTCCTTTGATGCGGTAGTAATCACATAATATCTAGCAAAGGTGTGGGCCATGTTGCTGTTCTGCACATGTCCCACAACAGAGACATTTCCCACAAAACCATAGAGGCTGAATGTGCTTGTGACAGGTATGACAATATCCTGGGCAAATCTTATGGAGTTAAGTTAAACTACTAAATTAAGTTTAATATTTTTAGAGTTCATTATATTGTAAATGCAAATGTTTGTATACTATTGTTGGATTTTATATAGCTTCTTTAAGGAGGAAGGATTAATGCAATCTCTGTGAGATAATGAGAACTTCAAAAGACTATGCTGAACAATATAGCAGACACAATTGTCTTAAATTATTTTTTTAACTAATTCTAATATGTATTACTGTTAACTCCTTGATTTGACTCATGATGTACACTGTAATCAATCCAGTTTTCATGTTGTTTAGTACTTCAGGGAAATGTAAGAAATTAGTTAACATTTTAATTGTTTATGCTCTTAAATAAAAGTTATAAAAATCCACCAAATTGGTTTTCACTGACCAAATGGCAATAAGATAAAAGCAACATTAGCTATAGGGACTTGAATTAAATATTAATAGAGTATTTGACTCAAGTCATGGAAACCCTACTGTTGTTATTACAGTAGGCACAGAGCAAGCCTTCTGTCCCCAGGAAGGAGAAAAGTATCTGAGAGGGACTTAAGACTGTGGCCTGCCCTTGAATAGAGAAGGGAGCATTTCCTCTGTTTGGTTCATCCACCAATTCAGGGATGATAGAACCTTGTCTTAGATGCGTACTAGTGTGTCCAGACGCATCTGAGCGTGGTACAGTAACCTGAGACGCAGGCTGGCATGGAGGGTAGGGTGTCACATAAATACACACTGCCATATGCCCCAGGAGCCTGAGGGAATTCTTCACTGGGGTTCAGGGATGGTCCTTGAAGGATGCACAGAGGTTTCATAAAGCTAGAAGCCTCAGAGCAGCAGAAAAGCTCTGGCTAGGGTTGAGTCCAGGACTGCCCTGATAAAATGTATTCTCTGGAGGATTGTGGGGATCAATTTCTCTTTGTTCACTGCCAGATTTAAGCATGAAAATACATGAAACATTCAATGGATATTTCTCTCTTCTGGCTGATGAAAGTGAAACACTGCCTTTCATAGGATGAAAACCCTCATCAGAGATGAGAGGCTGTGGTTTTCTCCTTCTACAAGCCTAAGGAAGGTGCTGTAACCAGGGTGGATTGACACATGGAAACACACATCCCTCAAGTCATGGGCAGCATACCAATCTCCCAGATCTAACAAAGGGATAGTAGTTGTGAAGGAAACCATATGGAAACACACCTTCGTGATGTTCTTGTTCAATTTCCAAAGGTCCAAAATGAGCCCAACACCTCTTCTTGCTTTGGGTATTAGGAAGTAGCAGAAGTAGAACGCTCTGCCCTGGTACTGAGGGGGCACTTCTTCTCTGGCTCCCAAAGAACGTAGAGTCTGCTCTTCTTGCCTTAGTACAGACTCACGAGATGGGTTCCTGATGAGGGACAGGGAAGGCGGGTGTGAAGGGTGGAGAAGACAGGAACTGCAGGGCATATCCCTAATTCTACCATGCTTAGTATCCACTTGTCTGAAGTGATGGACTGCCATGAACTTAGCAAATGTGACAATCTGCCCCCAAAGGAGGGATGATTTTCAGTGAGATCCAGTATGGCCATTATGCTGTCCTTAATGGGGGAGTTAAACAGCCTGCTATGTGGCATGTGGTGGAAACACTGGAGGTGGATGGCTGGGGTATCCTCTTTTGCTACTTGTGCTCACACTTATACCAATCCGCCTCTCTAGGTATGTAAAACTGCTGCCTCAGAAGAAATTGAGAGCAAAATTTTGTTCTTTTCATGACTGGTGTAAAGAGACCTAGGGATTTCAGCACTACCCTTGAATCTTTAGCGCATGCGTAGCTTTGTCTGTCTTTGAGAAAAATAATGCCCAGCCCTCAAAGGGGAGCTCTTCAGTGGTGTGTTTTACCTAAGGAATCCCCAATGACTGAAGCCATGATGAGCGGCGCCTGGTTACTGTCATTGCCATGACAGGCAGCTGCATCTGCCACAGCCAGAGACGCCTACAGCACAAACATTGGAACCAGCTGACCTTCCACAAGAAGAGACTGGAATTGAATGTTGGAGTCATCTGGCAGCTTGCTGAGGAATCTGGCCAACTCATCCCAACTGGAAAAATTATAAAAGGCCAAAAGGGCTTGATGATTCACAATGCATAGCTGTAATCCTGCAGCTGAATCTTCCTGCCAAAAAGGTCCATTATTTTGTATTCTTGTTTTTGGGAGACACTTTTGCTCTTTCTTGGCAATGTATTTCATTTGCTGCTCCCACTGCCAGTGAGCTTAAACTATTCGTGGCCTTGCAGAGGAACTTGGTATTGGCATTCTCTGTGCTTTGCCACTGGTGCAATAAATGATGGGGTTTGCCATATGGGTTTTATAGGCTGCATAACTGCACCATTTATAGGGAGAGCAACTTTCCCTGACACAGCTAGGTGTAAAATGTGCATGAGTTTGTGGGGATTTTTCTCCAAAAACTCTGTATCCCTAGAGATGTAGCCATCCTTTTCAGCAGCATCTGGTAGGACTTAAAATCATCTGGTACCAGAGAAGATGATTTTCATACCAGGGCCTCACCTGGTGAAGAGGACAATGCGATCAGAGGAGGCAGGTTAGAACCCACCTGAAGCTGGACTTTCACTATTGACGCTGGAGGCCTGTCTGAAGCTGGCAGAAAACAGTGCTGACCCTCGGTGTCTGACAGAACCTCAATACTGACATCAAGTGGTCTATTGGTACCGCATTGAGAAACTTCCTCCCTCAGGGATTTGTTTCTGTTGTGTACTGGTTGCCAGGTACGGACTTTGGATGGTCTTTTGGTATTAGGGAGACTTCCCTCCTTAGGAATTGATTTCTGTAGTACAGAGGCTCTAGATGCTGGAGGCATTCCCCACAGTAACCAGTAGGACCAATGATAGGACTAGTGTGGTGCCAAAGGACAATTGTTTCTAGACCAAAAAATTCCATTCAGATGACATCAGGGGCTTCCAAGCTATTGGTACCATGCACTGCAGCAGAGTAGTTACTGTTAGTCTTGGAGCTGGCACTGAGATTGCTGGAAGTAGTACCAGAAGTTGCTGGTGCCATAAAAGATCCTGATGTGGGAGTCAATGTGTGCACCACATGTGACAGGTCTGGCAGGGCACTGTCAGCCTGAATAATCAGCAAGGCTGGTACTGAGAGGCTTAGGAGATCCTTCACAGCTGTGTATGCCTCTGAGGCAATCACTATTGAAATAAGCCTGTGCCTTGCTTGGAACAGAGGTGAGGGCTCCAACATCTGTGCCAAGAAAGTAGTCTGTCTTGACGGCCCTGGAGTCAACAGCTCTGACCTCATCAACCCACTAGTATATGGCTGTGACAGATATAATATCCTGCAATATCCTGGACAAACCTTATGGGATTAAGTTAAACCTTACTGAATCAAATATTTTAGGAGTCCACTGTATTAAAACTACAAAAGTTTATGTACTATAATAGGACTGTATGGAATTTCTTTAGGAGAAAAACCATCTCTGGGAAGTATTAGGAACGCTGGAGGACTTTTTGGGACAATACGTGTGAAATGAATTGGATAGGAGATGAATAGGAGAAACTTGGGTGAAGGGAATGCAAATGACCCACCTCCGAATCCATCTTTTTGAAGCTGAACCTTGAGCAGAAAACCACTCTCTGGCTGATTACCTATTCACGGTCTCTTCAAAGCCCCAAACTGGATAAATGAGTGACTTACAGAATCATGAGGGTTCTTGTTATGAGCAAAGGGTGTTATGAACCTGAATCTATGAAAACACTTGGGTGGGGGTTTTTGAAGGACTGCTCACATGCCAGAACTGATGTTGGAGTTGGGGTGACCTCTGGTAAGCTTATTAGCACACATGTAGGTTCTTTTATTGTTTCTAAGGTGTTTTCTCTTCAATGCTTTCACCTTAAGACTATAACGTGCTTTCTTAGAAAGAGCTGTGTGGTAACTTACCCTGTGGCAATTACACTGTGTACCATCTCTGAAGAGAAGGCAAATGAGGGCTCCTTAGGCAGCCTGTCTTTTGCTGCAGGTTTCACAGTATAGTCAGGGGACTGTACAGCTTGGAAACACCCAGTCAGAAGGAAGAGAGATGGGTGTCTTCAGGAGAGCCAATGGATGGGGAGCTGGAAGCCTAGAGTGGAGGCCCTTGCTGGACCTTAGGGGAGAAATACAGGTGCAGTTGTCCTGAAATGTGACAGCAGCTCCAGGGAGGAGTAGGCTGAAGGGCGTGTACTACTTTTGATACCTGAGTGGCTAGCCTCTGTGGTTGAGTCCCCCCACACCAAGGACTCTGGTGTGGAAGTCATTCTCTGCTTTGGCAGTTGCGGATGTCCCAAGCATTTGTGCCTCTTTGAGGTATGGCAAAGAGGATCTCTTCCCATCTCTATCCTCACATAAGGGCAGGAGAGCACTCCTGGAGAGGAAGGAACTCTCTCTTGTTGACCGAGACTGTACCAATGGCCTCCAAGAGGAAAAACCTGGATTGTTCTCTCTGCTCCTTAGTTCTTGTCTTGGGAAATCAAACACCTGTCCCTGATGTGACCCTCACCTAAGCACTTAGGCTATGAGAGTGAGGGCCAGTCACCAGCATCAGTTTGTGACTCTTGGAGCAGAGTTTGAAGCCAGGGGACATTGGAATAGTCTCCCACAAGCACCAGGCAGAGTCCACTGCTACCAACAATGGATATTATGGTGTGCACGCCCAGTGATGAGCTGCCAAAATCTTAACAACGGGTTTCCTCCTCACCCCACGAGAGGGTCATTGCCCACCCCTGCCCCCCAGGACTCCTGCCCCATCCAACCCCCCCACGTTCCTTGACGCCCCCCCAGGACCTCTGCCCCATCCACCCCCCTCCCCTGTCCCCTGACTGCCCCCAGAACCGGGCAGGAGGGTCTCGTGGGCCACCGTAGTGGGTGCCCACCCCACCCCTAAGAGCCAGAGCACCTACCGGGGGGGCGAGGTGGCGAGTCCCGGCGGTGCTTACCTGGGGCAGCTCCCAGGAAGCATCCGGCAGGTCCCTCTGGCTCCTAGGGGCGGGGGAGCATAGCTGGGGGGGAGCAGGGGGAGCTGCCACTCCCCCACTGATCACATCAAAAGTGGCGCCTTAGGCGCCGACTCCCTGGGTGCTCTGAGGCTGGAGCGCCCATGGGGAAAATTTGGTATGTGCAGAGCACCCACAGGCAGCTCCCCACGCCCGGCCCCAGCTCACCTCCGCTCCGCCTCCTCCCCTGAACCCACTGCCCCGCTCTGCTTTTCCGCACGCCCTCCCCCCCTGGCTTCCCGCGAATCAGCTGTTCGGCGGCAAGCCGGGGAGTGCAGAGAAGCAGGCCGTGGCTTCCCGCTCAGGCCGAGGGTGGCGGAGGTGAGCTGGGGCAGGGAGTGGTTCCCCTGCGCGCCCCCCAGGGTTACCTGCTGCAGCGCGGGCGGCCCTCCTCACGACCCCCCGCCCCAGCTCACCTCCGCCTCCCTGGGCTGAGCGGGAAGCCGCCGCTGGCTTCTCAGCCTGCCCCAGCTTCCCGCACGAACAGCTGATTCGTGGGAAGCCGGGGGGAGGGGGGAGAAGCAGAGCGGGGCGGCACGTTCAGGGGAGGAGGTGGAGGCGGAGCGGAGGTGAGCTGGGGCCGGGGTTGGGGCGGAGAGCTGCCGGTGGGTGCTCTGCACCCACCAAATTTTCCCCTTGGGTGCTCTAGGGCTGGAGCACCCGTGGAGTCGGCGCCTAAGGCGCCACTTTTGGCCGGTTAAATTTAAAAGCCCTTTTAGAACCGGTTGTCCCTCGCGGAACAACCAGTTCTAAAAGGGCTTCTAAATTTAACAACCGGTTCTAGCGAACTGGTGCGAACCGGCTCCAGCTCACCACTGTGCATGCCCCATTACAGCCCTCCCTTGTGCCAAAGCATGATGGTTCAGGAATCTGCATCTCTAGTGCCACCTGCAGGTCATCTGTCTTTGTGCACTATTCACCCCTCTAACTGAGACACATCTGAAGTCCAACCTCTTTTGGGGCAACGAAAGCTCAAACTATTAATCAAAGTCTCTCAACAAATCTACCTCTCTCTGGTCTCTGTCTTCAATCTCCTTACGCTATTCTGGAGTCTTCTCCTCCAGCTCTGAAGCTGAGTACTGGCTCCTCAGAATGAGTCTCTCTGAAGGCTCTGCTCTTTTGCAGATTCTGGCTCAGGCTTCTTCACTGGAGTCCCTTTGGGTTCTCCTTTTCAGACTGAGCCCTCTCCCCTTTTATAAGGAACGGGTATCTGTTTAGTTATCACCTGATGTCTTCCAGTCCCACCCATCTGGTTGAGAAACAAGTAATCAGGTACATATGACACCTGTCATAATTAATTAGCTATTAAACCCTTTCCAGCCTGTGATTGGGTTACAGTGGACAAGAGGCAAAGAAAAAGAAAAGAAGGACAAAAGAAAGAGCTCAAAGACCTGAAAATGAGTACCAACTGACAACAAGAATAACTGACAACAAGAATAACTGACAACAAGAAACTAACTAAAAATGGTTTGTTTGCTGAAGGAACAAACAGACGACATGCTTTGACCACCAGCCATGGTCAGTAAGAAGGAACTGAAGGATGGGTGGGGAGGCTCCATACTTTATATCCTCGGCTCAGAGCATGAGAATACTAGGGTAGAGGTGAGCCCCCCAGTACAGGTACTACTAAAGAAAACTCTCCAGCACCTGTGCATAAGATGTACACAACCTAGTCTAATGGACATACGCAATCACTCAAAGAAGAATGAACAGATTCAGGGGTGGCAACGGAACTGGATTCATGTTATATCAAATGTTCTTCCAGTTAAATTTTGCCACAACAGTGGTTTCACCTCAACAAAATCATTATAGCAAAGAAAAATTTTAAGGATACAACAAAACACATATTTTTCATTAACTTTGCCAGAGCAATCTGTGCAGCTGCAGATATTTTCTATGGTCCCTATTCTGCAAGGTACTTAAGCAATTGATTTTACACATGTGAATAGTCCCATTGAAATCATTAGAAGAATAATAGAATATCAGGGTTGGAAGGGACCTCAGGAGGTCATCTAGTCCAACCCCCTGCTCAAAGCAGGACCAATCCCCAACTAAATCATCTCAGCCAGGGCTTTGTCAAGCCTGATCTTAAAAACCTCAAAGGAAGGAGATTTCACCACCACCCTAGGTAACGCATTCCAGTGCTTCACCACCCTCCTAGTGAAAAAGGTTTCCTAATATCCAACCGAAACCTCCCGCACTGCAACTTGAGACCATTACTCCTTGTTCTGTCATTCACAGGAGTTGTAGCAGTTTGAAGTCAATGGAGCTATTAACATGCTTAAAGTTAGGCACCTGCTTATTATCTTGCTGTATTACAGGTGGTAACAGATATATCTTTGTTAGGGAATACAGTAATATAGGGTAACAGCAATGGAAATTTCAGCTGCAGCAGCTCTCCAATCAATGTATATCATGGAACAAACATACAAATAAATTTGTTTGATACAGTACAGAATGCCATTTTATATTTTATTTATACACTTGTACACTTTTGTTGCTCCTATTGTAAATTTTTAAGGAATATTTTTTTTCTTATAGAGTATCCAATTCAGCAATCTGGTTTAAATTCATCCACATGAAACCCAATAATCCTAGATGTTGAAGATGAGAAACTAACTAAAACATTTACAGTTACCACCTTCTATGATATGTGCTTACCTTCCTCTTTTTCTTTTGATTTTGTAGAATTTTCTTCTCTCTTTTGCTTTGCTTCTAGTAGTTCACGTTTCAGCTGGCGTACTTCTTTGCGTAGTTCTTCACTGCAAAGAGAACAATATTTACATGAGTCTAATCTTCTAAGAATGTAAAGCCACTCAGGAGAAACAGAGTCAAAGCTAATGGGCAGTAAATCTCTGATGTAAACAAAGGGAATGTATTGCCTCACTCTTGTTAAGTTTGGTATGAAGAACTTGGCTTAAAAGTCAATTGGAACGTTAAAAAAGCTCTTCTTTACATTAGCAAAGACAACAAAAGAATATGATAAATGGTTTCTTTTCAGAGCCCATTAGAAATATGTCAAACGCACGAGACAACCAGAACAGGGACCCTGCATTTATACTTTGATTCTTTAATTTAACATTGTATCATCCATAATACTTAACTACAAGAACCACACTTAAAGGAAATAAAAAGCAGAGCGATCTCAAAACAAACATAACGTTCTTGTGAAATGCAATTTACTGAAGGGATAATTCTTCCAATCTAAGATTTCATATATGGACAGCAAATGGAGTTGATGAATCTGCATAAATATGATCCAATACCACATTAAGTATTTTTAAAACTATATTTTGAGCGTTATGAACTTTACAAAACAATGAACATCTGAAAAAGGTAGAATGGAGAAAACCAAAAGGCTGAGACAGAAGTTAAATTAACACTGAGTGATGAGTCTGTTTTGTTAGTTTATAATATGTTTTAAATGTTTTCTGCTGAACTTCCGTATTATGATCAGAATACTACTTGTTTTCTTTCAATTGCTTTTTCTAGGGGAATTGTTTCTTTGGCTCGTCAATTATTAATAAAATTATATAGATGAATTATTGACTGTCCAAAGCTATCCCCCAAAAGTGTTTGTTCAATTCTTGCAAAGGACAATCACACTGTATGGAGAGATAATTGAGTTCCAAAATGAAGTCTGGTTAGTGATAGAAAAAAAGTGTGAAAGCCATGATTACCGATCATTATTTCAAGCTTTTTTGGTGTTCTAATTTATATATTCTCTGTTTTGCTTTTTAAGTTGTAACTGATTTAGTGCTCATGAAAGTGACTGAATAGCAACACTGGCTAGAGCCGAGCATAATGCAGGAATGTGCTGTGCAAGCTTCCCCCCACAGTTCTGTCAGTGCACTTTAATTCTGATCTGTAATACCCTTGTTATTCCAGTCCTGGGCCTCTCGAGTCAAAACTTGGAATTATGTGCTGATTAATTCTTTTGATTTTTATTTTTAATCATATGTGTGAATGGGATGCTTGTGAAAAGTAGCCAAATAACTAGAATATGAAATCACTGATTTATTTACAGAAAAGGTATAGCATGGTCAGGAACAGTGCAAACTCTGCCTTATTGTTTGAAGGGACCACTTAGGGTTAGAGGACAGTCTCCTCTCTATGCTCATTCAATCCTTCACTTCTGTAAGATACTTCTGTTATTTCACTTTGCTAACAGGTGCAGGAACACTTCAAGCAGCCGCAGGTTAATTCTTGCTGACTCACTTAGGCTTTTAATATTTACTCTGAATATAATGGAGATTGACATACCCCCTAGAGAGAAAGCTTAGATCTGGGATGGACAGACCAAGGAAGGACCCCTAAGTCAGCTAAAACTGGGCCATCTTTAATAACGCCAGCAATCACTTCCTCCCCAGGGGCAGCTTCACCCGATTTGCCATCTGGAGGTTCATCCACAGGACCTGGCTCAACTGCGTCCCACTGAACGGAGCTGTCTGCCATGGGAATCGGGACAAGCGATGCAGGAAGTATGGCTACACCAAGGAGATGCTACCCCACATCCTGTGTAGCTGCAAGCCCCATTCGAGAGCTTGGCAGCTGCGACACAACGTCATCCAAGATCGCCTGGCCAGAGCCATCCCACCACCTGTGGGGAAGGTTGCCATAAACCCTGCCATCCCCAGAATCAACAGCCAACTGCAACCGGACACGGTCATCACCAATGAGGACTGGAAGAAGATCATCATGGTGGACGTCACAGTGCCCTTCGAGAACATGACCCCGGCCTTCCACGATGCCCGAGCTCGCAAGGTAGAGAAATATGCCCCTCGGGCCAAAATCTTGAGAGCAAAGGGTTACCAGGTCCAGACACATGCACTGATTGTCGGAGCCTTAGGCGCATGGGACCTCAGTAATGAGCAAGTTCTGAGAGAATGCGGAATCGGTCAACTCTACGCTTGGCTGATGCGGCAACTCATAGTGTCAGACGCAATCAGGTGCGTCGAGGGACGGCTACATAGAACACATCACCAATATTGGCAATACCGGGGGGGATGAGCTGGAGTGCCGATGAGAAGTGCAGTCAGGAAAGTAAGAAATACTTTCGTCATGGATTGTATTTTCTAAATAGACAACCAACCTAATTCTCAATTACTGAGGGACAATCTCCACTCATTGATATATTTTGCTTTCCACAACCAAATCTCTGTACAACTTTTTATGAGTGATGTACCCGAGTATTCGGATTCCAATATCTAAACTGTATTGTTAAATCTATTCACCTAAATTTGGGTTATTGCTGATTATGTACTTACTAAGCACTATACACAAATGCACAGACACTGTTTTCCCAACCTATGTATTATATAATTTTTTTAACATTAGCTTTAATAAAAATTTTAAATTTGTGATCTCGACACTGTTTACTGGAAATTGGACAGAGACCAACATATTTCACATAGATCACCATGTAGCCAACTGGTAAGAATTTGCCTGACTACTGACCAGGGCTACATTTTAATCAGCTTCTAAAGGTGAAGAGTAGGTTTGTGATGTGCAAAAACATGGATTAGGATGAGCCTAAACAACTTCGTTTTTCACTTATAACCTGTGATAATGAAGGGGGGGGGGCGGGAAGAGTAAGATCCCTTTTATGGACCCAGCCAGCCAGTTAGCTATAAAATCCCTCTTAGTAGCTGTTCTCTACTTGCTATACCTGTAAAGTTTAAAAAAAAGTGAGTGGGCACCTGGCCAAAAGAGCCAATGGGAAGGTTAAAACTTTTTAAAATTAAAACAAGACTTCACCTTTGTCTGTCTGTTGTTGTTCTCCAGAGAGAGGGAACAGAGCTGCGATGCTGTAAGAAGCTTGGGGACAGGTATGAAAAATCATCAGATCACACCTAGACACTACTCATTTGAAACCCCAGATATGTAAGTAGATCAGGAAATGTCTTGGAAGACGTGATTAGGTTTATCTCTTTTTTATTTCTTTATGGCTTGTGGACTCCTCTGTGCTAACCCCAAATGCTTTTGTTTTGCTTGTAACCTATAAACTGGACTCAAGAACGTTATTCTTGGTGCTTAATCCTTGTAAGTTTTTTTTTAAAAAAACTAGCAATAACCTGAATTTCCACATGTATTTTCTTTCTTTTTGTTTTTAATAAAATTTACCTTTTTAAGAACACGATTGGATTTTTGTGTCCTAAGAGGTTTGTGCACGTTGTTTAATTAGCTGGAGGCAACAGCTGATTTCCTTTGTTTTTCTTTCTCGGCTCTTCCCCGGAAGAGGGGTGAAAGGGCTTGAGGGTATGCGACAAGAAGGAATTCCCAAGTGTGCCTTCCTTAGTTCTCAAAGGGGTTTTGCACTTGGGTGGTGGCAGCATCTACCCACCCAAGGTCAGAGAAAAACTGTAACCTTGGGAGTTTAATACAAGCCTGGAGTGGCGAGTATTAATTTTTAGAGTCCTTGAAGGCCCCCACCTTCGGCACTTCAGCCTTGACATAACCAAAGTCTGTATTTGAACCCAAGTCATTCTTTCATCTCAAAATGCTAAACCTTCAAGAAAACATATTGAGTCCATGCTTTTATCAAGACTTAGTAGGTCTTGACGCTGCCACTCAATTTAAAAAAAAAAAATCCTTAAAGTTCCTTAAAACTTCTCAAAACATTTCAGACTCACCTGCAGTTGTGTTGGGGACACAAGCTCTCCTACATGGGTTTTTCCCACATACTGGCTAGGAACACCGTCTGGATAGGAACTTCCACTCAGACACCCTACTAGCTGATGTGATGGCAACCAGGAATGCCCCCTTCCACAACAAATACAGAAGGAAGCAAGTCGCCAACAGTTCGAAAGGGGGCCCCATTAGTCTGGAGAGGACCAGATTAAGGTCCCATGCAGGCACAGGTTGTCAAGTCTGTGGATATAACCTTTCCAGGCCCTTGAGGAAACGCCCTACCATTGGGTTGGCGAACATGGACCGCCTCAACTCTCCCTGGTGGAAGGCCGAGATAGCAGTGAGGTGTACCCGGATGGATGACCCTGCCAGGCCCTGTTGTTTCAGGTGAAGGAGGTGCTCCAGGACGAGTGGTATAGGCGCTTGGAGCAGAGGTGTGTGATGCTGGGCACTCCAACAAGTGAACGTCTTCTACTTAACTAGATAAGTGGCCCTGGTGGATGGTTTTCTGCTGCTGAGCAGAAAAAATGGTTACTCACTTCTCATAACTGTTGTTCTTCGAGATGCATTTTTCATGTCCATTCCAATCAGGTGTGCGCATGCACGGTGGCCGGAAGGTTTTTCCCACAGCAGCATCAGTTGGGCTGATCTGGGCTCCCCCTGGAGTAGCACCTTCATGGCGTTCAATATAAGATCCCTGCCGACCCGCCACCCCTTCAGTTCCTTCTAGCCGGCTACTCTGAAAGAGGGGTAGGAGGGTGGGTATTGGAATGCACATGAACACCATCTCCAAGAACAACAGTTACGAGAAGTGAGTATCCGTTTTTTCTTCTTCGAGTGCTTGTTCATGTCCATTCCAACCAGGTGACTCTCAAGCCAAGTTCAGGAGGTGGGGTCGGAGCTTTCCACTGATTGGAGTACTGCTCGTCTGAAGGCTGCATCGTCTCTGGCCTGCTGGGTAATTGCATAATGTGCGTTGAAAGTGTGTATGGAGGACCACGTCGCCGCTCTGCAGGTTTCCTGGTTAGGAACCTGAGCCAGGAATGCTGTAGATGAAGCCTGTGCAGTGATCGGAGGTGCGGGAACATCTGCCAGGTTTTAGCACTCACTGATTCAGGACACCATCCTTGACAAGATGCATTGGGATGAAACAGGCTGTCTTTTCATTCTGTCCGCCACTGCCACAAACAACTGGACTGATTTTCTGAACCGTTTTGTTCTCTTGATGTAAAAGGCCAGCGCCCTGCGGACATCGAGAGAGTGGAGTCTCTGCTCCCTGCCACTGGAATGCGGCTTATGGTAGAATACCAGGAGAAAGATATCCTGATGTGAAACTGCGATACAACCTTCAGGAGGAAAGCAGGGTGAAGCCTGAGCTGAACCTTGTCCTTGCCCAGGTGGAAGGCCGAGTTGGCAGCTAAGTGCACCCTTACAGAATACAACGAGAGACCCTCCTGCTTCAGATGGAGGAGATAGTCCAGAATGTGCGGCACTGAAGCTAGCATGGGGGCAAATGGTGCTGCGCCGACCAAACTGAAAATCTCTTCCACTTGACAAGGTACATGGCTCTCGTAGAGGGTTTCCTACTGCCAAGGAGGACCTGTCTAATCTGGTATGACCAGGAAAGCTCCAACAATTTAACCATGGAGCTTCCATGCCGTGAGATAGAGTGACTGCAGATTTGGGTGTTGGGAGATGTTCGTGATCTTGTGTGAGAAGGTCCGCGGAGACCAGCAAGGTAATCAGGGCTCCCACAGACATGTCTAGGAGGGATGTGTACCAGTGCAGACAGGGCCAGGCTGGTGCTATCAGTATGACCCAAGCTCGATCTCTGTGGATCTTGAGCAGCACCTTGTGAATGAGTGGTATCGGTGGAAAGGCTTATAGGGCAGAACCTGCCCAATGGAGGAGAAATGCATTTGTGCTGGAGCCCAGGCTGTGATTCTGGAAGGCGCAGAACTGCTGGCACTTCCTGTTATGTTGCGTGGCGAAGAGGTCTATCAGGGGAAACCGCCACCTCTGGAAGATTGAAATTGCGACGTTTGGGCGAAGGGACCACTCGTGGCTATGGAACAACCTGCTGAGGTGGTCTGCCAGCTCATTCTCTACCCCGGGGAAGTACGATGCCTGCAGGTGAACTGAATGTTCTACACAGAAGTCCCACAGCATGAGGGCTTCCTGGCACAAGGGAGAGGAGTGTGCACCCCCATTTGTTGATATAGAACATTGCTGTTGTATTGTCCGTCATGACTGATACACATTGTCCGGTTAGGTAATGACAGAATGTCTGACATGCTAGGCGCACCACTCTTAGCTCTCTGACATTGATGTGGAGACCCAGATCTGCTTGCAACTAGAGGCCTTGAGTTCTGCGGTGTCCCAGATGAGCTCCCCAGCCCAAGTCTGATGCGTCTGTCACCAATGACAGAGATGGCTGTGGGGCAGCAAAGGGGAACCCTGAACACACCTCCTGAGCGTCGATCCACCACCTGAGGGAGTCGAGAACCAGGCAAGGCAGGGTCACGATCCTGTCCAAGCTGTCCCAGGCTGGGTGATACACTGACATGAGCCACAACTGGAGGGGTCAAAGCCTGAGTCTGGCATGCTGCACCATGCAGGTACAGGCAGCCATGTGCCCAAGCAGTTTCAGGCAGTTTCTAGCTGTAGTGGTGGGGAACTGCATGATGCCTCGGATTATGTCGCTGAGGGACTGAAACCTTGCCTGTGGCAGGTATGCCCTGGCTTGGGTCGAGTCCAGCATTATGCCTCTGAACTCTATCCTCTGGACAGGAGACAGAGTTGATTTTGCTTTGTTTAGGAGTAGACCCAGGCTGTCGAAGGTGGCTCCGATAAATGTGACCTGAGCTTCCACTTGGGTCCTAGAGTGGCCTTTGATCAGCCAGTCATCGAGTACTGAAACACCTGTACCTGGTGCCTCCGCAAGAACGCAGCAACAACTGCCATACACTTGGTGAAGACTCAAGGTGCTGCTGACAGGCCAAATGGGAGGACAATAAATTGATAGTGGGTACTGTTGACCACAAACCTGAGGTACTTCCTGTGGGGCTGACTGATTGCGATGTGAAAGTACACGTCCTTCAAGTCGAGGATGGCACACCAGTCTAGTGAGGGGATGACGGAGGCCAAGGAGACCATGCAGAACTTGAGTTTCTTTATGAACTTGTTGAGTTCTCGCATGTCCACGATAAGCCTGAGGCCGCCTTTGGCTTTCGGTATTAAGAAATACTGGGAATAGAAGTCTTCGCCCCTGTGCTCCTGAGGAACCTCCTCCACGACCCCTAGCAATAGGATCAACTGCACCTCCTGCATGAGGAGTTGCTCGTGAGAAGGGTCCCTGGAGAGGGACTGGGAAAGGGGGTGGTAGGGCAAGAGGACACAGAATTGGATGGAGTATCCCCTCCACCGTGTGGAGCACCCAGTGGTCCAAAGTGATACAGGACCATGCACGATAGAAAGAGGACAGCTGAAAAGAAAAGGTAAGGCAGGGTAGATCCAGTCTATGATGTGGTGTGCTGTCCTCTAACACACCTTCAAAAGGCCAGTTTGGGACCAGAGGGCGGCTTGGTCTGGCTAGAACCCTGGCCACTCCTGTTTCTCCTCCGAGAACCATCGGTTCTGCTGATGGAATCTCGGAGGAGGTTGCGGTTGGAAGTGTCTCCGCTGTGTGGCGGGAGGGTGCAGGCCCGACTTGAAGGTGGCTCGTGAGTCTGTCAGACTGTGTAACCCCTTGTCTGTCTTTTCAGAGAAACGAGTCTCACCCTCAAATGGGAGGTCCTGAATAGTTTGCTGGATCTTGTAAGGGAGCCCCGAGACTTGGAGCCAGGAACCCCTCCTCATGGCTACCTCAGTCACCATGACCCTAGTGGCAGCATCTGCAGCGTCCAATGCAGCTTAGAGGGAAGCCCGGGAGACTAGCTTCCCCTCTTCCTCCAAGGCCAAGAACTCAGTTCGGTAGTCCGAAGAGAGGAGCTGTGTAAATTTAGCCATCGCCGCACAGGTGTTATATGAGTACCTGCGGACGATGGCTTGTTGGTTCGAGATATGGAGCTGCAGACCCCCTGTAGAATAGATCTTTCTCCGAACAAGGTCTAGACACTTAGCCTCCCTGTTTTTTGTGGAGGGCCCTTGGAAGCCCTGTCTCTCATGCTGGTTAGCAGCATACACAACAAGAGAGTCAGGGGTGGGAGGGAATATAAATGTTTGAACCCTCTGGAGGGCACGAAATAAGGCCTCTCATTTCACTTGGCAGTGGGTGGCAAGGAAGCTGGGG
This sequence comes from Natator depressus, assembly GCF_965152275.1. Classification (NCBI taxonomy): domain Eukaryota; kingdom Metazoa; phylum Chordata; order Testudines; family Cheloniidae; genus Natator; species Natator depressus. The sequence continues at coordinate 40,522,959 of NC_134238.1, read as the reverse complement.
TCTGCCACAGGGTCTTGGTACTGTCCACAATCATTTTAATGAATGGTAGGGCAATACGGGGAAGGTCCTGAGGGGGCGAGGCTGTCCACGATGGGATCAGCCTCCTCGACTACCTCCTCGGCCTTAATGCCCAGACCCTGAGCAGCCCTACGCAGTAACTGCTGCGGCACTCTGTTGTCCTTGAGTGCTGGGACTACGGCTGTACCCGCCAATTCTTCATCAGGTGACAATGAAGAGGAAGCGCTCATACGGAGCAGATGCTGCCTGCCATCCATCCCCAAGGGGTCCCTCAACTCTCGGGGCAGTGTCGGTGCCAATGGTGTGCTCGACAGTGCCGGGGCTGCAGATGCTGAACCAAGTGTTGGTGCTGTCATCAGTACGATGGGAGGAACCATCAACAGAGCTGGTGCCGATCCCCTTGTCTGTGCCAATGAAGACAGAGGGCCCGTCGCTGGCATCGGCGTCTGTGCCACAGTCAATGTTGACAACGGTGCAGGCGTGGAAATCAGGCGCGTCAATCAGGCGCGTCAACGGTGCTGAGGACGTTGCCAAGGGCAGCACCAGGGTTGTGCTAAATCCGGTGTCAACGACGGTGCCACTATCAGAGGCGTTGGTGTATGGGCAGGTGCCGAGGGAAGCTGTGCAGCCGATGGCGGGATGAATGTAGCTGAGGCCACAGAAGACGCAGCAGAACGGTGACCTTGGCTCCCTCCTTGGCAAAAAGTCCAGGGGGTCCGGAAGGGCCACTGTGGTGGGTTGTGCCACTGCGGAGGCCATGCCTGAGGCTCCCTCCTGTCTCTCCCGGACTTCTAACTATGGCCCCTACTTCTCCTGAAACGATAGGAGTCGGACTTGACTCTGAGGTCTCCGAGACTGAAGACCATCGAGGAGCCGAGCCTCGGTACCTCGAGAGCTTGGGGAGTGGGTAGGTTCTCTGTCCGAGTGAGCCGATGCTGAGGGACATGGAGAGGGGGAGCACCTGGACATTATAGCCGGCTTCCCTCTTAACTGCACCAGAGGGGCAGGTGGGTCAGCCAGCGCTCGAGGTTCTTCCCTCCTCGGGGGAGAGAATGGCGCCATAAGGTGCAGGAGGTCCCAAGCAGCTTGGTAAGCCTCCGACGACGAAGGGAGCTATAGCTGCTGTGTAGGGACTGGTGACTGTGGGGGATCCAGACTCAACTGCCTCGCCTAGGCAGGAGTCGACGCACTATCAGTAGGGGATCCGGAGCAGTGGCCCACCTAGGGTCTCATTTCTCTGGATTTAGCCGGAGTTGAGCAGCTGTCTGGCTTCTTTTTCTTCTGAGGCACCAGCGAATGGGATGGGTGCCTGCTCTCAGCCAGGCCTCGTGAGGTGCCGTGTCGATGCAGAGCATCCCGGGACAAGTCCTTTCTTAGAGCCGAGCTTGACAACGGTGCCGGGGCACTCCATGTAGAGGACGACGCATTAGGAGCCAGGTCCCCTGAGCCCAGCTGCGAGCGGGAGCATACAGCTGCCTCCATGAGGATCACATTAAGCCATTGTTCCCTTTCTTTAAGAGTTCTAGGGCAGAACTCACAGCAGATCTTACAGCGATCCTTTTGGTGGCCCTCCCCTGGGCACCGTAAACATGAAGAGTGTGGATCGCTCTTTGGCATGTGCTTTGTACAGGGCACACAATTTTTAAACCCCAGGGACCGCGGCATACCACGGCTCCAGGGAGGCAAAATGGGGGGGGGACCCCCAACAACTCTATACTAAGAACTCTAATACTAATAATGGATACTAAGATAACTATATACAGGTAACTATAGAATGTGCTTGCTAAGCAAGGGCTACAGGAAGTTCCAGCCAACCGTCACTGATGGTAGGAAGGAACTGAAGTGGTGCCGGACTATATATTGAGCATCATGAAGGTGCAACTCCAGGGGGTGCCCAGACCGGCCCAACGGATGCTTCTATGGGAAAAATCTACCATCCACCATGCACATGCGCGCGCACACACACCCACACCCATAACTGGAATGGACATGAACAAGCACTCAAAGAACCACCTCCCTTACTGGTTCCGAGCACAGAAGCTCCCTTGGGCTTAACCATGGATCACTTGATGATCACCTGTCTGTTCATTCCCTTTGGGGCACCTGGCATTGGCCACTGTCAGAGGACAGGATACTGGGCTTGATGGACCTTTGGTCTGACCCAGTATGGGTGTTCTTATGTTCCAAGCTGTGAGATGGAGGGACTGGAGGTCTGGGTGGTGAAGGCGACCGTGGTTCTGGGTGATCAGAAAGTGTTAGCAGGATCGGGGTGTCCACAGACAGCTCCAGAAGCGTGGTGTACCGATGTTAGCATGGCCATGCTGGGGCCAACATGCCTTGTCTCTGTGGATCTTGAGCAGTACCTTGTGTCCGAGTGGTACTGGTGGAAAGGCATACATGAGGCGATCCCTCCAGGGTAGCATTAACACGTCCGAGATCGAGCCCTTGCTGTGTTTCCGGAAGGAGCAGAACACTGGGGACTTTCTGTTGCTCCAGGTGGCAAACAGATCTACCTGCGGAAACCCCCACCTTTGGAAAATGGAATGCATGACATCTGGACAGATGGACCATTTGTGGTTGCAGACCGACCTGCTAAGGTGATCCGCTAGTTCGTTCTGCACTCCCAGGAGATACGATGCCTCCAGGTGAATGGAGTGGGCTATGCAGAACTCCCATAGCTGGAGGGCTTCCCGACCAGTGGCGTAGCTAGGTGGAGTGAACAGGGGCAGCGGACATAAAAAAAGGTGCCACCCGCTTGTACTCACCAGGCGGCGCTCTGGGTCCTCAGCGGCACTGAAGGCCCCCGCTGCTGAAATGCTGCCAAGGAGGACCCGGAGCGAGTGAAGGCCCCTGCTGAGCCAGAGCGCGTGAAGGCCCCTGCCGCAGAAGACCTGGAGCACTGCCAGGTGAGTAAAAATTAAAAAAGGTGCCTATAAATTAAAAAGGTGCCACTTATGCTCAGAGGGGGAGAGGCCGCTCCCCCTGCTCCCCTCCTGGCTATGCTACTGTTCCTGACATATGTGGGAGGAATGCGCTCTTCCCTGTTTGTTGATGTAAAACATGGCAGTGGTGTTACTGGTCATCATTGCCACACACTGGCCTTGTAATTGGGACTGGAAGGTCTGGCAGGCTAGTCGCACCGCTTTGAGTTCCTTGATATTGATATGGAGCGAGAGCTCATCCTGCAACCACAGGCCTTGCGTTCGGAGACCTCCCAGATGAGCCCCCCAACCCAGAGCTGATGCGTCCACTACTAGGGACAAAGAGGGTTGTGAGCTGTTGAAGGGAACTCCTTCGCAGACTATTTGAGGGTCGAGCCACCAACAGAGGGACTTGAATACGTGCTCTGGCACCAACACCATTGAGTCCAGGCTGTTGTGCCCTGGGCAATAGGTCAAAGTGAGCCATGCCTGGAGTGGTCTGAGCCTCAATCTGGTATGTCAGACCATGTAAGTGCAGGCTGCCATGTGGCCGAGGAGACTCATGCATCCCCTTGCTGTTTTGGAGGAGTATCGCCTGAAGCTTTGGATAATGTCTGTCATCACTTGGAATCCGGTCTCTGGCAGGATTGCTCTTGCTTGTACCGAGTCCAGCACCGCCCCAATGAATTCTATTCTTTGGGTCGGTGACAAGGTCGACTTGTTCACATTGAGGAGGAGTCCCAGTCTCTCAAAAGTAGCTCTTATTAGTCAGACTTGAGACTCCACCTGCTCCCTGTAGTGCCCCCGTAAGAGCCAGTCATCAAGTTAGGGATATACCTGTATCTGCCTCCTGCGAAGAAAGGCTGCAACCACCAACATGCACTTGGTGAATATTCGGTGAACACTCGGGGGACCGTCAATAGACCGAATGGGAGGACCGTGAATTGATAATGTTTGTGGTCGACCACAAACCGCAGAAATCATCTGTGCACAGGCTGAATGGATATGTGAAAATATGCATCCTTCATGTCAAGGGCGGCGTACCAGTCTCCCAGATCCAACTGGGGGATAATCATGTTCAGGGAGACCATGCAGAACTTCAGCTTGACCAAGAACTGGTTGAGTCTTCGCAGGTCTAAAATGGGTTTGAGACCCCCCTTTGCTTTGGGGATTAGGAAATAACGGGAGTAGAATCTCCTGCCCCTTAGCTCCTGAAGAACCTCCTCCACTGCCCCTACAGTGAGGAGCGACTGCACCTCCTGGATAAGGAGTTGCTGGTGAGAACGGTCCCAAGTGGTGCCGAGGTGAACAGTGCCGTGTCGGAGAAGGTGATCGCCACATCATGGCTGGCTTGCATCTAGATGACGCCAGGTGTGGCAACACCAGGGGCTTGTCCCTGATAGCCAGAGGTGGAGAGGCTGTCATCACTATTAGGTCCATGGCGGCTTCAAAAGCGTCCGGGGTGGAGGGGGACTCCAACTCCTCTACGTGACACTGTCTGTCCAGGGAGTCGCTGGGCACTGGACTCAATGGTCCCCTCTGGGGAACTGAAGTCAACGGCGCCGACTCCTGGTCTTTGGGCGCTGAGTGCTCCTTTGTGGGATGCACTGCTATTGTGCTTGGCGCTGCCTTCGGCACTGGGGAACAACCCTTTTCCATCTTCTTGTGCTGCACAAGCAGCACCGGTGAGTGCGAGCAGTGCCTGGTTGCCTGCGCCACCTGTGGGGGAGTGCCGGTGCCAAAGGCCTCTCGAATCAGAATCTTTCCTCTGCGCCGTGTCCTGCACTGAGGCCGGGGTGCTACGCACTGATGCACTCGGTGCTGAATCCCAGTGCTCCATGGTGGGCTGTGGATGGAGAGTGGACTCCATCAGAAGTTGTTTCAGACAGAAATCCCACTCTTTCTTTGTCCTAGGGCAGAAAGACCTACAGATCTTGCACCTTTGGTGCTCTTCCCCCAGACACTTCAGGCATGCTTCGTGGGGGTCGCCTGTTGGCATGGGCTTACCACAGGTCCTACAAGGTTTAAACCCTTGGCCCCAAGGCATGCCCTGGAGCCAAGGGTAGGTAAGGGATAGGGGAGGACTCCTAACCTGAACTACTATATACACTATGTACACAAAACTAAACTAACTACTGACTGAAACATAGACTAATACGCAAGAAGAAAGCCAAGGGAAGCACTTGCTAGGCAAGCGAACGCAGTTCCAACGGCCATCATGGATGGTAAGCACAGTTGCCAACTTTCACGTGGTAAATAAGCACCCCGACTTTCACAATAAGCCAAAAATCAAGCTAATCCCATTTCAAAACAAGCCAATCCCTAAGAACCCCCACACTCTATGTGACTAGATTCCCCCAGTGTGCAGTCTGGGACTGCGGCTCGCCTGCTGTGCACCCCGACTCTCTCCCCCGCCTGCCCCTGCTTGCCAGGGGCTGATCAAAAAAAGAAGCAACAAGCAACAAACTACAAGCCAAACAAGCAACAAGCTACAAGCCAAAAACTAGCCAACAAGCAACTCATGACCAATTAAGTCAAAAACAAGCCCAATTTCTGCATTTTTTTTCCGTGGGTTTGGCATGTCTGACGGTAAGAAGGAACTGAAGGGGGGTTGGGTTGGCAGGGTCATATATTGAGCATCACGAAGGCGCCACTCCAGGGGGCTCCACAACCAACCCAACAGGAGCTGTTAACTTTCCGACGACCATGCATGCGGCGCACGCGCACCTGATTAGAATCGACGTGAACAAACACTCGAAGAAGAATGTTATTTACATGCACAAGGTTAAAGTAATTGCCAAACAGAGAGAAAGAGAATTTTTTCCCCAGAGTATGATGGGGATTCATTTTTCATTTATTATAGGTTTGGATCAGGTAAATGTAAGTGTATTTCACATGATCAATGCTCTATGATTATACACAGACACTGGTGAAATTCTGTCCTCTCCATTTTCTTCTTCTGTGTTTGCATCTAATTTGCTTTGGAAAGATTGTTCAGTGTTAATAACCTTCATCTGAACTTGGATTGGATTCCTGGGGACTACAGGAAATAGGACCTCAATTTGTGGTGAGTCAAGATTCTACATTTCTTTTCTCAAGATTTCAGGTGTCAGCTCGTGTGTCTTCAGGACATTTTAATTACGGTAATTTGCAGTTTGCATTTTGCTGATCTAAATTCCCCTTGGCTATTCTTCATTTGCTAACCTAAAACACATAAATGTAATGTCCTTGGCACAGAATGGTTGCCATATTTCCACTCAGAGAACAGAGTAGATTACTGACAGTAAGTAAGCCTAATGTAGTGCATACAACATTTAGAGCACTTTGGGATAATTTATTTATCCTGTCTATACTGAGTTAAAGAACATCATGCCTATGTGGCAGGCCTTGGCACATTGCTTCTGCAAATCATAGAAAGAGATATATTCCAAAGAACACCTCTTAAAATACATTTCATGAACATTAATCTTAACAACAATCATCACAAAGTTTAAAGAGCTTGCCATTTATTGCTGGTGATATATATTTCTATCCTTCCTAATAGTGCACTGCACCACTTCTGTAAATGGATGTATATGGTTTTTTATTTTGAGGGGTGCTAAGTGGTTCTTTTGACCACTTTAATGATAGTAATCTCAATATCCATCTGAAAATTATTAAACAACTGCTAATTTACATGTTCAAAAATCACACTGTACTCCGTGAATACAAGAATCTCACTTTATCTTTGGGATTGGTCAAAGGTACCTTTATTTTAAACTAGTGACATTACTCTCATTCCGTTATTAATATTTAGAGGTGGAAATATATTTTCCCCACAGTACTTTAGTTCTTGTGTCTCTCAGCTTCTGTTTTTCAAAATACTTGTTTCATAAAAAGTGCTTTGTTTGTAATCCATCCTTATTTATTTGCTATTTCACCAAACTTTAAGAATCTTTTTGGTATTTTGATCCAGTTATTCATTCAATGCTGTTTTCTTCTCTAGAAATAACAGTATGTAGAATCAGTTTCCAACCTGATTTTTTTAAATCTTGCAAGAGTTTAATTTCCATGAGACTAAGATCAAAAGAAAATAAGAAGTTAGTAAATGAACTCTTTTCATTAAGATTATAAAAGCAGACTATGACTGCATAGTGAGCACTTCTAAAATTTGCCCTGAGGTGATTACATGGTTGCCTCATCATCTGGCATTGATAAAATTTGCAAAATTGGTTTGATGCTGTTCTACAACTCTGGCATTATGCACTTCCTGTGTAGATATTGTTGCAAGAGCAATGTTTAAATCACACTTTGTCTGCACTCAGTTCTGGGCTTCTATTTCTTCATTGGCAGTCATAAGGCCATGATTATTATCTATAGATTAGTGGGCAGTCACAAAAACACTTTAATTTGAGATACAGTTTCCCTCTCTTTTGTACAACTTATAACATATTGTATTTTGAAAAATTATATGATAGAAATAACTTGATGATGTTTGAATTTTTCACATTTCCAGGATATGATTGTTGCAGCATAACACATAAGTCAGGACTATAGCAATGCCATTATCTGTTGATCATAGAATCATAGAATATCAGGGTTGGAAGGGACCTCAGGAGGTCATCTAGTCCAACCCCCTGCTTGAAGCAGGACCAATCCCCAATTTTTGCTCCAGATCCCTCAATGGCCCCCTCAAGGATTGAACTCACAACACTGGGTTTAGCAGGCCAATGCTCAAACCACTGAGCTATCCCTCCCCCCAAATATATGATATGACCTTCCAAACTAAAGGTCTATTATTACATCATCTTTGTGTAAATTGCATTGTCCCCAGTTTTAAAAGACAACATTAGTAGAGCACATGGCTAACTTGAGCAAGGCACCCAAGCAAACATCAAGTTTCTCTTACTTGGTTGTGGCATAGACAGGACTCAGTTTTAATCTAATCAAATATTTCCCAGAATACTCAATGGCATAAATTAATCAGATGTCAACATTGTATCAGAGCAGTAGATAAAAGATTCAAGAACACCTATAATTATTGCTGGGATCATTATTGGCAGGTGAATCAGAAGCATGCAGAATAACTGTAGTGTAATCCTATCCATTCTAGTTTCATATTATTCATCTTAACATTAATACACAAATAAATACAATTTTGTCCTATGGTAGATGATACAACGCTGTAGAAACAAAGCCAGCCTTATTTCTGAATGTTTCAAAACCTGACTGTAAAACTGGAACTTTAGATGAAAGAGACTGGATTCTAGGTGCAACTTCATCCACAGCTCTATGCTGAAATTCCGGAATCCTAATTAAACTCCCCTAATCATACATGTCCAACAACAAATGACTGTTTTAACACCATTTGTAAGGTTGGTATGTAGCAGTCTTACTATTGTATTTTAATACCCTCTTATGATAGACCATAAAACTCTGAAGTGGGATAATTAATTCAGTGGCTGTAGCACTGCCTGAGTGATATAGGCCATACTGTTTTCTTGGCTGAGGGTGACAGGAAAAAAAAAATCACGCACCTCAGCACAGCTAGGATTTATTTATGCCCTGAAGCCACTGGCACATGCTGGGCTGAAATGTAAAGTGCCTCCTGAATTTCCCAGGTGCAGAACAATAAACAATAAACAATCTTGTTACTACTCCTCTTAAGGGAATGGTGTATGCCTCCTTCCAGAGCCAGGGTTCTATTCCCTTTCCTTTTTGGCTTGGTTAGTTCTACTAGCAGCACAAAAGCAAAGAGCAATCCTTTCTCACCAGAGACTGCAAGGATTGCAGTTGTGGGTTTCCTGTACAGAAGAGAGGGTCCTTGATCACCTATACTGGGGCCAACCACAACCTGGCCCTTAAACCAAAACCTTAAACTTCTTCTGATAACTATGAATTTTTTATTTTGTACATTGAATTGCCATCACTGAACAGCAGAAGTGTCACAGTAGTAGACTGATGCTTAACAACAACGGTATTCGCTGCAGGTTCCTTATATCTGAAACGAGACCCCCCACATACATGTGTATCCAACAGTGTTCTTCATTTCAATTATCTATAAACTTGAACATTTATGACCTGCTTATGCCAAGAGATTTTTTTTAAATTGATATTTAACCTTCTCCTTTGTAGTATTCCACCCACCTAGTGTTAGTATATTACCTAGAATTCACCCAGCAGTAACTGTTAACTGCTCCTTTATGATTTCCACAAAATCAGAAGCTTTTAATCATCAGCCTCCTGTAAAGTGCTGGTAAAATTTAAGAGTAATTTTAAACTGTTATGAAATCAGTGCAAGAAGAGCTTTAGAGTAATATTTTCATAAGTGGTTAAGTAACTTAGCAGCTTAAGTCTCAATTTAAAAAACAGACACTTAGTTGCTTTTAAAAAAATTATCCTCCATTTCTATTATTTTATAGTCATGTTTCAGCTAAATACCATAGAGTAGGAATCCAGAGTAAGTACTAAGTCCACTAAGGATTTGTCTACATGTTAGGGTAATGCCCACTATGGGGCTGCAATTTCTGAAGTGCACTAAGTTGTTGCACATTAATAGGTCCATCAAGACCCTGCTGGTAGACACTAAATGTTCCCTAGTGCACTTTAACATAGGGCTGTTTCAAGCTATGAACCCAGTAGAGCGCATTACCCCACCACATAAACAAGCCCCAATCCTAAGTGATAACTTTTTAAATACTGGCATTAATATTCACATAAACAACAGTTTAAAACTCCTTTGCTTTGTTTTTTAAAGGAAACTTACCCTCATCATTTTTCTTAGAAAGAAATGACAGTAGCTCTTGGTCTCTGTGACTGGAATTGGACAATTTGATTAAGAAACTAAAACCATATACAAATCAACATGGCACACATTAAGTAGATTAAAAACCAGCTAACTGATAGGTCTCAAAATGTAATTGTAAATGGGGAAATCATCATTGAGTGGGTGTATTTCTAGTGGGATCCCAAGGGATAAGTTCTTAGCCCTAAGCTATTTAATCCTGGGAACACTAGGACCCAGGTGGTGCATTCCCTCACTCCCACCACATGGCCTTGGGAGACAACTGCAGACTGGATCCAAGCAGAGACTCCAGCTCGTGGGGCTAAAACACCCAAAGCATACCTTTGGTCCCTTTGACATTCAAAGAACTTTCTACAGTTTTGACTGGACTTTCTTTGCACTATTTAGATTGGCTGCCTGCTCCAACAAACTCAGAGGAGCAATAAGATACAATATTTTTAATAGTGAGAGTAATTAATCATCAGAATAATTTACCCTGAGTTATGGTGGATTCTCTATCTCAAGACATTTTTAAATCAAGATTGGGTGCTGTTCTAATAGACACGCTTTAGGTTAAACAGAATCAATACACGGAAGTATTATGGTCTGTCTTATACAGGAGTTCAAACTAGATAGTCCCAATGGTCTCTTCTGGCATTATAATTATGAATCCTCTTCTACTTTTATAGCTTTATAACAACATTTTCTTATTTTTAAAAAATGCTTTTTCTCTCCCTTGCTTCCATTGGTCTTTCACACACCAACATCAGTAGAAAATGACTAAGTGGCTATCATGCCACCATCATATCACCTATAAGGTAGATAGAAAGCTGGCTAGATTGTCGGGGTCCACCGGGTAGTGATCAATGGCTCAATGTCTAGTTGGCAGCCAGTATCAAGCGGAGTGCTCCAGGGGTGTGTACTTGGGTCAGTTTTGTTCAACATCTTTAGTAATGATCTGGATGATGGGATGGATTGCACCCTCAGCAAGTTCACGGATGACACTAAACTGATGAGAGAGGAAGATACGCTGGAGGGTAGGGATAGGGTCCAGAGTGATCTAGACAAATTCGAGGATTGGGCTAAAAGAAATCTGATGAGGTTCAACAAGGACAAGTGCAGAGTCCTGCACTTAGGATGGAAGAATCCCATGCACTGCTACAGGGTGGGGACCGATGGACTAAGCGGCAGTTCTGCAGAAAAGTACCTGGCGATTACAGTGGACAAGAAGCTGGATATGAGTGTGCCCTTGTTGCCAATTAGGCTAACTGCATATTGGGCTGCATTAGTAGGAGCATTGCCAGCAGATCACGGGAAGTGATTATTCCCCTCTATTCAGTAGTGGTGAGGCCACATCTGGAGTACTGTATCCAGTTTTGGGCCCCCCACTACAGAAAGAATGTGGACAAACTGGGGAGAGACCAGCGGAGGACAATGAAAATGATTAGGGGGCTGAGGCATATGATTTATGAGGAGAGGCTGAGGGAATTGGGCTTATTTAGTCTACAGAAGAGTGTGGGGGGTGGGGGGGATTTGATAGCAGCCTTCAACTACCTGAAGGGGGGTTCCAAAGAGGATGGAACTAGGCTGTTCTCAGTGGTGGCAGATGACAGAACAAGGAGCAATGGTCTCAAGTTGCAGTGGGGGAGGTCTAGGTTGGATATTAGGAAAAATTATTTCACTAGAAGGGTGGTGAAGCACTGGAATGGGTTACCTAGAGAGGTCGTGGAATATCCATCCTTAGAGGTTTTTAAGGCCTGGCATGACAAAGCCCTGGCTGGGATGATTTAGTTGGGGTTAGTCCAGCTTTGAGCAGGGGGCTGGACTAGATGATCTCCTGAGGTCTCTTCCAACCCTAATCTTCTATAAGTCTATGCAAAAATGATAAATTTATTTATACACAAAGTGTTGTCCATGACAAAATAAGCTGAAAAACAGAAAAAAATATTTCCTCTCTAATCTCATAATTAGAGTCATCTTAAATGTTATAAGTAACAAGAGTAGGTAGAAATTTTCAGACAGAAGTGTGACTTTTCATTGACACTGTCCTTTTTAAATCTATTTTTGGTATCTAAGTTTTTCCTTAAAACTATTCCCAAGTGTATGATATTGTGGAAACTCAAAATAATTAATAAAATAATCATGTTATGTAATACTTTAGCATTGTGTTTTTGAATTTCACAGCTGAACTAGGTATACTAATTTAGTCTACGTAAGACAAGGTAAAATGACATTGTGATGCAATTGAGATTGTCAGCTCTTCAGAGCTTTTCGTTCTCTGTTTGTACAACCCAATGTACAAACACAATGGAGTCCTGGTCCATGATTAGGACTCATAGATGGTACAATGATGCTAATAATAAACATCATCTTCACATTACATCAGAGGTAATAGACAAATTAAATTATACCCAATATATAGCTTTTGGGTTCTGCAAGATGAACTTGATAAATGCAAGCTAGATCTGTGAAAAATGAATCAGATCCATAAAATTCAGTATTGGTGTCAACTTTTCCTGAGAAACAGATAAGACCTAGAGACATCTGACATACATGAGAATATTCTAAATGAAAACATAGTGTTTAAAAATGTAGAAATCAAATGATATAACAAAGTGGGATCCAGAATGGCACATTTGTAGGAGATAACCGAAGTACAACGTATGGAGGAAAATTTCGACAGATACTTTTTCTATAAAGTCATAATTTTGAACGCTATCAGGCAACACCCTTAATGGGTACTTATGGAATGTACAGTTCTTGGAATGAGGAGCAAGTTTTCACATTTGGCATGTAGATCTGAGTCTAGTTTTTTGGGTTCAATAATCTTATTTTATCTGGATTATAGTACTTTTTGTTTTTGGCACTGTAAAACTGAGAATGAAAGTTATGGGTCTGGAAATATGTGCAGCTTCTTCCTGCCAAGCTAGGGGTTTGCTGTGGAGGTCAGACATATGTCTGTCCTTCTCCTGCAGATGCTACAGTATATCTGCATCTGAAATAAGACGACAGAAAGAAAGTGGTAGAAGATATGGATTTAGAGGATCCATACACAGGAGTTTTATCAGCTACACAGCTCTACACAATTCCTGGGGTTTGTGTGTACATGTGCAAAAGTTTGATAATGCCTCTTGAGTTTAACAGCATTTAGATGATAATATGTAATTGTCTGCAATTCATACGGTAACTTTTTTATTATTATGTTAAAAGGGTTTTATGGTTAATTGCCAATATTGCAGTTTCAATGCTGCAGTTCATGTAACTGGCAGGCTTATGGCAGAGGACGCTGGAAGCTACCACAATTTTACCCAAACTCAGGTTTACAGAATGGGAAAGTATCTCAAGGTTATTTAATTTTTCTATTTAAAGAGTCAACTAATACTTTCTCCATTTGCGATTTTACTTTAGAAACATTTGTGTAAATTGCATAATATAGACAATGATACATTTATGTATATTTAACTGGAAGCTATACATTTTGTGTCCGGAATCCCATAGTACTTTACCAAGAAATTTTTGTGGGGTTGAATTTAGATTAAAGATTTCATTAGTTCATTCAATGAAAGATGTATCTTTGCTTCTAACGTAATGAAGAAAGCTCTGAGCAAAGAAACTTGTAGTGTGCAGCTATTTGGAGCATAATTTCACTTTCCGAATCTGGTGGATTGGTTCACCATGTCACTGAAAGGTACCAACAACTAGCATGCAGCAACACTGAACTTTAGAAAGGGAAATTTTAACAAAATGATGAAGCTGGTAAAACAGACCCTAATGTCAAAAGTAAAGGAAGTAAAATCCTTAGATGCAGCATGGATGCTACTTGAAGTCTCAGAAGGCATGCACAGTTCTCAACAAAAAGGGAACCTGGAGAACAAAAAGTAAACTTGCAGAGCTAAATTGCAATTTCAAGAAATCTAACCTTAGTGAAGTCTATAAAAGGGAGCATAAATTACAAGAGGCAATACGTAAGAAGGAATATAAGAGAGATAAGATGAATTTCATAGAGCAAATAGCTTTTAAACCAACATGAATAAATTATTTTTAGTATACAAGAACCAGGAAATCTGCAGAAGACCCAGTGGTTTGCTGAGTCCCAGAGATTCTAGGGAACAATTAAGGAAGACAAAGACATGGCTGAGAAACTAAATGTTTTCTTTGCATCAGTCTTTACCACAGAGGATGTTGGGGAGATACCTGCCTGGGACCTGCTCTTTTCTGGCAATAGAGATGAGGTAGTATCAGAGATTGACGTGTCAGAAAAAAGGGTGCTAGAACAAATTTAAAAGCAATAGATCAGCAGGCCAGAATTGCTGTGAAGGGCTTTAGAGAAGGTGACATTAATGATGGGGGAAAACCCACTCTCTCAGTGGAAGATAATGTGTGTAGTGTGAACAAGTAAGGCTGAGGAAATCACTACAAGATTTAAAGAGGGACTGGAAGATGAAGAGGGATGACAAGGATATCCAATTATAACAGGTAATGCACAAATGAATTTTGGAAGGGTTATAAAACTTGCTGCTTCAGGAATGAGAATAATCTCTAATTAATAGTGGTTAGGACAAAACATTAATCCAGATGGGGCGGGAGAAGAGATAGTAGCACATTCGTCTCAAGCATCTGGTTCTAGCCACTATCAGAGACAGGATACTGGACTACATAGAGGATGAATGTGAGCTAATATGGTAATGTCGATTTTCCTATCTGTATTCTTTGCTCATTGGGCGCGGCTCATTTTCGTTCCACAGTACTACACTTTCAGATTAAAGTGCAACAGGAATGGAGCATTTTAGCAGCAATGTGACAGAGCTACATGTCTCCTCCCTACCCTAAATAATAAAGATAATTAATTCAAGTGTGGCTTCACTTTATTTTAAATGGACTGAGATTCAGGATGAGTAAATAGCGAATCCTGTTTCTTTGTAAAATATTTTATTTTTATGTTATTGTTTTATTTTTTGAGACCTTAGACTTACCATCTAATTTTTCTTCTTTGTGTAAACCAGAGACACCCACCCCGCCAACCCAAGTTGACTTTTACATCATCAAGAAAGGGCAGCTTTAGATACTTGAAGCTGTTAGTATAAGACTCACTCTGACCTCCTTGTTATGAAAAGTATCATCAGTGATTAGAACCACACCTTAATTACTGTGGTACTAAAATGTTTGAAGCACCATCACATTCTTAAAAGATAAAAAATACACAAAATTTGATTCAAGTAGGAAATAATTTTCTATATACTCTATTAATACCTAGATACCCTACTCAGTGGATACATTGTAAATACCTAAATAGTAGATCAAACTAACTGAGAGCACAATCTATGCTTTTTACATATCACTGTTTCTTGGGATTTGGATGGAGCACTTACTGTTAGTGTATGTCTGCTGTTTCCCAACATCTGATAAGAATTTATAACACATGGAAATGATTGCAAAGTGAACAGCACTCCCTTCATGTTCTCTATTCTGCTGATTTAATCACAAACATACTGAATCTGATAGTAATGAAACAATAGCCTCGCTGTTGATGAGATCACCAAATGGCTTCCATAAAAACCTATCAGACACTGTAAAATGCAGTCCCCACAAATGTATAATCTTTTTCAGACCTGCAGTATCACCTATCTGTACAAAACAGTAAAACCTCTGTCCTAGAAAAGATCATACCTAAAAAATATAGTTCAACTTGAGCTAGATTATAATCATGGTGGGAAAAACTCAGAATTTGCAAATAGAAAGACAGGCCAAAGAAGATTTCTCTGAGTTAGAAGGTCCAGAAATGTCCAGACTTTAGCAATAATGTATAATCTTTATTATGAAATGGCCACATTACTCCCAAAGAGGGCCTATATAACCTTTATTCACCACACAATTATGTATTCTGTAAATGCCACAAACTACTTTCAAAGGCTTTGATACTGCACACACTTAAGCACATGTTTAAGCATGGAGTTGTCCCATTAACTTCCAGGTAACTACTCATGAGCTCAAAGTTAAGCATGTGCCTAAGTGTTTGTAGGATCAGTGCAAAAATTAATTAGAATAATAAAACATTATGTTTGATCTATTTATTGTATCACGCCAACTGTAATGCCAGATTATTTTAGTACTGTGAGTCTAATTATACAGACCTTTGAGAGAGAGAAAAAGTAAAATTAAAATTAACCAATTTTTTAAAACCACAACATCACATATAATTGCTTTCCTTTACATACAACATTGTCAGTTTAAAGCCTGATATCACAGAACTTTGTAAGTTTAGAAGCAATTGTTGTGTCTCATTCAAATTTAATGGAAATCTCTTCCTAAAGTTACAAATTGCAGTTTTTAGCCCTGAAGGGCCACAAGATGTTTGATCTGAAACAGCCATTGGTCCAGTACTGGATATTGCTCAACCTGCCCCTCACACAAAGTATAAGGTTTTTTTCCAAGTTTTAGGAGCAACAAGGAAAAATTACAGCTGTTTAATGCTGCTCAAAAGTGTGGAATATTAGAAATAGTCCCAGGAGAGAGAAACTAACCGGCAGAATGCAGCTGAGGTGATCAGAAGTGCACAATGCATGTAATTTATCATATGGATATCACCACATCTTGTGTAATGTGGTTTTGTGTCCATCCAGATGGATAAATACAGGTACATATATGAAGCCTCATTAATTCCTTCACAATACGTATACTACATATGTGGTGGTGATATTCATGTTAGTAGAGTCATTTAATAAAATGTATCACAGTGTTCAGTAATTTATGATACATCCTTGATGTTTCACCTGTCCTCTGCCCCCAGTCGCTCTGCGCCAACTGCTGCTAACTTTCCAAGTCCTTGAGCAGCTTCAAATCACAATGTGCTTAGTGAGTTTCCTGTGTCTTGTTCTTTTGTTTGTTCAACTACAGAAATTCAATACAAAACCCATCAATATCAGCATAATGGTAAGACTGTAACAGCAATAAATTCAAATGTTTGCTCCTCAGCAAACATAATTTTGTACATATATTTTAAGACAAAAATGAAATTCCAGACCTCCCAAGAAAAGTCAGATATGGTGACACAGTGGCAACTATAATTTCGAATTTCTGGGCTCTTCTGCTTTTATATTCTCTGTTAGATCAAGGTATTTTGAAGGGGTTTTTTTTTGTTTTAGCAGGGAAACCTGAGTATCTGTGCTGGGTTTTGTAATTCTGACAGCAATCCAATAAACAATAATTTGCACCTTAGATTAATTTGCAGTGGAATATGTAATATGATCCACTTCATAGAGCAACCAAGTTTCTCTTTTTGTGAGAGTAACTCCATCTTTTTAACCTCTGTCTCTAACCCATTCCCTTCCTACTTGGCAAAAGAATAGTTCTAAGGAGTATCTACTACTCTCATTGTATTTAAAATGTTTTACTTTATTACATCTGTACCCCAAAATAAAATTTAAAAAAAAAAACTGTTGAAAGAACATTAATAGTGTATCTTCAAGACACAGAAATTTGGAGTCCAAGACCCGAAACCTGAGAACACTTGGGCACACGCTTAACTTTAAGCACATAAGTAAAACTAAAAGTAAAGCAATGCACATGTATTTGCAGGATCAGAGTCCAAGGTGACTCACCCTTCTTATCTTATATATATGTGAGGTTCTTCAGATAGTAAGTGTCTTTATGATTCTTACATACCACAATACTGAAATAAGTTACAAATGCAATTTCATCCTTAACTCTAAATTTTCTTGCTTTTATAGGTATTTATCCGACTCTTAAAATTACTTTATGTAGTTTTTTAACAGTCAAATTTATTATCAAATATGTTGTCTGAATCTATTTAAATTGGCTTAGAGAATATTTTTTTATACACAGTATCATACGAATAGTTCTTGTAACCCTGCCACTGGAGACATTAATTTGATCAATGCTGTTATCACAATGTGTGGAAAAATAAAATGTAGAACTGAAGGAGTCTGATTTGTCAAAAGATAAACATTTTATTATGCAATTAATATTTTTAACATGTGTAAGCAATATGTGTATAGTCAAAAAGCCAGAGTATTTTGAATAACGTCATTGTTTTACTATTGTTTAAATGATATACTATTCAGACTTATTTATGGCTCTACTTTTTGTACTCTACAAATTCATACAAATTTACTCTCAGCACAGATTAGTTACACTGAACTTGCAGAGAAAAGCACAGTTAAAACAAAATTCTAATAAAATGTTCTTAGGAATTACTGAAGGTGGTCATAACTTGTAGTAAAAGAAAATTATCATTTATTATTTATACTACACAGTAGTCCTGGTTCGATTCTAATTTAGAACTATTTAACTACGAATATTGCAGTCTGTGAATATTTTATTGGTTTATTTGTACAGATTTTAAGTGTCAAACAAACAAGGACAATATGAAGTGATCTGCCTTTATAAATCAAAGGTCACATTCTTAAACATTTTTCACTTTTCCGATCAAAACTATAGAGTGGTGAAAAAAAGCCTTTGTTTTTTTTGGTTTCACAAAAAAATAACATAATGAAAAGCAAAACCCAAGATGTCAAAGCAACGGATATCTTTTATTGACACAAGAAAAAATAAAAAATGGAGGTTCTTGAGAAATACACTCTTCTAAGGGCACATATTCCACACTAGCCCTTTACCTGGTGTAGCATACATCCCTTAGGACTTGTCTCCACTTACCAGGGGATCAACATGTGATCGATCCATAGGGGGTCAATTTAGCGGGTCTAGTGAAGACCCGCTAAATCAATCGCCGATCGCTCTCCTGTCAACTCCAGTACTCCACTGGAACGAGAAGCATAACGTAAGTCAACGGGAGAGTTTCCCCCATCAACCCGGCATAGTTTAGACCCTGCAATAAGTTGACCTAAGGTACATCAACTCCAGCTACGTTATTTACGTAGCTGGTAGTTGCGTAACTTAAGTCGACTTAGCCCCACAGTGTATACCTGCAGTTGTGCTGGCTGGAGCACCATGAGGGCTCTTTCCCACCCATATTCATTGGGAAATGAAACACTGTAGTCCTCTGCAGGCTGTCCACTCTGAGGGGTGGTCTACACTCCACAGTTAGGTCTACACAAGGCAGCTTATGTCGACCTAATTATGTTAGTGTCTACACCACAGCCTTTCTCCTGCTGATATAAGTGCCCTACTACACCAACATAATAATTCCACCTCCATGAGAGGCATAAGGCTTATGTCAGTGTAGTTAGGGCAACACACTGTATAGCCACTGCATCCCTTACGCTGGCTGCTGGCTGTCTTGTCAATCTCATGGCAGGAGCCGTGATATTGACAAGAAAGCTGGGCAGCTAGAGCCCAGCTGTCCCCACTCCCCTGGAAAGCTGGAAGCCTGGGGGCGGGGGGAGGGAGGGGGAAAGAGGGAGAGAGAGAATGGACTCCACTCCCAGCTGGGAGCCGGGTCAAGAAGTCCTGGCAACGTCGGATCCCACTCTCCACTGGGAGCCAGGCAGCCTTGTCAAGGTGAGCTGTGAAATTTACAAGGCTGCCTGGCTCTTGTTGGAGAGGGGGGCAAGAAGCCAGGGCAGCTGGACCCCACTCCCCAGGGCAAGAAGCCCCGGGCGGCTTCCCCCAGCTCATGATGGGGAACAGGGGCAACCTGCCAGGAGCCCGGGAACCTGTAGGGTAGCCGGGCTCCCCGCGGAACTGAAAGCCTGGGGTCTCAGCTCCCCACACTGCCCTTCTCAGGTCAGAGGAAACACTCCAAGGAGCATAGTGTGGACATGCACCACCTCAGTAATTACTGCGGTGGCTGTAAGTCAACCTAATATTGTTCAACTTACATTTCTACTGCAGACATACCATGAGTAACAGAGCTGGTTGAAAAATTTCCAATGGAACAGTTTTCCGTCAGAAAAATGGAGATTCCATTAAACTGAAACATTTTGCGGAAATATATCAGTGTTGTCAAAATGTTCTATGGGAAGTTATATTAATGTTGAAAATACTTTGATAAGTTAAAATATTTAGATTATTATATTATAATAATATATTACATAAAATTGAATATAAAGGTTGAAAATAAAATTTTGGAATGTTTCATTTCACAAAAATTTTCATGTTTTCAACTTTTTGTCCCAATTTGGGTTGAAATTAAATTTCAAAATCTTAGAATTTCCTGAGGGGTAGAAATTCTGTTTTTCTTCCACCTCTACTGAGTTGCGATCCATGACACAGGCAGTTGGTGCTATGCTGGACAAGCCACAATACGGCCCTAATGGATAACACTTACTCTTTGTCTCCAGCTTGCTTCTACACATCATCTTGCTTTTTTTCATATGTAGGGCCATTTTCAAACTTCTCCAAGGTTATTTTCATGGTTGTAAAGTGCTGTAATTGTTTTTTTATTTGAGCTATTCCTACTCCAACTCTACTTTTAATAAATTCACCACATTTAACGCACGTGTAATATCCTTTCAATTTCCCCAGAAGCTCTTGATTGATTTCATTTGACATTTAAAATGCAGCTCCTGTATAGTTATATAAGATGAAACAGCTCCTGCCTAAACAGTTTACAATTTAATAAGATACAAACAGGTGAAGGGTGGGGAAAGAGAAACACCTGTACTTAGGCACATGACATGCATTTGTCTTGTTAGTTCCATGGATTTGTTTTAAGTGCAAATATATTCACCTAACAGACTCTTGAGACAGATGTGGGAAGTTCACACTTGATTTGACCAGAGCACATTAGACTATGTCTACACTACAGACTTTACAGCAACACAGCTGTACCTCTGCAGCTGTGCAGCTGTAAGGTCTCCTGTGTAGCTACTCTATGCCAGCTGGAGAGAGCTCTCCTGCGAGCATAATTAAATCACCCCCAACGAGCGGCCTTAGTTGTGTCAGCAGGAGATGCTGTCCACACCAGTGCTTTTGTCGGTCAAATTTTATGTTGGTCGGGGTGTGTTTTTTCAAACTTGACAAAAGTTTTGCCAACAAAAGTACTAGTGTAGACAAAGTCTTAGATGACCTTCAATGGGAGGGGAGAGGGAAGTTCTTCTTTAACAAGTTAATATATATGTTAGAGAGGGGGTCCATTAAGCAGGCTGGAAGATGAGAGCATTAGCATTCGCCACATAACTCCATATTTTTTAGCTTTGCAGTTCACCTTTAAAATAAAAGCTTAAATTCTGCTGAAAACAGCAAATATGTGAAAAATCCAAGGGGAGACTCCAAATCCTTGGGATTTGTGGGTTTTCTGTATGAACAGATTTCTATTGTTCCTGAAGATTACCCACACATTCAGGCACCAGGCAGCATGAGTTATATTATCTGTGGGCATTTAAACAGTACCAGCAGGTACCAGCTGGGCATTCCATCCTCATTTTTCCTGAAATGTAGAATGCCAAATAACTGTTTTGAAAGATGTGAAAATGTAAAAAAGAATGATCTTATCAGTTTTGTTAATTTAACTTGGTTTAATCACTGACACGTTAGATATATTAAGTTATAGAAATATTTTTTGTATGGACTGGCACTTCTATTTTCATTTTTTTGTCATTGCCTGGTCATATACTATAGGTAAATGGCTATGTCTGGGCCAAATGCCCAGAACATTTAAAGCATTTCACACTGAAACAATAGTGGTCTTTGTTGAACACCATCTGCTAGCAGAAAATATTTTCTTAAATCATTGTGCATCTGTTCATACAAATGCACTGCACTTTCACAAACTGAATTACATTTATAGGCAGACTAATACTAGTCATGTAAAAAGTGCTTCACATCATGACTGATCTGCAGTTATACTGTCTCATGAACACGGCACATGAGAGATAAGGACACTGTATGTGGTAATCTCCTTGGTTATTATCTATTATATTAAGGTTTCAGAGTAACAGCCGTGTTAGTCTGTATTCGCAAAAAGAAAAGGAGTATTTGTGGCACCTTAGAGACTAACCAATTTATTTGAGCATAAGCTTTCGTGAGCTACAGCTCACTTCATCGGATGCATACTGTGGAAACTGCAGAAGACCGGTCTTCTGCAGTTTCCACAGTATGCATCCGATGAAGTGAGCTGTAGCTCACGAAAGCTTATGCTCAAATAAATTGGTTAGTCTCTAAGGTGCCACAAGTACTCCTTTTCTTTTTATATTAAGGTTCTTATTCTGCACTTTTCACCATGTTTTTTATAACTCAAATAAGTAACCTTCTTTGATTTAAAATTTAGCAGCTTTGTCCATCACTGTTTATGTTTCTTCACTCCATTACATAGTGAATTGATCTTGATAAAGTATGAATAGGCTTGATAGAATTCAATTTTTATTTTTTTGTAATTTTGATGGATAATATAGATGTTAATTTTTAAGCATTTTTTTTATCCATTTAAATTTTCATAGTTGTGAGTAATTATGGAGGGTCAGACAATAATTCATGACAGTAGATACTGAGATTCAAAACACTGAAGTGTTATAACTGTTAAAATGCAAATTGTCAACATCACATGTCAAAATAACACACAGTGAATATCCTTAAAGCAAACTCTAATAAATTCTCAAGCAGCATTTTTCTTATTTTTCCTATATATAAATACTGATTTTTATTGATGGAAATATTTTTTCATCAGGTTCTACATGTACAGTGAAAACAACATTTATTCACATTTACCAATAAAAATTGAATCCTTCCATGCCTAAGTCAGCTGCACCGCACCAGTAATGAGTCTTTTATCACAGTGGAGATGTACCCCCCTCCCCCCCCCGTAGCATGGTGGCAACCCTACCCCTAAAATAGAAGGGGTTAAAAGCAGCCCTGGAGGGGGGCTGTGGCTGGGGATGGCTGATTGGGGAAGCAGCTGCAGTTGGGCCATGCCCCAATCAGGCCCCTAACTGGCTTATATGAAAAGGCTGTGAGACAGAGGGCCAAGGAGTCTCTCTCCACAGGCTGGGAGAGAGCAGGGCCTGCCTGCCTGCCTGCCAGGCAGGCAGGCAGGCAGGCAGACAGACAGAGTACTGAGGGTGATGCAGTGCTGGGGAAGGAGCAGGCTGAGTGGGGCGCTCCAGGCTGGCAACTCCCCAGGATGTAGGGCCTGGTCCAAGGCCCATAGAGGTACTGGGAGGCAGAGGAAGGCAACAGGTCTGAACCCCCTTGCCTATGATGAATGGCCTTTACACTGCAGTCTGCCCCAGGGAGCGAGGGCTTGGTGATGACTGGCAGTAGCCCAGACTGAGGCAAGGTGAGGATAGGGGGTTGGGGGTTCCCCAGGAAGGGGTGACCCAGAGGCAGAGTGTGGGGATACTGCCAGGGGGTAGAACCCCAGAGAAAGGGGCACCGGGGTCTGTGAGGTACATGGGGGCCAGAGCTGTGCAGATCACCGGCCTGCAGAGGGTGCTCCATGCTGGAAAGAGCTAATTCCCCAATGATCAGCAGGAGGCACTGCACGGGTGAGTCTGTTCCTTTACACCCCCAAAAAGGTTGATTTCTAGTTTGGTGCAAACAAATGAATCATAGAATCAGAGAAACTGGAGAACAGAAAAGATCTATTTGATTAAGTTAGTCCATCTGCCTCCTAATGCCACACTGTCTCCTACAGAACAGTGTTTTGTCTAGTCTAGTTTTAAATCACAGAAATCATAGAAATGTGGGACTGGAAGGGACCTTGATAGGTTGCAGTCCTCTGCATTGAGGCAGGATTTAAAGATTATCTAGACCATCCCTGACAGGTATGTCTAAACTCTTCTTAAAAACCTTCAAGGATGGAGATTCCACAACCTCCCTAGGTAATTTTGTTGCAGGGCTTAATAACCCTTACGCTAAGGATTTTTTCCTCCTAATGTCTAACTTACATCTTCCTTGCTGCAAATGTCCCTCACAGTCTCTATGCAAAAGAATAAATGGACACAAATCTGACATCAGGAATCATATCATTCAAAAACCAGTAGGAGAACACTTCAACCTCTCTGGTCACTCAGTAACAGACTTAAAGGTAGCAATTTTGTAACAGAAAGCTTCAAAAACAGCCTCCAATGAGAAACTGCTGAACTGGAATTAATTTGCAAACTAGATACCATTAATTTGGGCTTGAATAGAGACTGGCAGTGGCTGGGTCATTACACAAATTGAATCTATTTCCCCATGTTAAGTATCCTCACACCTTGTCAACTGTCTGAAATGGGCCATCTTGATTATCACTACAAGTTTTTTTTTCCCTTCCTGCTGATAATAGTTCATCTTAATTAATTAGCCTCTTAGAGTTGGTATGGCAACTTCCACCTTTTCATGTTCTGAATACGTATATATATCTTCTTACTATATGTTCCATTCTGTGCATCTGATGAAGTAGGCTGTAGCCCACGAACGCTTATGCTCAAATAAATTTGTTAGTCTCTAAGGTGCCACAAGTACTCCTGTTCTCCTTACAATAAGGCTTCCACCATTTCCTTTTAAAGATTATAAAATATACAAATATATTTCAATTATGAAGATTTTCCTGATATTCAGTTTAAATGTCCTCTTTCTTAATTTTATTCTTACGCTTAATTACACCTCTTGTAAAAAACTGAACTATTCCACTCCACTCTTCAAAAATCTGTAGGCTATTTTCAAAACCCTCTACTTATTAGTTGCTTTGCCATACTATACATATTCAGCTCTTCTAAATCATTTTTTGCCAGCCAATCCCTATGAAATATTGCCAAAAGACCTATTTCATGGTATTTATGAAGTGATCAGAACAAGAAAATATGGCAGGATACCTGGGAAATTTTCAGCAAAATTTTTAGACTAAAAATGTTTGGATACATTTTGAATGCTTATTCAAACTGAAAATGGAGATCTTTTTGTGGTTCCCTCAGCCCTCGTAGTTTATACTGTTTTGAGAATACAAAAATAGAAAAAATCAAATATTCATACTGTAACTGGAAATTTTTGTAAATTACTCTTTCACGGGGAAATAAAATTAGTAACGTCATGAATACAAAGAGTATGACATGTTTGCTAAGTTACTAAAATGAAATAACAATAAAAATTAATATACATAAACTCCAAATTATAAAATGCAATCTTCATCAACAAACTTAAATACTTTAAACGCCCTATACAGAAGGATAGTCCTATTAAGTTACCCATACTTCATCTCAGACATCATTAATAGTCAAGAACCACAATACAATTTTGTGGTTTATCTATTCCCCCACAGTTATGCTTCCATCAGTTTTTTCTGCCTGTTCGTTATACTTCTCTTGAAGCTGGTCTATTTTCTACGTTCATCTGTAACAGTCTGCTCATATGCAAACTGTTATGTGTTTTGTCTTCTCTCTATATATTTTTATCTTACGTGCAAGCAGACTAAGCTATTCAGGACAGATAACGTGACTATCACAGCAAAGTAGTTTATGGTGCTATGTAATTAATTTTAATATTAAAAGCAAAGTTATCTGATTTTGTTAAGCTTGCTGTACAAAGGACATAGTAAAGTTTTGAAAAACCGCTTTCATAACAGTATGCAGTAGGGGCCATGGAAAAAGAGGAACAAGACAGAGTCTAAGACATTGGGTTGTGTATTTCTGTATGCAATACTACAAAAGCACTTCTTTGTATTTTTAGTCATTAGCATTACAAAAAGTACTGTTATGGCTTGTCAAGGTTCCTTCCCCACTCTGAACTCTAGGGTACAGATGTGGGGACCTGCATGAAAGACCCCCTAAGCTTATTCTTACCAGCTTAGGTTAAACACTGCCACCAGCAAAGTGTTACTCAAAGAACAGGAGAAGTGCCCACTTGGAAACGTCTCCCCCACAAAATATCCCCCCAAGCACTACACCCCCTTTCCTGGGGAAGGCTTGATAAAAATCCTCACCAATTTGCATAGGTGAACACAGACCCAAACCCTTGGATCTTAAGAACAATGAAAAGCAACCAGGTTCTTAAAAGAAGAATGTTAATTAAAAAAAAAGTAAAAGAATCACCTCTGTAAAATAAGGGTGGTAAATACCTCACAGGGTAATCATATTCAAAACATAGAGAATCCCTCTAGGCAAAACCTTAAGTTACAAAAAGATACAAAAACAGGAATATACATTCCATTCAGCACAACTTATTTTATCAGTCATTTAAACCAAACAGAATCTAATGCATATCTAACTAGATTGCTTACTGACTTTTTACAGGAGTTCTGACCTGCATTCCTGCTCTGGTCCCGGCACAAGCATCACACAGACAGAGAACCCTTTGTCGTCCCCCCCCCCCCCCCCCCGCCCTCCAGCTTTGAAAGTATCTTGTCTCCTCATTGGTCATTTTGGTCAGGCGCCAGCGAGGTTACCTTAGCTTCTTAACACTTTACAGGTGAAAGGGTTTTTCCTCTGGCCAGGAGGGATTTAAAGGTGTTTACCCTTCCCTTTATATTTATGACACGGCTAATAATAAAAATGAATACGCCGAGACCTATCTATGCCCACTAATAGTTAAAGATAGGTAGCAGAAAACAACAAACAAACAAACAAACAAACCAAAAACCATCAGAATCAGTCAGGAGTTCTGTAGCAATACACCCATTGATTTTCCCGAAAGGCACCACAGCTGCCTTTCCCACCCATCACATTAAGCAGACATTTTGTAACCCTCTGTTAAAATAAAATTTCTGCAATGTTCTGGGGCAAGTAATCACATTTATTTAGATACCAATGAAAAATTAAATACTTCTTGTATATGGGTATATTTAAGACTTATTTAATGCCTGTATCTTATAAATCCTAGGGGTATGGAAGCAACCTTTTAGATAATCCACTACATCCTCTTGCCAACGCAGAATATTCAGTATTCCCCAGATAAAAGATGTATCCAATATTAACAGACAATACTACTCTGGAATTTAACTAAAAGGCATTCTATGCCCCTGGAAAAGATCTGAGGGCAAGGAACAAGAACAAAACTCAAGTAATCAAATACAGCATTAACTTTGAGAAATTTGAATAGCTTTCACCTTGAAACTTAAACCAAATGCAGCACATGGTGCTGCCATACATGAATCACAGAAGATAAGGGGGTAGGAAGAGACCTCAGTACATCATCTAGTCCAACCCCCTGCTCAAAGCAAGGACCAACCCCAACTAAATCATCCCAGCCAGGGCTTTGTCAAGCTGGGCCTTAAAAACCTTGAAGGATGGAGATTCCACCACTCTCTAGATAACCCATTCCACTGCTTCACCACCCTTCTAGTGAAATTTTTCCTAATATCCAACCTAGACCTCCCCCACTGCAACTTGAGACCATTGCTCCTTGTTCTGTCATTTGCCACCACTGAGAACAGCCTAGCTCCATCCTCTTTGGAACCTCCTTCAGGTAATTGAAGGCTGCTATCAAATCCCCCCCCCACTCTTCTCTTCTGCAGACTAAATAAGCCCAATTCCCTCAGTTTCTCCTCACAAGTCATGTGCCTCAGCCCCCTAATTTTCGTTGCCCTCCGCGGGACTTCCTCCAATTTGTCCACATCCTTTCTGTAGCGAGGGACCCAAAACTGGACACAATATTCCAGATGTGGCCTCATCATTGCCGAATAGAGGGGAATAATCACTTCCTTCAATCTGCTGGCAATGCTCCTACTAATGCAGCCCAATATGCCGTTAGCCTTCTTGGAAACAAGGGAACACTGTTGATTCATATCCAGCTTCTCATCCACTGAACTCACCAGGTCCTTTTCTGCAGAACTGCTGCGTAGCCAGTCAGTCCCCAGCCTGTAACAGTGCTTAGGATTCTTCCGTCCTAATTGCAGGACTTTGCACTTGTCCTTGTTGAACCTCATCAGATTTCTTTTAGCCCAATCCTCCAAAATTGTCTAGGTCACTCTGGACCCTATCCCTACCCTCCAGTGTATCTACCTCTCCCCCCAGCTTAGTGTCATCCGTGAATTTGTTGAGGGTGCAATCCATCCCATCATCCAGTTCATTAATGAAGATGTTGAACAAAGCCAGCCCCAGGACTGACCTCTGGGGCATTCCGCATGATACCGGCTGCCAACTAGACATCGAGCCATTGATCACTATCCATTGAACCCAACCATCTAGCCAGCTTCTTATCCACCTTATAGTCCATTCATCCAGCCCATACTTCTTTAACTTGCTGGCAAGAATACTGTGGGAGACCGTATCAAAAGCTTTGCTAAAGTCAAGGTACTTCACGTTCACCACTTTCCCCATATCCACAGAGCTACTTGTCTCATCATACAAGGCAATCAGGTTGGTCAGGCATGACTTGCCCTTGGTGAATATATGTTGACTGTTCCTGATCACCTTCCTCTCCTCCAAGTGCTTCGACATGGATTCCTTGAAGACCTGGTTCATGATTTTTCCAGGGAATGAGGTGAGGCTGGCAGACCTCAGAGTTTGCAGACCTTTGTATAGTAGGAAGGAGAGGAGAAAGCATATGGACAATGAAGCCATTGCTAACTGAACAGCCTGAGTTTTGAATGTGTGTGTAGGATGGATTCAGTAGGTGCTATCATGTAAAGGTGTATTTTGTTACATAGACATTTTGAACTTAGACTCCGGTTCTATTTGGTGGGTTTTTTTGTTGGCACCATTGCTTAGTGCTGGCATTAGACACTTATCTAATCAATTTAGATCATCAGGTTCAACTGGGGTTGATTTGACCGTTAATATATTCTCCACTTCCACATTTGGAAACTGCAATGGCATTTAGAAAAATTTTGTACATTAAAATAAAGTATACTAAATAGAAATTTTAAAATAAAGCCTTATTTTCTGGTTCACATTCTTTATTGAACTCCAAACCCCAAACAGAAACATAAATGAGAGATAAACAAAATTGGGGGTGTAATACAGAAAATGCTGTTTTGTGTAAAACTACAGAACTATAACAAAAATATACAGATACTAGTGAATGAGCTGCTGGATCAAGAAGAAAATTATTCATTGGAACCAAGGGTGGTTCTTTTGAACAGCATTCAAACAAAAGACTTTGCTGTATTTGAGAAGTAATTTCTTTTGCCTGATTAACTGTATAGAAATAAGCAATGCCTTGACAGTACATAAATGGATTAACAAAGTTTTACAGTGCATGATGGACTAAAAGTTTTACAGTGCACCATTGTTGATATGCTGGTTTAAAACCCTAAAAATAATGACAAGACTCTTTAAAAAAATATGTTGAATCCTTGGCTAGATATTAGCATAAACCAGAATTCTGTGCAGCTAGATGCATCAGGATTATCTATGATTTCCTTGTATACACAGATTTAAAAATTAACCTTTTAAAACAGACTAGTTAGAAATACGTAGGATAAATATATCACTAAATCTGTGCCTTTTATCCTTTCATTTTTCAGCACCATCATTCTCTATTTCATTTTGTATTTAGACTGCCCGCACTGCTTTATTTTATACCCACTCCCTGCACAAATGCATATCACTTCCCTAAATCAAGGTGTAAAAAAGCAAACTGCAGCTTTTTTCAAAATGTTGTGACTCTCCTGTGCTCAATATCCAAGACATGAACTTCCTGACAGTATCTATATTTCTTAACAAAATACAAATTGAACATCAACAAGTTGATTACTGTAATATGTTCTATACAACGTATAATTATTCTTTCCTTCACCCATGGAACCATATGATCTTTTGCACATAAAGATGGTTTGTTTCGAAGACAAAGGAATAGTTCATTACATTTATAACTAACACTTGCACCTTTTTTTTCCTATAATGCTCACGAGTTGATAAGATCACTGTAACATTTAGCCAACACAGCAGTGATGTGATTTAAACTTTCTCCCACTATATTGAATACGTTGTCCATACATTCAGCAATTAATAACATGTGCATTACTTAAAAATATTAAATGTTTGTGCTAATTCTTTAACAAAGGTAACATTGTATTTTCAAGAAAATAAATAAGGTGACTTTCAAATTTCTTAAGTATTGTAAAATGTAATTATGACTAAGAACCCTAATATTACTACTACTCTAGAAACATGCATATTCCCCTGTTCTAAACAAATTGTTTGCAATTTAGAAACACCTGTTTTCTTTATCATGGGTTAGCCACTCCTGCTTTCTCTCTTTGTCTCTTGAGCTGCTCAGAAAGATGCAGAAAGTTAATTCTGCAGAAAGATAATATTTTGGGTGGTCATATGGTTCCACAGGTTTTCAAATACCCTTCTGGTAGATCAACAACTCAGTCTCTCATCCTTCACTCACTGTGTCTTTCTTTCAATTCATATAGGCAATACCTCATCAGAGAATATTTCAGTCACTACTTCACAAAATAGCAAATCTAGCTACAGAAAATAAAATATTTAAAATTTAAAATTGGCTGCATTAGTCAGGTTCATAAAAAGGTCTTGAAATCCTGTAAGAAAATATGGTTATAGAAAAATGAATGTTAACTGACTCAAAGCGTTGCTCAAACTCATTCCCTTCAGACAGCATTAGCAGTCTTTTTCTGACCACACCTGTCCCTTAGGAGTCTCCAGTGGAGTAATGATGTTATGTTTTTGGTCTCAATTCATACAGACGGGAAAATCCTCTTTCATCTTCTTGGGGGGGCGAAGGAGAGACACGTGGGAGACACATTTCCAACATACATAGTGAGTTTTCATGAAAACGCATCCTTTCCCAGTAACTTCATTTCCTTGAAACACTCCTAATTCTTTCCCCCACCCGCATCCTCTGCCGGGTGTTTATGTATTTCGTAAAAAATTCCAACACCTGGAAACTGTTTTGTCTGCCTCTTGTCCCAGGATCGTAATTAACAAGCCTCCACTCTTACCCCATGACCCCGAAAGCCTCGTCACTTCAACTATCCAGCAATTATTGCCTTTTTGTGTGAAGCTTTCGCTGAGTGTTTTCAGTCTCTGCCATAAGGCAGATCTTTTACTACCCTTTTAATAGAACAGTATAAAATTGATAATTATAAGTGCAAATAAAATTGTGAACTACTGCAATGAAACAAAGCAAATTAATATTCATCCAAATTTTTTTAAAAAATAACTTGTTCCAGCTGTGTTCGTGACTCTTTTGTAACTGTTTTCTATTATTAATATAGCCTACAAGTTTACTGCCAGGAGTGTTCATGGAAACAACAAACTTTAAGCGAATATTTACCAAAAGCAAATTTTCTACTTGCAAATTCAGTTACTGGCACTTGGACCCTAATTCTAAAATGGGGAACAGAAAAATATCCATGTGTAATCAAAACTATGTCACAAATTATAAATACTTGAACTGAAGTGCTCATGACTGTTGTACAAAAATTATTAGTTATAAATATTTGACAAATAATTTTGACTAGCAAATAAAATTAAGAAAATTGTGATCTGATTACAGATAAAAGGACATTTTAAAAATTCTTCAAAAGATGTGTCTGTGAAGTTGCTCTTACCCATGTGAACATATGAGTTTCTGAAAACACACACACACTAATAACAAAACATTTACATTAAATGTCAGTAGGCCCAAGTCCTGGACGTTACCATATGTGTAAAGAATCTGTTCAGTCAACAATTAATCCATTGGGTGATTTAAAATCAAACACTGACAGACAATCTGAACAAGTCCAATCTGATCTGCTGTGGCAAAAGGGTGATGGATTAAAGGACAGGAATGCCAGTCAACATGATTTTTATGGAAAACAGGTCTTGTCAAACAAACCTGATTAATTCTTTGAGATAAAAAGGTGGTTGATAAGGTAACTGGGTTACATGTAATATACTTACACTTGTGTAAGGTATTTGATTTACTGCATGACATGATTAAAAAACGAACTATACAATCTCAAGAAAGTACTTCATCATCATGTCATACAAGCACATTTTTCTTTCTCTTGCCACATAGAGAATAGAAATACTTATTGAACACTTTTGCCTTTTCTGAATCATTATTAATAGTATTTTCTATCTAGTTAAATGGATTAAGAACTGGCAACCTGACAGATCACAAGAAGTAGTCATCCATGGGGAATCATCACTGAATGGGGGATGTTTCTAGTGGGGTTTCTGGTGAGAAAGGTACTAGGCCTGACTCTATTCAATATTTCCATCCATCAGCTGGCAGTAAATACAAAATAACCGTTGATGAAATTTGTGATGATGCAAACATCGGCAGAACAGTAGATAATGCTGAGGACAGTACAGTCAAACAAGGCTACCTGGACCGCTAGATAAGCTTGGCCCATTCAAACAAAACGCATTTTAATACAGCCCAATGCAAAGTTATACATTTAGGTACAAGGAATGCAGGCTGTACCTACAAGCAGGAGGACGGTATGCTGGATGCTTAGATGTATAAACAGGGGAGAAGGGAGCAGAAGGGAGGTGATTTTACCACTGTATGTGGCATTGGTTAGATTAGTACTGGAATATTGCATACAGATCTGGTGGCACGTTAAAAAAAAAAACAAGGGAGGGTATAGAAGAGAGCCACAGAAATGTTTTGAGAGCTGGAGAAAATGCTTTAACAGTGACAGACTTAAAGAACTTAATCTGGGTAGCTCATAAAAAAAAGAGGATGGGGAAGCAACTTGATAACAGCGTGAAAGTATCTTCACAGGGAGAAAAATATTCAGCTCTTTAACCTAGCAGAGGAAAGCATAACAAGAACCAACGGCTGGAAGCAGATGCTAGACAAATTCAAATTAGAAAATAGGAATGAACCACCAAGGAAATGGTAGATTCTTCATCTCTTGATTTCTTCAGATCAAGACTGGATGCTGTTATGGAAGATATGCTGTGACACATGACCAGAAAGGGTTAAGCATCCTGCAGGATAAATGATCCAAATTCAACCCTTAAAGACATATTGGTAGATAATGGTTGTGTTTTGTGTGTTTACATGTATATTGGTTGCACAGTTGCCAACTTTAACGCAGTAAATAAGCACCCCGACTTTCACAATAAGCCAAAAATCAAGCTAATCCCATTTCAAAATGAGGCCAAAACAAGCCAATCCCTAAGAACCCCAACACTCTGTGACTAGATCTCCCCAGCGTGCAGTCTAGGACTGTGGTAGGCCTAGGGTGCACCCAACTCTCTCCCCTCCTTGCCCCTGCTTGCCCCCCCTTGCGTGGAGCCGATCCAAAAAAAAAAAAGCAACAAGCAAAACAAGCAACAAGCTATGCCAAAAACTAGGCAACAAGCAAATTAAGCCAAAAACAAGCCCAATTTCTGCATTTTTTTTCCCACAGGTTTGGCATGTCTGATTGGTAGAGGTTAATAATGTAATCAAACAGTCCCTGTCTATGCTGTATTCTGTCAATTCAGAGATCAAAAGGACATCTTAACATTTAAATTAACTGTAAGCGTAGGATATCACTGTGTTCGTCTCTCTTCGAAATGTATAGCAAATCACCTGAGAATGAGGAACAACGGGCAACTGCCTTATGTTAATCTATGCAGATAATTATCAGTGATGCTTAGGAAATGGATCTACTTCAAAAGTCCCCATAATTGCCTATTGTTCACCAAAAGACTTCGACCTGTCAAGAGAAGGCCTGAAACTGTCTAAAGATGCTTG
This sequence comes from Natator depressus, assembly GCF_965152275.1. Taxonomy (NCBI): domain Eukaryota; kingdom Metazoa; phylum Chordata; order Testudines; family Cheloniidae; genus Natator; species Natator depressus. Next base: position 40,489,776 of record NC_134238.1, on the reverse strand, counting down.
GGTCCTGATCCTTTTTAATCTCAGATCTGCTTGATGCTTCATGCAGGGGAAGCTTAAGCCCAAGATTGAGATCTCCAGTCTTGACTGGATCTCCCTGAATATGAACTTTGGCTAAAACCTATGAACTAATTCTGAAAGAACTCTTTGCAACTACAAAGCTTACCACCTCTACTATGAACCTATATTCATCTCTGTATGTATACTGATCTTTTAACCAATACTCTCTCTCTCCTTTTTAAATAAATCTTAATTTAGTTAAGAATAATTGGCTGTAAGCATGTATTTGGGTAAGACGTGGAATATTCATTAACCTGGGAGACAATGTGTCCAATCCTTTGGGATTGGACAAACTTTTTTATATGATGAATAAGATATTCAGTAATCCTCATAATCTTTGACTTGGATGTCTGGGTGGAGCCTAAGGCTGGGTTACTTTAAGGGAACTGTGTTGTTGGCTTCTGGGTAACCAGTGAGGTATTAATAGAAGCTGTTTTGTGCCGGCTTGGTAAATCTAAGTACTGGAATATCCACCAGCTTTGGGAACTGTCTGCCTCATTCTTTGCAGTTCACCCTAAATGAGTGACCTCAGTTGGCTCCCCTAGGACTCCAGTCTTATATACATTAGTCAAGCACAAGATATTGGGCCCAATACAGGATTAACTGGGAGAAATTTAAGGGCCTGTGATACACAGGAGATCAGACTAGATGGATCATAGAATCATAGAATATCAGGGTTGGAAGGGACCTCAGGAGGTCAGCTAGTCCAACCCCCTGCTCAAAGCAGGACCGATCCCCAATTAAATCATCCCAGCCAGGGCTTTGGCAAGCCTGACCTTAAAAACTTCTAAGGAAGGAGATTCCACCACCTCCCTAGGTAACGCATTCCAGTGTTTCACCACCCTCCTAGTGAAAAAGTTTTTCCTAATATCCAACCTAAATCTCCCCCACTGCAACTTGAAACCATTACTCCTTGTTCTGTCATCTGCAACCACTGAGAACAGTCTAGAGCCATCCTCTTTGGAACCCCCTTTCAGGTAGTTGAAAGCAGCTATCAAATCCCCCCTCACTCTTCTCTTCCGTAGACTAAACATCCCCAGTTCCCTCAGCCTTTCCTCATAACTCATGCGTTCCAGTCCCCTAATCATTTTTGTTGCCCTCCGCTGGACTCTTTCCAATTTTTCCACATCCTTCTTGTAGTGTGGGGCCCAAAACTGGACACAGTACTCCAGATCAGTCCTCACCAATGTCGAATAGAGGGGAATGATCACATCCCTCGATCTGCTGGCAATGCCCCTACTTATACATCCCAAAATGCCATTGGCCTTCTTGGCAACAAGGGCACACTGTTGACTCATATCCAGCTTCTCGTCCACTGTAACCCTTAGGTCCTTTTCTGCAGAACTGCTGCCGAGCCATTCGGTCCTTAGTCTGTAGCGGTGCATTGGATTCTTCCGTCCTAAGTGCAGGACTCTGCACTTGTCCTTGTTGAACCTCATCAGATTTCTTTTGGCCCAATCCTCCAATTTGTCTAGGTCCCTCTGTATCCTATCCCTACCCTCCAGCGTATCTACCTCTCCTCCCAGTTTAGTGTCATCCCTTCTGGCCTAACATACTATGAATCTATCAATAAATCTGTCACCAAAAAAACATGCAATTTTTTTCTATTTCTTATTTACATGATGGAAAAATGTAAAGGTTCCACAATGTAAGACAAAATGTACGTTTCCACAATGTAAGACAAAATATATGCACTGTTTGCCAAACATTCAAGAATCTACAGAGCCCAAATGCAGGAGAGATCCATTGACAGGCCACATTTAATTGATGCTTCCTTTTGTACAAAGAAAGGATGAACATGGAAGGTTTTTGGTCAAATCTCTGCCGCACGCCATTCCTATTGCACTGTTCTGGTTTCATGAAGGTGATGGAATCTGGCTCTATCTACTTTGTTTTGGAATTATCAGGAAGCATAGACCCAGTATAGCCAACTCCAACATCTTCCACAATTTCCAGAACAGACTTAGGAAGGGGTGCGACTGAAGGATAACAAGAACCTTTGGTAATTGCTGTCAGATGGAGCACATTAAAGAAGCACACAGGTGGTTCTAATCTGTGCTAGGACTGGTGTCAAGCAGAGAAACAAGAAGCCATAACTGGCTCCCTGACATCCCATCCCAATGCCTAGAGTGGAAACTTGATGAAGCAGAAATATGGCCCTTTATCTAGGATTGTTTGTAAATTTAATTTCAATTAAGTGAAATGGGAAGATTTCAATTACAAGATGATCTATAGGGCCCTACCAAATTCATGGCCATGAAAAACATGTCACTGACTGTGAAATCTGGTCTCCGTCCCGTGAAATCTGTTCCTTTGTGTGCTCTTACCCTACACTATACAGATTTAACGGGGGGGAGGAGACAAGCATCTCAAATTGGGGGTCCTGACCCAAAAGGGGGGACAGTCACAAGGTTATTTTCAGGGGGTTGCGGTACTGCCACCCTTACTTCTACGCAGCAGCAGCAGCGCAGAAATAAGGGTAGCCCCCCCCACAACTCCTTTTTGGGTCAGGACCCCTACAATTACAACACTGTGACATTTCAGATTTAAATAGCTGAAATAATGAAATTTATGATTTTTATAATCCTATGACCGTGAAATTGACCAAAATGGACTGTGAATTTGGAAGGGCCTTAATCTACATAGCAGTTGCGTGCAAGTGAGTTGGAGATTTACTATGAGAAAGCAGTGACAACCATATTAATGAAGAGAAAAGAGGATCCTTTAAATCTCTCATCTATATTGTCTTCAAGATTTCCCTCATTGAAAACACCTGAAGTATTTGAAAACAGAAATATCCCTGTATCCAATGGTCATTCAGGTTGAAGAGTTAAGCTAGGCTTAGTGAACAAATGAAAATGGCAATTTTGGGCAGTCCACAGAATTAAGGCGACTAACTTCAGTTACACACTGAATGGATGGTAAAGATGAGTAGAGAATCTGGTTGCTGTTTTTCCACTAAGATGTTTCCCTTTTTAATATCAGCAATAAGGCTTCCTGATGTCAACAGAGATGTCTAAACTAGGATTGGAGGACAAGCTGGGGATGTATTTTGGTTTTGCAAACCTACAGGCAACATTAAAAAGATACCCATCCTTATATGCCTGCTTAATAGGTATGGAAATGCTTCCAAAAAGCAGTAAAACCCAGGATTGATTCAGAGACATGTGTACAGCCAGAGACATGAAGAGAAACAAAAGAAAAAAAGTTAGCTATGTGGACACCTTAAAGTAAAAGACAATGCAGTGAGTTGCAGCATTGTTTATGCAGCCTATTGTGCATAACTGCTCTTGCACAGAAGTCTTATCTCCTCATATTTTTCCAGATATCTCATCCCATAGAGGGGCTAGCTTCCACAGAACACAGACTATGAGTACACTACAGCCTATGTTGGCATAATTTATGTCACTTAACGGTGTGAATAAACCACCTCAGAGCTACATAATTTACACCGACATAAGCGCTCACCTTTGCCTGCTGACATAATTTCTGCCATTCATGGAGGTGGTTTTATTATGCTGATGACAGAGCTCTCTCCCATCAGTGTAAAGCATCATCACGAGAAACGCTACAACGGTGCACCTAAGAGTTTCTTGGCAGTAGTCCTATGACTATAGAATTCACCTCCCCACAGGATCTCAGAATTATACAAAGTTACACTCTTCAAAGCAAAACGTAAACCTTGCATTTTTGATTTTGCTTTCAGACATTGTAATGAATGAAATAAAATAAATCAAGCCCTGCCCTTTCACAGAGAGAGGAGCAGTACTAAGGAAGAATCAGCCTGTATTACACATTTTTATAGGATATTTTCTGAGATATCAGACTATCTGTGTTTGTACAGCAACTAGCACAGTGAGGTCTCGGTCCACGATTGGAGTTACTAGGCACTATGATAATACAAATAATAAATCATAATAATGGTCCTGTATGACTATACGCCTATAATAAATGTTGAAGTGACAGAACAAGGTAAACAGAAGTCTAATACAATGAAGAGGAAAGACAAATGAGCTTTAGGATGCTATCGAAGTAGAACTCAGACAAACGCAGTCTCCCTCTGTGAAAGCTGAATGTCAATGGCATTGTTGTCTCAATCAGACGGCTAAATCAAGAACTAGAAAACCTAATATGTGTCATATAACTTCTTGCACAAAGTTTTACAATGAAACCACAAAACTCAATTTGCCTCCCCAGATATGCAAAATACAGTTTTGTTATGATTACTCATTCATAGGCCGACACACAGTTTCTGGCTTTACTTATCTGGCTTTCTTTCTGTTTTCAAAAACGGAGCTAGATAATTTCAGACAGAGGTTTCCACAGTACTGGAGATTTTCAGAAGCAAATAGATATTAAGAAAAGTATTTTATACATACATGTAAGTGACCTCTTTTCAAGGCAAATCTGCAATACAAAGCTAGCCTGCATACTATTTTTTTGTATTTTAAAAACCTCCCTTTATCCAAAATGCATTAGACTTCAAATTATGAGGCACTGCGCATGTACGTAGACAAGTGGGGAAAAAGGGAGGCATTTAAGGTAAAAAGAGATCAAATTTCTAAACCATATTTAATCCAGCGCAGTCTTAATTTATGTCCCTAAAGTTATTTGAAAACCTTAGTCCCAGCCAAACACAGAAACCACAAAACCCACAAGATGACTGTTTTTGATATTTTAATTTGTAATATTTTCAATACACAACAGAAAGTATAATTTATTCAAATTGATTTGAGTGTTTATAATAGTAGTAGTGAATAAGGGCACTTTCATTGGCACTTTAAGACAAAATCACAGACTGGTGAAAAGGGCAAAAGTTCTAGAAATACAGTAAAATTAAGTGTCATAGCATTGTTTGGTGCACCAACTAGTCCAGGTTTTTATTCAAAGCTGGGAAATAATTACCATAAAGAAACTGAGCTTTCTAAACAACCATATGCTTATTTTTTTAAACAAATATTGTGGAAGTAGAACTATCTCTAGAGGAATTAAATTTCTCACTGAGAATTCACATGCCTGGTCCCATGTGTCACTGCCTGAGCTCCTGTTCTCCACTAGCTTCCCATGCAGCTCAGGGCTTAACTTGGCAGCTCTGAAGGTTCTCACTGAAACTGGTTCAAACTGTTTACCATCACATCCATCCACCCACACACTAAAAGCCCAGAATGTCAAGTCATGGATATTTCTAAAAAACATGAAAAATCATGGAATCCATAACTTTTGTGACAGCCATGACAAAAATGCAGTTTTAGTGATGGGATGCCAAAAGGTTCATGTAACCCTAGACTTTTCTGAAGGGTGAGTTGGAGGGCATAATATGGTTCATTCTGCATCCTGGAAATTTTCCCTGTTTTATTAGCTACGATTGTTTAAAGACGTGAAAATGACTGGACATTGAGTGCATGCAAAGCCCATTTTGTAATTTTTTTTGCAATTTTTTTGAAGCATTAAGGAAAAAATCAGCTTGTACACTCTCTTGCTACAAAATTTAAAGCTATAAAATATTTAAAATCTGTGATAGTAAGAGTTTAATGCATACTAGATCACTCTGTATACAGGGTAATGTTACCTCCCAACTAACAGACTGATACAGAAAAAATTCAATATATTTTTGACATCACCTCCCATAAAAGGGTAAGTTCTGGAAGAGCAAACCAGTTTGAGGAAGTAAAAAAAATAGTTACAAAACTCATCTAAAAACAAAATAAAAAACAATCAGTGTGATAAGCAAACCATGTATACATGGAAACAGTGATAAGTGATTATAGGATCACAGATTGTGCCACCAAAACATTGCTGTGCTCAAAAAACAAGGATTAAATACTAAAGTGTGTAGATATGATATACACAAAGGACAGCTAATCTATGAGCCCTTCAAGTAACAAGTGTGAGTTTCTTTCAGCTCTAAAAAACTAGTAGGAACTAAGAGAAACTAAATTAGTAGTAAAATTCAGTTTCTCCCACAAACCTCAATTCCATTGAGAAAGCAGGAACTCCAAGTACAGAGCTGACACCATGTATGTTGAGGTGGGTTCACCTGAGAGAGAATGAGAACACCTCAAAACCTACTTCAATTTAGCATTCAGGACCTGTTCCCTAAAGGCAGCTTCCAAAGCAGCTTGGACATCAAGTGGGAAGACATCTGCTCTTTTGGCTAACGATATGGCCTTCACCCTGGTGGAAGGGGAGCAGTTGCCTGGGAGGTGGGGGGAGTGAGAAGGGGCATGCTTTCGGCCACATAAGCATCATTGATGAATTCTTTCATCCCATTTTAAGCAGAGGCTTTCGGATCATAATATGGAATGAAAAGAAGTTAAGACTTTTGAGCTTCAGAGTTCTTATAAGAATTTCCTTCAATCTGTGGTGATATAATTTTGGAAGAAAAATGTAAAAGGAGGGAAAACAGGTTTAATTCCTTTTTGCTTCAATGATTTGCCTCAAGGAATCAGCCTCTTGCTTATGTCTTTCCAGAACTCCCTGTGAATACCCTACTGCAGAAATGGTAGACACACTGAAGAGAGATACTGAAAAATTTGATCTTACAGGTAAGTTTCTCTTCATTGACATAGTGTGCCAGTCATTCCTCCCCCTTCCAAGTCAGCGTGTTTAAAGTATTAGTTATACAGACAGGGCAGTATCTAAAACTTTTTCGTAAAGTGGATCACAACTTACAACAGGGGTCGGCAATCTTCAGCACGCGGCCCATCAGGGTAATCCGCTGGCAGGCTGCGAGACATTTTGTTTATGTTGACCGTCCGCAAACACAGCCTTCTGCAGTTCACCGTTCCCGGCCAATGGGAGCTGCGGGAAGCGGCACGCGGCGTAGGGATATGCTGGCCACCGCTTCCCAGAACTCCCATTGGCTGGGAACAGCGAACAGCAGCCACTGGGAGCTGCGGGGGCCGTGACTGCAGACGGTCAATGTAAACAAAACATCTCGCAGCCCGCCAGTGGATTACCCTGATGGGCCATGTGCTGAAGGTTGCCGACCCGACTTATAACATTGACAGATTGCTTAATGGAAGACCTCCCCTAGCACTGCAACTGTGTGGACTAACTTTTTATTCCTTCACAATTACATAATATTTCTGTTGGTAACTACAGCAATTGCTTTCATTGAAAAGTAATGTAAGGAAAGTACATAATTTTTATTTTTTTACCTGTTAATACAGTTTGGCAGCTGGAAAGAAGGAGAACCAGTGACCAGCTAGCGCCCCTTAAACTACAGATTGAGAACTGCTGGTATACATAGTCATTTTTTACAAAGAGTTTCTAATAAGATTTTGCTTTCATTGAGTAATCTGGGCAGGAGTATACTTTTCATATTTTAAAGTCATGCTGTAAGTCTGAAGAGACCTAGCAGCAGGTGGTTTACAGTGTCCTCCAGTTTTTGTGTTTGTTTCACCTATATGAACCTGTATTCATAGGATGCAACTTTTGGCAAAAGGATGAAAAAAACAAGAGTCAGAATAAATGAGCAGCTAGCACCATTTTCTTCATTATATTGACATGGCTACTATATACTATCAGTCAATGCATTAAAAGAAATTAACTATATAGCCATCTTGATTTTAATGGTGGAAACTATCAGTTTAATTTCCAAAACCACATTGCTTCTCCATTTCAACAACACATGAATGACTACTGATATCACTAGTGGGAAACCCATTTTGTTGACATTTAGAATCATGCGAATGGTGAGAAATAGGTTTTTTGGCTGTTCACATGAATGAATATTGACATGAAACATTTCCTGGCAGCTTTATGAGGAAAAAAGGAAGAGGAGATTGTAGGAAGAGACCTTGAGACATTTCACAGTACAATAAAATATATTTACTTATGAACCACAGAGGCTGGGAGTAACACTCTTGTCCAACAACAATAATCCTTCATAACTTCATTTATGTATCCATTTTGAAAACATTTTTTCTTTCCATTCCAGTTATAAGGCCTCAAACTACACAGACACTTAACCAAAATTAAACATAAGTAAAACACATTAATCTAATTAGTTCCTACATTGAACTAAAATGGATCAGAATTCTCCTGCTCTCTTTCTCAATATGAAGTGGAATACAGATTTGAGTACCTTTTGTCCTGAGGTTCTATTGTCCCTAGCCCTAGGAAGTGCACGATGCCCTTCAGAATTACTTGGTATTTCTCATCATCTCTCAAACTTGCAAAGAGGATAAAAAGGTTTTTGCCAACAGCATGGAGCTCAGGGCTTTATTCACCATATTTAGTAGTTAGAAATATTTTTTTAGTATTAATTTGAATTTATTCCAATTCTGGTGTTCAGTGCTTTTTGGTTATTTAATCAAGATACTATGGCTCTAGCTCAGTGGCTCTTAACTTCCCAGATTACTGTACCCCTTTCAGGAGCCTGATTTGTCTTGCGCAAAGTCTCACCTCACTGAAAAACTACTTGCTTACAAAATCAGACATAAAAATACAAACGTGTCACAGCACACTATTACTGAAAAATTGCTTACTTTCTCCTTTTTATCATATAATTATAAAATAAATCAGTTGGAATATAAATATTGCATTTACATTTCAGTGTATAGAATATAGAGCAGTATAAAAAAGTCATTGTCTGTATGAAATTTTAGTTTGTACTGACTTCACTAGTGCTTTTTATGTAGCCTGTTGTAAAACTAGGTAAATATCTAGATGAGTTGATATACCCCCCTGGAAGACCTCTGTGTACCCCCGGAGGTACACGTACTCCTGGTTGAGAACCACTGCTCTAGCCAACTGCCAGTGAAGCTTCTTCAGTGGTTCATAGAGATAAGTCCATTTTAAGGGTGGCTTTTATCTTTATGTCTGTATGGTCTTTTGGGAAGAAATTTCCCTCAACAGGAATTACCACTACATCAACCTTAAGGAGAAAAAAAAAAAGGAGGGATTTGAGGGGTCCTGTACAAAAATGACAGTCTTTTTCTTTTGTTGGGTGTTTCCTACTCTTCTCTAGTGACTTCTTTAAAGGAAGAATGCAAAAGAACAACAAATTCTATTTTAGATTTGGAGGCAAAGAATTTGCCCTGTGCTTTAGCCTACTCATCCACTGGCTCTGGATGCATTTTAATGGTGGCCACCATATTCCATGGAGAAAGAACATCTCCTGCTTCTATGAATCAAAATGATCATGATCTGAACCTGAGAGTGAGCTAGAGCTTTTGGAGGATGAACAGGATCTGGAATGCTTTTTGGCATTTTCCATAAAATTTTTAACCTTTTTGGTTGTCTTTTGCTGTTCGCAGGAAGGATGGCCTGGCCTCTTTCCTGATCTAGTGTTGTTTTGGGTCTTAGCCCATGGTGGGAAGGTCTAAGTCCCTTTGCGTGACAGAGAAAGAATCTGCAGACTGCAAGCAATAGTGGCAGTGCACTTCTATCTGCAACTTCTAAGATGGTCCCCCTTGCAGATAGGGCTGGCTTGGTCCACCATTATGGTGTAAGAAACAAGAGGAGGAACCTGGTAGATATTCTCAATCAGGAGGCAAAGACTTGCAATTTCAGTCACCTAAGGGAGAGGAAAGGATGGCAGAAAAGATTCTGCACACTGTTGCCCCAAGATCAGCTGTAAAAGTCAAAAGAACATTTTTAACAGGAGTTCTTATCTGCTGTTGTTTGCCTGGTCACAGGCAGAGAATCAAGGGTAGACTAAGGCCCTGGCAAGTTTCTGCGCAGTAAAGCAGCTTTCCGTGTTGTAACTCCTAAGGTGTACACACTACCAAGCCACTTAGTGTGCTGAAAGTGCACAGTTGCAGCGCTGTAAAAAAACCACCCTGATGAGACACGTACAGCTTTTTGTGCTGGGGCTACAGCACTGCGGTGCCAGTGTAGACACCCTGGTCTATTAGAGTGATGCGATTGGCCCCTGGGAGGTGTCCCACAATGCCTGTTCTTACCTCTCTGGTCATCAGTTTGAACTCTACGGCCCTGCCCTCACGTGACCAACCATCATCCCCACCCCTTAAATTCCTTGGGAATTTTGAAAGTCCCCTTCCTGTTTGCTCGGTGACACATGCAGTGGTCTCAACGCATCTTTCCAGGTGGCCATGCCTGCTCCACGCACCAGGCAATCTCCCGCTTGGAGCAAGCTGCTGGAACTCAACAGCATTTGGAGAGAGGAGACTGTCCAGTCCCAGCTGCGCTCCAGCCGTAGAAATTTTGATACCTAGGAACAGATTTCATGATGCATGACCGGGACACACTGCAGTGCAGGTCAAAGTGAATAAGCTGCAGAACGCCTACCACAAGGCGCGGGAGGCAAACCACCGGTCCGGTGCTGTGCCCATGAGCTGACGGTTCTACGAAGAGCTGGATGTAATACTTGGTGGCGACCCCACCTCCACCACTGTTGATCCTTGTGTGTCTCGCGTGCCAGTCCAGAGTGGACCGAGCCAGGAGGAGGAAATCTTGGACAAGGATGTGGAGGGGGACCCAGAGACAGAGGACGACTCAGAGGTCAGAGATGCATGCAGCAAGGAGCTCTTCTCTACCCTGGAAGAGGCTAGCCAATAACAGCTGTCGGATTTTGATGAAGCGCAAGCAGGAGAGAAGGCCCCTGGTAAGTGGTTTTGATTTTGTAAATCGGCAAAGTGAGTTGTTGGGGGCAGGAAGGTTGCAGAAAGCAGCCTTCTGTCTGTATGATGCACGTACCACCACATGCCTAGCCTGAGTGGCAGAACAGGGTGTTGATTGACTCCCTCACTTCATGGGAATCAGCCTCATATCTCCCAGGAAACTCTCATGGAGATACTGGGCATTCCGCTGTCGCAGGTTCTTTGGCAGAGCTGCTTTGTTTCTTGCCCCATTAAGGGTAACCTTCCTGCGCCACTCTGCTGCTACTGGGGTGGGGCAGACCATTGCTGCACACAGGTGTATGGCCGCAGTCTTGGAGAAGGGGCTTGGCCAAGCTCTCAGGTTTTTTCATAAACTTTAACTGTCTCCAGTATTTAAAGAAAGAAAGGTGCAACACAAATATCTCAGACTAGTGAGAGGTTATGACCTAGAAAATGTTCCAGACTAAGATTTCAGTCATGAGGACCAGAAACGATCCAGGAACCCAAAAAGGCTTGCAACTGCAAATCTGTGTCTATGTATAAATCTAAATGTGTTTAGGTATACATTTCTCTAAAAATGAAGTTGTGATTTATATTCTGTTTAGAATATAACATATGTTGTTTGATCTAGAAATAAGAATTAGCAATCACATATTAAGCCATTACATTTACATAATGGGATTTCATCAGTGTAACTTAAGGAAGAAGCTGGTTGAGGAACTTTAACTGTATAATAGTAAAAGCATCTTAGGTAACACAGAATACATGGATTATTTCTATTTAGAATAGTAATTATTTTAGCATTATATTCCTTTCGCATCGTTCAACATATTATGTGCATGTAGCCACAGCAGGGAACTTTTCAATTCCATACGTTTTAGTAAAAATAATGTACATGTTTGTTCATGTGTTCGGGATAGAAAATGAGCAATAATTGCACTGTGACAATTTTACATAGTAAAGTGTGTGAGACAGACGATAGAGGGAAAAAAAGGATGCCTAACTCAAAATGCACTCATACATTAGAAAGACAATAGTAACTTGTTATAATCATAACCCATGATAGTGCATTCTTTAGATTAGCAGTGATCCATGCCTTTAGAAATAGTATAACATGGTCAAAACTATGGTCTGCTCATAAATGCAATCTATTTTAAAACAGTACATGCAACTACAGTCTGCTGAGAAAGTCACTGAATGTTTTAGATGTGAAACCATCAGAATATACAGATCCAAAAAAACAATTACAGATTATTATGAACAATTCTGTCAATTTTACTTTGTGAACTTAAAATCAAGCACAGTACATTGTAGTACTATTTTGGCAGGCTTGTAAAAATCTAGTTTCAGCATTTCAATTTACACTCCTTTTGGTGTCCCCATAAGAGACTGATCTCTGAGTAGAATGGCTAATTGATCAGCTGCCATTTAAAAAGTCTATTTACAATTCAAACAACAAATAAAAGCAGGTATAATCCAACCCCTTTATGTATTTTATTATTCCCTTTGTATTAAAAATGACACTTTTCTTAATCCTTAATCTCCAAGATACTCTTTCTGGACTGGTGCCAAGAGGATAGTTCTACTTTAAGTAAAATATATGACATACACGCGCCATATATTTATATTTACATATACACATGCTATATTTTCCTGCAGTATGTTATGGAGGAACCAGTCGTGCACTTAAAGCAGCAGTTTTGCAAGTTTTTGAGCTGAGCTCCCCTTTTGAGTTACAATTTTTGGTTGCACCCCCTCCCCCAACCCAGACAAAAAGAGGTGAGTCAGGATGGAGGTGGCGCTCCCTCCCTGAACCCCACTGGGTTGAAGCCCAAACCGCCTGATGTCACTGCTCACCCCCTAGGCCCCCGAAACATTCCTCCATGTCCTCTTAGGGGGGCACGTCCCACAGTTTCAAAACCTCTGACTTAAAGCAAGTATTCAACATCTTTATTTTGGATGAAAAATGTTCTCATCTTCCCCAAATTTACAGTACTTACTCTGAGTATTGAATGAATTTTCTGAAAATTCACAAAGCTGTTAATTAGTTTATGAATTAAAATTAATTTAAAAGGTATCCTATAATACATTTAACAGCTGCGTCAGTCTTTTCTTTGTCCCAAAGTATCTTAACAACAGAACAGGTCAGACAAATCAAACTTTCCATAAATTTAAATGAACTAAAACCTTATGCATAAACTATATTTGAAGAAATTAGATAATTAAGATAGATATGGTAATTATTAATAACCTAATTGTCATAATTACATAGGTTATAAACAAGTCAGGTCAAAATCTCAGGTGACTCCTAAGTGGGACCATTGGGACAGAAAACAACCACTCACCATCCTTCATCCACTCTTAATTTGCATGCAATAATTCTATTGATTGTAATGCATCAGTGGTATGAGACACAATGGACACTCATTGATAGATTACTTGCCCCAACTGTCCCTGCTCTTTAAATAATTCCATGGCTGCAAGATAGCTTGGACATCAGTGCTTGAAAAGCAATCAATCATTTGATAAAAACTACATGCCTCCTACTGTTCAGAGGATTAGTTAATGCCAAAAGACTGCAATAAATCCCTACTATTTGTAAGTGCTTCTAGAGCTACACAATATAACATATGCTATTTAAATAATAATGTAATTATTTAAACAAGGTATGATCAGCACAGAACATATTTAGAATTCGAAGTCATAAATTTATTACATTTCTTAATACTTACTAAAAGGGTCAATTAACTTTCAAGTATAAAGCAAGGCTTTAGCTGAGCAATATATTAAGGATATTTTAATCTCCCCCACACTCAACTCTTAAGGCTTTTCATAGTGTTATAATTCATTAGCAAGTTATTCTCATAAAATAGAGACATTGTCACTTAGGTTTAGCAGGCATTCTTGCTGATCCTGTAGCCAGAGGGCATTAAGACCAAGAGAACAATAGCCACTATTCAAAATTCCTCTTCTCTGCCACCAGGCAGGAACTACCATTTCAGCAGTCATTAAAAAAAAACAACAGTGAGCCTAAAGGGCATTAGATGGTAAATTTGTGGAGGAAATGCCTGAACGAAAAGACAGACATCCGTGAATAAAGTTTTGCCAATGTTGTGCAATTTTATTGATTATAGAGCAATCAAAACAGTTGTTTAACCCACACTACTATTGCCTACTGGGTGGTTTAAAACTATAATTCTACAGATCTCCTGGACCCATCTTTTCTTACAATAACTTCAGTACTGTGCCAAAGTTCTGGAACCCCTTTGTGCAATTCTTATGTTAAAAAAACCTCAATTCCTCTGCTTGAGCAAGCAGGTCCTCCCTAGTGGGGGGACTCAATACCTCTCTACCTGATGGCTAGTATGAGTCAAAGAGAACGTCTCCCCCCACCACCATCACCACCCTGGAGATTTTAAATGGTGTAATGTTATGTCCTTTCTCTTAACCTGATTTGGTATGTGGGTTTAGAAGGAACAGATGCCCTTTTTGACAGCGTTCCATTTAAGAGTAAATTAATTAAGACTCTCTCCAAAAAGTACCTGAACAAGGTGGATTCCCAAGCGGAGGTTCTTGAGAAAACGTACAAGTTAGTATGCAAGAATCAGAATATCACATGAACCCTTACAAATACTGCAAGACTCACAATAAAATTGCAAACATTTGTTACACTGTCTTTGGGAGGGGCCAAACACTGTCTTGCAAGCTAACTCTAAAATGAAAGAAAAAGCTTAAACTAGCCATGCAGGCACAATTATTTTTACTTCTGTTGATTAAAAGAGCCTCTAACTACCAAGAGAGGTGGTCAAGGCAGATTATCAGAAGTATTTTTGATCAAACCATATATATGTATGTTAAAACATTCAATACTGAGGCAATTCAAGTATAAACATTCCCAAGTTCCTTTAATACTAATTATTTCTTTGAAATCTTCACTGCTTTAACTAATTCTAAAATGGTTTTGCTGTAAGTAAGAGAATCAAAAGGATGGAGAATTTGAACAATAGCCTTCAGATTTTCTAATCTGGAACACAGCATACAGAAAATAAAGCCAGTACATGTCATGGTATGTTACAGTATTATGGAATATATCAGGATTTTTAGCAGGAATACCCATATGATCTGAAGAAAATTAAAACTAGTATCCACCAAGTAATGCAAAATAGTACAGCTTGTGTAATTGACAATTTTGTTGTTTTACTATTAAAGTTAAGATACATAATCCTTACAAAAGAAGCTATGTTTAATCATGTCTTTCACACAGCTATGGTCTTCAAATGTTTGCCATATAATAAGTACTCCTGGGTGAATTCTGTGCCATAGTGCACATGCAGAATTCATGTCCCCCACAAATTTCTTTTTCTCTGCAGAAAATACATTCTTCTGGAGAGGTGCTGCTGTTACATCTTTTGCCCACCAGGGGCTGCTGTGGCACCAAAACAGAGGACTGCCGGTAGCAGCCAGCAGCTGATAGGGCGGAGGAGAGGTTACATTCTGTCACAGCACCCTGTCCACAGGACCAGGTGAGGAGACATAGGTTATGTGGAGAACAGACAGAGCAGAGCACATGTGGCTGATGGTGGGGAGGAGAGGGGGGGTCACAAAAACTGGGCAGGGACTCAATGGGAGTGCTGATGCAGGGCCATATGGGGATGGGGGGGCAGGCAGTGCAGGGCCATATGGGGATGGGGCAGCTGTGTGGGGCTGCAAGTACACATGGAGACAGGGGGAGGGGGATGTAGGGCCAGATGGGGACCGGGGCAGATATGTCTGATTGAATGGGAAATGCTAGGGGACAGCCAGGGTCTGCATGGGGGAAGCTTCCCAACAATCCCTCTATTGCCCTCCCCCCAAAAAAAACCTGTTCCATACTTCTCCCTCACACACCCAACAACCCTCCAGATTCACTCCCAAGCTCCTTCCCAGCAATTACTTCCTTCTCCCTCAGCTCCTCCGTTATCTTTGACTCTCCTTTGTCGATCAGCCTTTGCACTGATTCTCAGGGGTGTGGGAAATACAATTCTGTATTGTAGTTTAAATGAATTATTACTCAAAGTTCTGTATTAATATGCCTGTAAGGAATCTATTGTCAAAAAACATTTCCTGAATCAATTTTGTTGTCTGTATTGTTACACACATAGTTGCTGACAAGTATTTTCAAATAAATTACCAAAATAATTGAAACTGGCATGATTACATTGTTATTTTGAGAAATAAAATATGCAGAAGTTTGCAGAATTTTAAAATATTGTGCACAGAAATTTTTAATTTTTTGGCACTGAAGTCCTCCAAGAGTAAATAAGTAGCACAATGAATGTAATACAAAGTGCAATGACATGTGACCGTGCAAGTAGAAAAAGCCCACTGAAGAGGGTAAGGAAAGTTGCAAATTTTCCTTTACAGAAGACAAAACGATGTTTGTAACAAGAGCCAAGGGAGCTTATACTATATATTAAGAGTCCCTAAGCTCTGTTTGCCAGAAGCTGGGAATGAGTGACGGGATGGACCACTTGATGATTACCTGTTCTGTTCATTCCCTCTGGGGCACCTGGCATTGGCCACTGTCGGAAAACAGGATACAGAGTTAGATTGACCTTTGGTCTGACCCAGTATGACCATTCTCGTGACAAGGGAGCTGGTACGAGAGGAGGAATTTTAATCAAACAAGAAGTTGCAACTGCTATTTGTAGGAGGCTTTTGCAGAGAAGTAACTGATGTAGTATTACTGTTGTGGAGTACCAGAAAAAGGGGATGTCCATATGTAATTTTCATTAATAAATGTAGAGTTTTATATTTCTACAGTTAAGGCATACTACTGAAATATAATAACGTGCCTAAATTCTGCACCTGTTAAAATGAACATTTCAGAGTCTCTTCCGCATAAACTGTACATAACAACAGAACTTGACACAACTTCTTAAATATAACCTAGCAATGAATCTCTTACAGATCATGAACTGGGGGGTAGCAACTCTTGCAATGGTTTTGAAGAACTTTTAATTTTTCAAAATGTATTCATCAACTATACAAATATCAGAAAACGCTACTGATTGTAAAGCCTGGCCTGTTCTATTCTCTACAAGTTACATATTGTGCCTGCTAACTGATGCATCAACATCTCAAAACTGCCCTTGAAAATAATTTCCACAATGACATTTTATATTAATTAACCTTTCTGAACTGTTTAAATTAGATAACTTGTTCCACATAAACAGCATGAAAGATACAGAAAACACAAGTTTATCTGAATTTGGTCAGCCCAATATACAGTCTGTGCTACTTTCAATATTCATAAGAAGTTACGTAAAAATTAATTTTTTTCAAAAAAGATACAAAATTCTACTTATTTTAGAGAGATAACAGAACAATAGAGATTAAAATCATCACCAAAACAAATGAAGTTTAACTATGCAAAATAAGAGGCAGCATCAACACAAATAGTAAGACATAATGTCCAAATTTTGCTCCTAATGTTTCTATGTAGGTATCTAATTATATTAACAATCTAGACCCACAATTAGGTGGGTAGGAGCATAAAAGATGGCACAGAACCATCTTTGCCTATCCCAAATATGCCAGATTTCTTGAATGATATGGAAGTGAGATATAGATATAGATATAAATCAAGACCGACCAAGTTTCAGCAAAATAAGTTTAAACTGATTATGTATTATAGAATAACAGATCTCTGTAAAAATATAAAATTAGTTCCAAACATAATTTAAAAATATGAATGCTATTTTAACTAACATAACTAATTGTAAAATATCATTGCATTTTGTAACAAATGTGAAAAAATAAATCTAAATTAAAATTCAACATTTTATAAATAATTATACAATTAGTCATTATTTTAGTTGAATAATACATTATAGGGGGGAAATAGCATATTTTTATTTTCTTCAAAGTTATTTGCAATCTTTTTTTTTTTTTTTTGGAGATGCTCATGATCTGAAAATTTGAATTTAACATGTACAATGGGTTGCCAAACTAGGACTACATCTAACAATTTTCCTCAGTAAACTGAGCTCTTTCCTGATCCTCCTGACCTTTCAACACGTGGTTCAGAGACTATTGGATTATGGCAGTTAACAAGTGACAGGTGCGGCCAATTAACCAAGCAATGACGTAACTGTGACTTCCAGTCTTTAATATGAGTCTTGCTCAGAAAAGGATGCTTTTCCATCAATGAGCTCAGTATGGCTGCTTATCAGCCAAACATAAGAAGAACTTCAAAAGCTCTGCACTGCTGATACACTTCTCATTAAAAAGTGATTTCGCTGTGAAATTATCCAACTGCGACTATGGTATGCTTTACTGTTATTCAACTTGCAAAGTTGTCAAACAGTGTGGATTAACCCTTTTACTGCCAAAATCATTGCAATTTCTAAGGCCACAATGAATCAAAATGAGCATTTACAAAAATTGTGATGAGAGTTACACATCAAATTAAATGGGTTAAAAAGAAGGATCATTTAAAATGTTAATTCCCAAGCCAAAACAGTCTGCAAGTTCACAGATGTGAGGAAATGGTGCTGAACCATTTTTCTTTCCCCTGCCACTAAAGTTTGAAGGGGAAAATAAGTGAGCAAAACTCAAATAAAGTTGCTCTGAAAGACTTGCCCTTTTCTGGATTTGCAAAGCCTTTTTCAGCAAATTAGGCACAGCATGCTAATCTGTAAATAAGGTCCATATGGTGCAACTTCATGACTAAAATCCTTTATGAGAGTTTAAAACATAAAAGTCATGTACCTTGGTTTCTAGTTCTCATATACATTATCAATGGAGGTTAGAAATTTTACAGTGTCTTTGCTTATAAGAGCATGGGTTTGTGTGGTATCTATATAATAATATTCCAAGATTGTCACCTGTTTGTGTAAAACTCTGAAGTCTAGCGATGGAAAAACAGCTACAAGCATGGCTGTAAGCTCTTTTTATTCTAAAGTATCACCAGGCTCAATCATCACTGGGATTTATAGTCTGTTATCATCCAAGTTCTCAGCCACTTTGACTTTACAGATTATACCAGTGTGACAGCAAGGCATGCATCTATGCCATGCCAAGAGTCCTAGACCATTGTGATATCAAAGGTAACTCAATAAATCACCGCACTTACATTACAGTTAATGAGGGAGACTACACAAATGGTGGATTGTCTGGCCAAAATGCCACATCTGTGAAACAGTATGGGCTTTCAGTTACTAGTATTATCTGTATTTACTGTGCTACAAAATACCATTGCTCATTTTTTCCAAAATTTTAATTTTTTGCTATAAAGCTGAAGTTGCATTTTTAAGTTAGAAGTAGTAACTTCTTTCTCAACAAAAACTGGAGACCTCCATTTGCCAGAAATACCAGGAAAACAGAAGATGAATAAGTACTTCTGAAGAAGTATCTGGCACGGCCAGAAGAAAGTTCAGAATGTATACAATATGTACAAATATTGTCCAGGAAGTAAAATAGATAAATTACAATTAACTCAAATGTTCCTCTAGGAAACCTTAAAGGAAAGGAATACCCTGAGGGTGACTACGATCCCTGATATATTTCTGGTAGCACAATCTCTTTTATTATGATCTTCAAAGGATACCAATGAAAAATAGATAAAAAAATTACTGCAACTGTAAATATTCAATTACCACCTTTGGAAGAAGCTCTGGATGAAAAATATCATTTTTAAAATGTAGTATGCAGTTGATCAGTCACTCTAGATAGAACGTCAACTATTTAGTCACAAAAATAAGTCTGCCTTTAAGCAATGGAAAATAGGAATGGTTGTCAAATTTAAGGAATAACTATAATAAGAATAATACACTTAAAATCTGACAAATCATTAAGCAGAGGTAATGTGCCACAAGACGAAGAATCAACCGTTTTAATCTGACAAACAGAAAAATCTCATTAAACTACGAATATAAATATCTTCCAGCAGAATTCTTTCTAGTATTATGGAAAACTTTCAAATTTATTTATCCCTGGAAGCACTGAGCTCCCTGGCCTTGGGGCAATCTGCCTGGCAGGTCTGGTTTACAATAAAAACTTGCTTGTGTTTCAGCAAAAGTTTAGTTGATTCTGCAACAAATGCAGCAAAACAGAGAACTGGCATTTTTAAATCACTCTAGTCACAATGAGGAGCGTTGCTGAAGCTGCCCATCCCTCCCACTCAGCCTTTCATTGCAGATGGTTATCTCCAAAACATGGAAGTACAGGCATGTTAATATCAATAGCTATCACATGTACCTCGAGTCTCATGCATCCATACATTAAGAAACACAGCTCTGTAACATCTTAACCAAACAGCTTCAAATACCTCTAAGGCATATATCACTGAAGATCAAATTCTTAGCAAGTATTAAGGATAACTTGTTTATGAAGTTTTTAAGTTATAGTTAAAGCTCCAAAGATGTTCTCAGATCTTTGGAAGATCTTCTCAGATTTGTGAAAACCACAATATTTTCTTACTTCTACAATTCAAATGGCCAAAACTGAGTTCTACCAAACATCATTATCAAAAATGGAAATTAAGTTTTGCGAGAAAACAAGAGGAATTTCAACTTAAGTTGAGAAACGTCTACTAAATATTTTATCCTTTATGAACAATGGAGTAACAAGTGAGTGCCAAAAAAACATTTTATATCATTCCATGTGTTGTGTGCACCACATATTTAACGTATATACGCCAACAATCGTATTTTGAGTTCTTTTGTGACCACTTTTTGTATCCCCTGCACTTATAAAACCAGCTCATAAGAACATAGGTATGGAAGGGACCTCTTGGGTCATCAAGCCCAGTCCCACCTCGTCATATAATTCTGTTCATAAATTTACCAAGCTTCATCTTAAAACTGGTTAGGTCTCTTGCCCTCATTACTCCTATTTGAATGCTGAACCTCACTGATCTGATGGTTAGAAACCTTCTAGTTTCCAGCCTAAATTTATTCATGGCCAGTTTATACCCATTTGTTCTTGTGCCAACGTTGTCCTTTAGCTTAAATAGCTCTTCTGCCTCCCTGATAAAAAGAAAAGGAGTACTTGTGGCACCTTAGAGACTAACAAATTTATTAGAGAGAAGCTTTCGTGAGCTACAGCTCACTTCATCGGATGCATACAGTGGAAAATATAGTGGGGAGATTTTATATACACAGAAAACATGAAACAATGGGTGTTACCAAACAGACTGTAACAAGAGTGATCAGGAAAGGTGAGCTATTATCGGGAGGGAGGAAGACGCGGGAAGGGGGAAACCTTTTGTCGTGATAATCAAGGTGGGCATTTCCAGCACTTTACAAGAACAGTAGGAGGGGAAATAAACAAGGGGAAATAGTTTTACTTTGTGTAATGACACATCCACTGCCAGTCTTTATTCAAGCCTGATATTTACTCTCCTGATGTATTTATAGAGAGCAGTCATACTCCCCCTAAGCCTTTATTTTGCTAAGCTAAACAAGCCAAGCTCTTTTAGTTTCTTCTCATAAGATAGGCTCTCCATTCCCCCGATCATCCTAGTAGCTCTTCTCTG
Organism: Natator depressus; assembly: GCF_965152275.1. Classification (NCBI taxonomy): domain Eukaryota; kingdom Metazoa; phylum Chordata; order Testudines; family Cheloniidae; genus Natator; species Natator depressus. The sequence continues at coordinate 40,468,632 of NC_134238.1, read as the reverse complement.
CATCTGTTCCAGTATGAATTAATCTTTCTTGAATACAGGGGACCAGAACTGTACACAGTCCTCTAGATGAGGTCTTGCCAGTGTCTTGTACAATGGTATTAAGACTTCCCTTACTCCACTGGAAATACCTTGTTGATATATCCTAGATTTTATTTGCCTTTTTCACAGCCACATCACATTGATGACTCATAGTCTCAAATTCCATTGGAATCTGAATCTAACTGTACAGACCTCTCAGGAACAGAAAAAATAATTGGGTCTAAAATGACCTCATATAGCTTACAATATATTAAAATGTCATAACTTTAAAAGTCTGAAATTCTGAGACCTAGAAACAAGTGTCTTGCATCCCATTGGTAAATTGGGTATCTCCCATGTGTATAAAACTTCAATTGCTAGTCCTTGATGGATCACAGGTTAATTGACTTTCCACCTTTTTCTATGTAGGCGTTTATACCATACACATCATGGTGATATCTGAGCATCTTAATCCAATACTAATTCAGGACTGAATATTGTTTGTCCTGCATCTGTAAATTTTTTTTTTTTTTTTGCAGGGGATTAGAGATTTCATAATTAAACAGAAAGGAGTGGAGGGGGAACTGTCTTTTTAAAAATGGCAACTAGTGTATTCGTTTTGATTAAGCCTTTCCCCAAAAATGACACCTGTTAACCATACTCATCCCCTCAAACTGAAAAAAGTGTGGATGTTATTGTAGACAACTTAACAAAGATCTCTGATCAATGTGCAGCTGCAGTCTAAAAAGCAAACATCTTAAATTGCATAAGGAACAAGACGGGGAATAACATGGAGAAGATAATAGAGCCTTTATATAAATCCATGGTGCAGCTGCACCTGGAATACTCTTGTGCAGTACTGGTCACCCCATCTCAAAAAGAATATTGCAGAAGTAGAGGTGGTTCAGGGGACAACAAGAATGAACAAGTGGCTGGAAAAAACTCATATGAAGATAGATTGAAAATAATATGATGGTTTAGTTTATAACAGGAGTGTGCATAAAATAATGAATGGTAAAAAGAAGGTAAATTGGAAGCTTCTGTTCACGTCTCAACACAAGAAAAAAGGGAAATTCAATTAAACAGAAAGATTTGAGATTTTTAAAAGGGACTGAATATGGATATGGATATCAAGAATATCCAGAATTATCATAATTCATGATAACTAAAGTTTTGTAAAAGGGATATAAGACTCATGCTCCAGGCCTAAGCCACCATCTACTAGCAATCAGGATGAGGTCTATGTGTGGGCCAGATAATCCCATATTTGCCTCCTCTGACAGTTCTTACACCTTCTGAAACATCTGGTAAAGACCACTGTCAGAGACAGGATACTAGATTAGAAGGGCTGTGCAAAAACCTCTGTACAGACAAACTTACCGCACAACATGCTAACCAGAAGAACTGGAAAGAGGAAAATATTTTTGATTATTTTTTCAGCACTATATACTAAGGCAATAGATGATTTAGAATTACCTTAGATTAGAATAAAAATTTAGGAATATTAGAAATAGTCCCAGGGAAGAGAATTCAATGAACAGAGTCAAACACGAATGATAAATACAATTTATGATGTGGCTCAGCAATTTATCATTTTGACAACACTACCACATACATAGTATGTCACTGTACCATACAAATTTTTAAATGCAGTAACAGTATACTCTGAAAAATATCTGAAAAAAAATGGCAGAGGGGAAATCCAAGTTTATTATTGGAATGACTTCCAAAACAAATCTGCTCAGTTAACAAAGTAAAAGATTTTTTTCTAACTGCCAGCACTACAAACTTAACCTAACTTAACCTTTCAACCACAAATTAAGCTGTGCCCTTTTTAACCATGCATCGTTACCAGTAATAAATATTCTACAACTGAAATTTAGTAATCACCTCTTAGTTTAAACTTGTGCAGTGACAAAGTGAGATAGAATAGAATCCCAATAACACTTATATAGCTATGTTAGCTCTTCAGTGCGGTAAGGAGTGTAAAATAAAAATATAGTAGATTAAGCTGTGACATGACTGTCTAGACACAGGCATCAAATCTGCTGAGTAAAGGAAGTATACTTTTTTTACATTAGATAGTCACCTCTGACCATAACTCTACTTTAAGATATACTGTTCATACTTACAGAAAATGAACTCTATGGTAGAAATATACAGCTTCAAAATGTCTTTCTTCCCATGCTACTCAACTCAATTGAAAGAAATGAAGCATAAACATTTTGCAATTACAAAGTGCATTACTATACCACTGCTAAATCCTTCCCACTACATTACAAAAATCACATGTGCAGCTAAACAACTGAGAGCACTGTAGTACTTTGAAATGATATCTTGCCCTCAATACAGTGCTAACAATCCACTATATAATAAGGATTACACATTCTCACCTTCCATCACACTAACTGCATTTTCACGGGTCACCTAAGCATCCTTTTTCCAGGTGACTAGACAAGCGCATACACAAACTTCGCCTAAAAATACACTGACTCTTGCCAAGTAACAGCAGGATGAAATATACCACAGTAACAGTCCAGTCTTTGTCCCAGGCTAACACTATACCTATTAACATGCTTTGATGCTGAGCCAAGAAAAATCTCAGTGCCGGGATACAGTTTTTGTGCCTAAACAATCTGTGCTTGTGTTTAATATACTATCGTCTGCTTTTAAGTCACTGCCAATCATTAACTCTACAAAGAGAATATGTCTGGGATTTTTAAAATGAATTTTAATAAGGTAAAGAATACAGAAAGTCTACAGTATCTTGACGAAATGAATCAATCATGCAACCCTTAAACTAAGTAGATGTTCTTATTAAAAAAAATAAATCAAGTATATCTAATATCTGTTCAGAAGCAATCTTTTTTTCCTACGTTTTAGTTACATAATTCTGTAGTATTCGATTTCTCAAACAAAATATTAAAGATGCAAATTAAAATTAAAAAAGGAATAGGCTCAACAACTCAAAGTTATATGTTGCTTAAGAAGTGATTTTGACCCCAGGAAACAGAAGAATCTTCCTCCCCGGTTCCAAAATGGTTTGAAAGAGAACCACTTTTATATGATTAATAAGTAACTGAACCAAGAGTTTTTAAAGGAGAAGTGGAGGAATTTTGAAACATGTAGCTAAATCAAACATCACAGCTTCCTGTAATGAACTTTACTTAGCCTGCAGTTAGTGACCTTGAATTCACTACACACTGAAAAACAGGTGTTCTTTTTCTAAATTAAATCAAATAAAGTCTATCAACAAAAAATGCCTTTAGTGTCAATATGAGGATTTCATTTAGATGATACATAAAAGGGGAAGATTGAAAAGACATAAGGTAGCAGAACTCTGATTAGATGGCTAAACATTTGTTAAAATAAAAAAAATAGCATAATGTTCGGAATGCCAATTGAGGTTCTAATCTAATCAGGTTTGACAGTCCTTCATTCTTCTAAATAGAGCTCAGTTTCAGTATCTGAGTTTACTCTGAAGGGGTCTTTTGGATGAGATTTGAAAAGCATAGTCCTGTTTATGATGGAAGTTAAAAACATCTTGAGACTATTTTATGAGAATAAGGTTGTTGCCCTTTATGTCACTGGCCAAAATGTTCCCTCCTCTCCTTTGTTTTACATCATACTGATTGACGGTGAAATTCCAAGTCACAAGTGGCAGATTTCAACAGTACTGGAAGGATTTGGTGCCCGTTTCTACAAATTTTTATTCACATAAGCAGTTCCACTAACTCAGTGAAATTATTTATATAAGTGCTTGCAAGCCTGGGCCAATAATTTAACTGGTATTATATACCTGGGGTTGACACATGATTTATAAATGAAAAATATTGGTTAAAATTATGTTGAACTCACATCTACCATATGATGAATCATTTACAGTATAACACATGCACACGAATATGAAAATACAATACATCAAATACATCTTCAAGTGACAGTAATTGGATCCATAAGTAATTGTGGGTGCAAAATTGTGATTGAAATAATTTTATCTGAAGATTTCTGGTAGCAAAAGGAGAGAACTGTTAAGGTTGGTCTGAGAATTTGATCAGTAGTGCACATAATTTATTTATTGTAGATGGGACTGGTAGCACCGCCTAATTAGTAAGGTTGCCCAACACTTCCCATTACAAGCCCCTGTTTTCAGTTGCTTATAAAATGTTACCAAACTTTAACCATTTGGGCTGAAATTTCCCATGTTGGATGTCTGCTTCAGGCTAAAGTTTTTGGAAAATTTCAGCCAAAACAATTCAATCATTTCCAGAAATGTGAGAGTTGGGAAAAATAGGTGGTTTTCCCCAGGTTAAAAAATTCTGGCAAGCTTTTCTTTGAACAGCTGTAGAACTTCTAAGCTTTGGATAGGGTGGCCTGTGTGTCACTGATGTGCCTTTTGCTGTCCCCATAAAAATCCACCCAAATATGGCCAAATTATAAGACACAGAAAAATAGCAGTCGGTATATGGTCTAGCTTGCTAAAGCTTAGCTAAGATCTTTAAAGATTTCTTCCTCACTCATTGCGCTCGAGACTCTCACAGTTCTGACCAGGCTGCACATGAACCATTCCCGCAAAGTAACTGAACATGTTCCAGCCCATTACAACTACTATGTGTGGATAGGACTGTGCATGCATCATCCTCACAGAATAATTAAGCATGCTCCAACTCAGGGTTAGAGGGGCGAAACCACACTTTTACTGTAATGGCCGCTCCAGGCTGCAAGCACCCAGGCAGCATGAAGCGATTTGAATGAAGATGGGAGAAAAGCCAGACCAGAGGGAAAGGACTATATTGGGACAAGGAGTCTGGCAGAACTGGAGTGGGGAGAGAAACTGGGACTGGCTGAGCAAGAAGACTGGGAGCAGAGAGGGGGATGGGCAGGGAGCAAGATGGCTGGTGGTGGGAGAAATCACTGAGATCGGAGAAGAAGATGGGGAGAGACTAGGACTGGCTAGACAAGGAGACTGGGACAGGCTGGGATTAGGAACCAATGGGAGAGGATGAGGGGAGGGGAGGGGAGACAGATCTGAGAAGGAGCTGGGCTGCAGGGGAGAAGTGGGACAGGCTAGGCAAAGAGATTCAGACAAGAAGCCAGAGAGGTAGGAGACTAGGAAGGATAAGAAGCCAGAGGCAGGAGACTGATATTGGATGAGGAGCTGGGAGCAGCAGATGAAGAATGGGAAACAGAGGGATGGAGGGGAGGAAGAGAAAGACGGATTAGAAGGGGGACCTGGGACTGTCTGGATATGGAGATTAGGACAGGTGTGGGGAGGGAGTTGGGTATCGGGCATCAAGCCCAGATAAGAAGACTAGGACTGGGACAAAAAGCCAGAGTGTTGAAGACACAGCACTGGAACAGGGACAGGTGGAAGGGGTCAAGCTTAAGGGAAACAAGCAGAAAAGTCTGAGTCCACTAGAGCACATTTCTCTCCAGAGTCTGGAATGGAACCCAAGATTCCTGAGTCTCACCATTATCCTGATGTCAGCAAATATCTGTGAAACTCATTGCCAAAGTGCGTGTCTAGTACCTGTCCACACAGAGGATGACAACCTACCATTGTTATCAGCTACTCCATTAGCTGTGGTTGCAGAGGTCTGTGCAATGGTTCTAAAGTTCTGACCCTGCTGGTGAGCTATGCGAGTGTCAACACGCTTTACAAAAACCTAGGAAATTACATACAAAAAACTACATTAAAAAGAACATTAGCAAGGTTGCAAAGTCAAGCACTCACAAATTAAGAATTGGCAAAAATAAGGTTACCTGTGCAACCTTTATTCAGCCCCCTTGTGCATATGTATTATGAAACAGTCTTTAATTCCATGATGCCGTAGAGGCTGGAATCACTTTCGCCTTCTTTTATCCCCAAAGTGAACCTATTTGTTGTTTTACATTTTTATATTACCGTGGCACCGAGATGGGATTCTCCAGTTAGGATCAGGCTAGGCACTGTAAAAATACTTAAGCAACTATTCCTGCCTGAAGATCTTAAATCTAAATTAAACAAAAAGTGGATATAAAAACCAATGAGGATGAGTGTGGAGGATGAGGGTAACAATTATAGGATTATGTGGTTACATAGACTAGCTATGCACACATTTTGTAGGATTTGAGGGTTTTTTAAAAAAAATAAAAGCAAAGAGATGTTAATGATATCAGTAATTCCTATCAGCACATGCTTGTAGTTAGACGTTCAACTGTGTGTGTGTGCTCTCTTTGTGTTCTCCCTGTGTGCTGCCCCAGCTCTGCACAGACAGCCGGCACAGCAGACCTCAAGTAAACCACCCAATGACCACAAGATCCATCAAGGTACGAAGGCACCAGGACAAGTTTATTGTTGACAAAGCATGGTACTAGTATCCTGCAGACTCTACCGGACCCCTACTACATGTATGCCCGTAACAATGGTCCAGCTCAGTGAATGGCAGGACTTTCCATTCCTCCTTAGGTTAGACAAAAACATTCCCTCTGAGATACATTTTTGTACCCAGATACAAACAGGTTACGTACTGCCCCTCTGACATTGTTAGTTACTGCCCCCTGACATGGCTAGTTATTACCCAGCACCTTGTACATGTTGGTTGGATTAAAACATCTCTATTACGTACTGTCATCCTGACCTTATCTTTTAGCGGGGGCGAGGGTGTGTGTGTGTATATATATGTGTGTGTCAGTGTGTTCCTATTATCCTTGGGGAATGTTTTTGTATCATCCTTGATATTGGGAAGTTCTGGTACCACTTGATATCAGGATGGGTTTGTGTGAGTACTCGGTGCCTAGCACTGCTTAGGAATGTGTATTTCTCCAATATCAGCCCTGTTCTTGCCAGATTCTGTGAGCAGGTCCTGCATCTTGCTCACAGCTTGTCTTTCCTTTATATCAGTAAAGCTTTGACTACTACTTTAGCCCAAGCATCATAGCAGGCTTCTGATCCAAGGGTTTATGTCTCAGGCTCTCTTCCTACTACAATGCGTAGTCACATAACTGCATATGTGTACAGTATATACTAATTTAGATTAATGGAACACAAATAAGAATTCCCATACCAAGCTCCAAGGCTTCCTACAAAACTTAAGACTTCACAAAAATCACATTATCTTACTTAAATCCACAACCCCCTTGCCTATACTACCACCATCTGACCCAGCCCCAAACTTAATCATACGAAGCCAATGAATAATCCCATTCAATTCTCATTCCATCCTCTTCCCAAATGCCACAGAAAAATTAATTAATTTCCAATGTGTCCAGAAGATTCAGAGGATTAAGAAATCCAGCCTGCGATGCATCAGCACAGACAAGCATACTGCAGACTCTAGTGGCCCTCATAGAGAATGTCATACCGGCAGCTCTACTCTTTTACATCAAGTAGCTCCAACTCAGGCACATCTGCTGACCACAACTGTGATAATGTAGCACAACAACAGATGTGTTATCTTAGGTAATGCAAACTTAAAATATTTAGGGCATTAAAAATTTGTTCCAACAAGCATGAATTCCACCTGGTAAGCACACAAGAGGGAAGTGTAAGTCAGAGAACTCATGTTATGTGCTCTCAATGTAAAGCTACGTATTATGTTCTATAATAATGGTACAAATACACACCTATCCATAAAATAAGCAGGTAACCACATTTTGGTTTTGCTTCAATCTTTAAATGCTCTCAAAGCGTAGCCCCGAGTACAGCATTTTGTGACAAAATTAGGGGACATATTTTGGTGTAGCAAGGTTGTCATTTGAAACAAGAGGTAGCGTTCTAAGTACAGATGGAAAAATGCACTCTTGCATGGGTGCTATGTGGACATCCCATAGCAGCCTTGTGTCTCATAAGAGTCCTAGACTGCAAAACCAATTTACAGTAAATGGCATCACACGATCCGTTAGTGAGCCTGATGATAATCTAGCCATTTTTTTCAGATGCTTCCCTGAACTTGCAAATATTATCTCTCTTAACTGGACTGAGCCTCCATCAGTTACTTTGCATCCAAGTTTCTATAGATGTTGAGTCATCCATTCCCACTGCAGGCAAAAATCAAACATAAAGGAAACATACAGCTGAGTACCATCTGCATACTACAGATATCACAGCTCATATCTCCTTATTAACTCTCCTCATGGCCAAAGACACATACTTAGTATCATAAACAGGGTAGAATATATTGTACCCTGAATGAGAATCCATGGGGTGGACAAACCATAATAATCTTTTGGGTCCTCTGTATGAAAAGGAGTAATTTCATCTGCTTCTGCTAAGGGCTGCAGGTGTGTTAACATACCTCAATCACCTGTATCTAAGGCAACAAACAGATCTAATAGGATCATCGTGGACACAGTCTTTGTCCAAAGTTAGAAGATAAAACAAATGGCATTGGTCATTTTCTGTTTCTCATAAATTTGAGGTCTAAACCCAGATTGATGAGGGTAAAGGAAATATGAAGACTATAAATATTACCATACCTGCTTTGCCTCCTTCTCAATAATCTTTCCCCAAAATGGGATAATTAATACCAGTTTGAAGTTGATATAATTGTCAGCATCTTGTGTTAATTTCATGAGTGGAACCTTCACTACTGACTCCTTCAGAACACCTGGCACTCTACCATAAAATTATGAGATACTGACAATCTCCAAAGGGTCCACTGTCTCACCAATGGCTTTTACAAACCAAGAGGGAGGTGGATCTACATTGTATCCTGGGATAAAGAAATGACAGGAATCCTAATACACTAACGATTGAAGGATAAGTGGCTAAATGCTTGAAAGAGGAGGTTTAAGTATACTTAGTCTTAGCTAGTTCTAAAAACCATGGGAGGCTGAGACCTATCAGAAATATAATGGTAATCTTCATTGGGGCAGAAAGGTAGGACGAATCTTTGTAATATATTAATCTTTTGTGCAAAAGACTGCTGCTTAGATTCTCCTTTAAATTTCAATTGGATATGCTGTTCTTTACTTACCATCCATAACTGTTATATACTGTTGATGTACAATGCGAAACAGTAAAAGAACTCCTTGTTCTTAAATCTTTACATTCTGTTATCCAGAAGAGCGTTTCTAGGCCTTTCTGTCAATTTGTTATCATGCAGTCTTTTCCCATAAAGAGGTAGCCTTACAAATAGGGTGACCAGATGTCCTGATTTTATAGGGACAGTTCTGATATGCGGGGCTTTGTCTTATATAGACACCATTGGCCTGCCCCTCCCCGCCCCCGATCCTGATTTTTCACACTTGCTATCTGGTCACCCTACTCACAAAGCACCTTAAATGTGATAAGACTTGATCTCATCTTGATCTCAGCATAGAGAACCTTCCACCAAGAATATTCTGTCCGCAGCTCACATGAGTTTCACCCTGTGGTCTATCAACTGCAGTATCCCAGCCTAAGGTTGAGGCAGAGGTAGCCTCTTAATGTATGCCTATTCTGCCCATGCCAGCAAGCGTCCCAGCACGGGTTGACAAACTTGGGCTAGCGGTGCTTGCACTAGCATGCTAATAATAGCTGTGTAGGAAGCGCTTTGAAGTTGTGGCTTGGGCTAGAGCTCAGGTTCTGAATTTTTTACTGCGACATTTTAAACCAATGAGCTCCAGTCCAAGTCACAACTTCAAAGCACTATCTACACCGCTATTCTTAGAGTTCTAGCACAAGCACTGCTACCCCAAGTCTGTACACACGAGCTGGGAGGTTTGTAGACACACCCTTAGAGAGAATATATAGCTTACACTCCATAATATAAAAAACTTACAGAACAGTATACGTGACATACAGCTCTTCTGTTACAAATTCAAACTGACTAAATATATAGGGAAATTTCCAAGATGTTCTCTACAAAATAATTACTTTAGTGGAGCTACACAAGGAAGATACAATGTTCAAAAATAGCTTTGCCTTCTCATTTGTTTACATGCTGCACAGTGCAGCACGCTCCTATCAATAAAGCAAAATATGTGAAAAAATAAAAAATAAAACCTTAACAAGAAAAGCAATCATGGAGCAGCAAACGAAATAGGACAGAAATTTTGTGGAGAATCCAAGCGCGATTTTTTTGAGATAAAAATGTGTGCTCCTCTCTACAAAATGCATGATAAAGCCCTGTGGTTACTGTCCTATTTTCAGTGCAGAGAAGAGTACACTCAGAGACCAAGAACACAAATTTATGATGTCGTAACTGTATAATTTTTGGTTTATTATAGCAATTACTTCCAGCAACTGAAAAATTATTTTCTGGAATTCTAATCTTTTTTCTTCTTTGCTATAGAAACGCCACTATCTCCTGGTTTACAGCTGTGTACTATGCCCATTCAAGTCAAAAGACAGATTCCCATGGATTCAATGGACTGTGAATATATCCTTCAGGAACGGAGAAGTTAGAAAGATGAAAACTATATTACTTTTATCTTTGAACTCACTTGGCCTTTTCTCTATTACAGTAAGTGACTGAGCAGTTATAACCGTGTATATACCAGTAATTACAAAATCTCATACTTCTAATCTGTTTAAAATACCTTTGTACACTTGTTTGGTTAAAAGGGTAGCATATAAAAGTTGTCACTGGCACTTAATCATTCTTCCCAAGGCAGGGAAAAAGGAACAATGTCAATAAATTGTGCACTTACTGTTGTATGAGCATGCATGGATCTTGGATTTAAGAGAATACTCATTCATATAAATGGAGCACAATAAGATACATCTTTAACAGTTATTCACACCATAAATCAAATGTGCATTTCTTGAAGCACATACAGGGGATGAATATCACTTCTTATTTTGTGTCAAACATGAACATTTTAAATTGGTTTTAATCAAAACTTTCACTGACAGCACTGAAATGCAAGTACCACTTTGTCACATATTAATATAGGTATGCAGAAATAAGAAAATGTTGCAATGAAAAATTCCAGGCACCACTGTAATGAAGAGTGGAACAGAAAAGAACTGAAATATTCTAAAATACAAGATAGAATGTGACAGGCAGTGCTGGGCAAGTGTCACACTGAGTTCATGCATTAATCTTTTATAGTAATACAATGTTCCTGGAGTCATATATTCCCATCTGTTACTGGTTATGTGTGACATGAATTTGGTAGTTTTAATAGTATCATACAGATGATGTAAATTTCACAAAACCTGGCATTCTTGTCATCTCTGCCCATGAAAGGACTTGACAAAAGTTGGAGGTGAGGACAAAGGGCCAATGATAAAATTGCATGGATCGCCCTGCATTATACACAGCTGTAGCTAATTAATTTCAGTGTGCTCACAAACATAAAAATCAATCAATTTAAATCTGTTTAATTTTAAGTCAAATGTTTATATATTTAATTAACAATAAAGCCAACATATTTAATAGTTTTTATTTGTTCTAGGACTAAACATGTCCAGAATGTGCCTTGATGCTGAAACTGTATAAGAATCTAAACAGAATAGAAGCTACATCAGAATAGAAGCTACATATGGTTTGCCTGATTTACTGTTCTTCAGACTGGAAAATGTTCTCAGTTGCTCAGTTAACATCAAACTTTCATCCCACAAAGCATCATTCAATAAAGAGAGAGATTTTTTCACTCTATTAATAACTGTTTTGAAAGTATAACTACTGATTTAACGTAACAGTAAAATAGGATATAAAAAGAATACTAATAAGATATGACAAAGCACCCAACAGACAGGAGTTAGCTAAAATATCTGCAAACTCAGCAGGAGCAAACAAACTGATGTAGGGCAATCCTTACTGAGATAAATATAGAATTCTATCACTTCTCTGTTTAGACTCTGAAGATTTTATCAAATTGAACAGAGAGAAATGTATTTCCAATGTTACATTAATTCTTTAACTACTGTCACTTATTAAAGCACATGTGCAATTTGATTAAAAGAGCTTTTTTTTTAAAAAAAAATTACTGATAAGGATTTGCTGCTTTAGTGTCCAACAATAACCCTTCCAATGTAGCATTCTTCTACAGCTACACTACATTGGCAGTAGCAACTTCTCCCAAGGAGCTTAATTCTTATTTTTGCTATATTAGATGGTAATGAACTGGGTAAATAGGGATGAACTAGACTGTAGCTAGTGTGCCATATTCTTCACGCATTCAACTCCTGGATAAAGAAATGCTTCCTCTCACAGTCTGCAAATGGCATTTGCTCTTATTCTGGAATAGGAGTGTCTTACTTGCTCTTCTCTTGTGCATAGACATCAGAGCTTTATGCTCCGGTTCCGTAACAGTAGAATAGCCTATATATCAAGGGAGGCTAGCCTAGGCATTGTAAAATGCCTTCTAGATGACAGGTTGGACATTCTTCCATTGTATAAGTTATTGTCTGCAATGCTGCCCCACAGTCACAGTATAGTGAGGAAACCAGGCCAAGCTGGTGCCCAGCTGGGAAAACTGTGGATGAGCCAGAGAGTACTCTGTGAAGCCTGGTCCAGAATCTACAATCAAGTGGATAAGGAGACATGTGCAGCAATAGACTCCTAAATTTACTTAGTGTATTAGACTCTTTTCCCCTGATGCTTCCACTCTACATGGACATAGTTTTCAGCTCCCTGGTGGCACTGATCATCCATGCATGGTAAAGGGCCAGCGGCACTCTTGTCCAAGAGTCTGTGAGCTGCTGTAGCAAAGGGATGTCAAAAGATCAGCCATGGTGTCACACTCCAGTCTGCAGAAGTGGAATTCCTCCTCTGAATACAAGTAGATCTCCAACTTGCATTTTGTGTTGTTTCCTGCCTGAGAATGTGGCATAAGTCACCCCACAGGCCAAATCACACTTGGAGTTGCAGCTAGCAAGGGATGTTAGGAGTAACAAGAAGGGTTTCTTCAGGTATGTTAGCAACAAGAAGGTGGTCAAGGAAAGTGTGGGCCTCTTACTGAATGAGGGAGGCAACCTAGTGACAGAGGATGTGGAAAAAGCAAATGTATTCAATGCTTTTTTTGCCTCTGTCTTCACGAACAGGATCAGCTCCCAGACTGCTGCGCTGGGCAGCACAGCATGGGGAGGAGGTGACCAGCCCTCTGTGGAGAAAGAAGTGGTTCAGCACTATTTAGAAAAGCTGGACGAGCACAAGTCCATGGGGTCAGATGCACTGCATCTGAGGGTGCTAAAGGAGTTGGTGGATGTGATTGCAGAGCCATTGGCCATTATCTTTGAAAACTCATGGCAATCGGGGGAGATCCCGGATGACTGGAGAAAGGCTAATGTAGTGCCCATCTTTGAAAAAGGGAAGGAGGAGGATCCAGGGAACTACAGGCCAGTCAGCCTCACCTCAGTCCCTGGAAAAATCATGGAGCAGGTCCTTAAGGAATCAATTTTGAAGCACTTTGAGGAGAGGAAAGTGATCAGGAACAGTCAGCATGGATTCACCAAGAGCAAGGCATGCCTGACTAACCTAATTGCCTTCTATGACACGATAACTGGCTCTGTGGATGAGCGGAAAGCAGTGGACGTCTTATTCCTTGACTTTAGCAAAGCTTTTGATACAGTCTCCCACAGTATTCTTGCCAGCAAGTTAAAGAAGTATGGGCTGGACGAATGGACTATAAGGTGGATAGAAAGCTGGCTAGATCATCGGGCTCAACGGCTAGTGATCAATGGCTCCATGCCTAGTTGGCAGCCGATATCAAGCGGACTGCCCCAAGGGTCGGTTCTGGAGCTGGTTTTGTTCAATATCTTCATTAATGATTTGGAGGATGGCGTAGATTGCACCCTCAGAAAGTTCGCAGATGACATTAAACTGGGAAGAGTGGTAGATGCGCTGGAAGGTAGGGATAGGATACAGAGGGACCTAGACAAATTAGAGGATTGGACCAAAAGAAATCGGATGAGGTTCAACAAGCACAAGTGCAGAGTCCTGCACTTAGGACGGAAGAATCCCATGCACCGCTACAGACTAGGGACCAAGCGGCTAGGCAGCAGTTCTGCAGAAAAGGACCTAGGGGTTACAGTTGACAAGAAGCTGGATATGAGTCAACAGTGTGCCCTTGTTGCCAAGAAGGCTAATGGCATTTTGGGCTGTATAAGTAGGAGCATTGCCAGCAGATCGAGGGACGTGGTCATTCCCCTGTGTGACTAAGTGGGGGATTTTCTTGTTTTTTTCCAATGGTTTGCATGCAGAGGGGGTGGGACTCAGTTTCCCTGGGTGTTACTGGTCTAATGAGGTGATGGGAGAGAGAGTTTGTTGTTACAGAGGACCGGTGAGGGAATTTGGGACCCCAGCCAATGGCCTGGAGAATGGAGACCCCAACGACTGGGAACCTGGGGATCCGGAGGCCCAGCTCAGGAGTCACAGCCAGTTCTGGCCAGTGGGAGGACAATGGGCTGTGAAGAGAGGACCCTGGTGATCTAACCAGCCAGAGGGGGCCAGAGGACAGAAGAGGGGAGAGGAGGCCCAGGCAACCCGGTTTACCTGGAGAGAAGACAATGGACAGAGGCGGGGCTTGGGACCAGTAATATCATATGCCCAGCTGGGAAGCAGGGGGGCTCTGGGCTGGAGAGAGAGAGCAGGCAGAGCCCACCTGGACACAGGGGAAACTTGGATGTGCTGTGCTGAGGGAGGCCAGGCCTGACCGTCCTGAGAGTTTCCTATGCTGTGTTCAAACGCTCAATAAACCCTCCTGTTTTACGCTGGCTGAGTGTCACTCCAGTCTAGATAACAGGGTTGCATTATTCCCTTTGGGAGTGGAGGCCCTGGGGGTCCAGAGCGAGTAGACTCCCTGAGGGGGCCCACGGCGAGAAACAGGTGTACTAAGGCTCAGAAAGGTGCGGCTCCAGGAGGTGGAGGGGCTTAACCCCCGAGAGAGAGTAGACCCCCAAGAAGGGCTGTCTCACTGAAGGGGGGTTTCCCCCACGGACCGCACTGGGCCAGGAGTGGGCACGACCTGGGAGTCCGTGACACCCTCTGTTCGGCATTGGTGAGGCCTCATCGGGAGAACTGTGTCCAGTTTTGGGCCCCACACTACAAGAAGGATGTGGAAAAATTGGAACGAGTCCAGCGAAGGGCAACAAAAATGATTAGGGGGCTGGAGCACATGACTTAGGAGGAGAGGCTGAGGGAACTGGGATTATTTAGTCTGCAGAAGAGAAGAATGAGGGGGGATTTGATAGCTGCATTCAACTACCTGAAAGAGGGTTCCAAAGAGGATGGATCTAGACTGTTCTCAATGGTACCAGATGACAGAACGATGACTAATGGTCTCACATTGCAGTGAGGGAGGTTTAGGTTGGATATTAAGAAAAACTTTTTCACTAGGAGGGTGGTAAAGCACTGGAATGGGTTACCTAAGGAGATGGTAGAATCTCCTTCCTTAGAGGTTTTTAAGGTCAGGCTTGACAAAGCCCTGGCTGGGAGGATTTATTTGGGGATTGGTCCTTGTAGCGAGGTGGTCACCCGCTCTTGCCCTGAAGGGCTGAAAAGCCAGCCCTTGGAGAGGGCTGGGGGCTAGAAGCTGGGCTGATTGGGGAAGTAGCCGCAGCTGGGCCAGGCTCCAATCAGGGCCCAGCTGGCCCTTAAAAAGGCTGGGAGCCAGAAGCTCAGGCAGAGTCTCTCTGGTTAGACAGGGACAGGGAGGTGGAGGCCTGGCTGCAGGGGAACTCACCCGGGGGACCTAGAGTGAGGCAGGGCTGGGCAAAGGCCTCAGGACCTGGGAAGCCCTAGGCCAGCAACTTCCCAGGCCCATATAGGTATTAGGGTTGCAGAGGGGAAGCCTGAGGGTGGGTAAAGGCAGCCAGTCCACACCCCTTGTTGCCTGTGATCATTGGCTTATACACTACAGTCTGTCCCAGGGTGCGAGGCTAGATGGTAACTGGCAGTAGCCAAGACTGAGGTGATGTGGGGATACTGGGTGAGGGTTCCCTGGGGTGGGGGAGACCCAGGGAGTGGGGGTACTGCCAGGGGGGCAGCACCCAAGGCAAGGGCACTGGGTCTTGGGAGGGACCGGGGCCAGTGGTAAGGCGGATCACTGGCCTGCAGAGGGCGCTCTGGGTTGGAAATCAAGCTAATTCCCAAGGACGACCAGCAGAAGGCACCTCCGGGTGAGTCCAAATGCTCACAGTCCTGATTTGAGCAGGGGGTTGCACCCTCAGGATATTCTGCCCCACAGGATCACATGGGGAACTCATGTTCAGCTTATTATCCATCTGAACCCCCAAATCATTTTCAGAATCATTGCTTCCCTGGGTAGAGTCCTCCTTCCTGTAAGTATGGCCTACATTTTGTTCCTATATATGTTTACATTTAGCCCTATTAAAACCCTTTTTGTTTGCTTGCACCCCCATTTACCAATGGATCCAAGTTCCTCTGTATCATTGACCTATACTCTTCATTACTTACCACTCCCTCAATTTATGTTTTTATCCACGTCATTGATAAAAATCTTAAATATGTAGGACCAAGAACCTCTGAATCTTTGAGGGTATACCCATAACAAGTTTTTGCATTTTTAGGAGGAAAGGATTCAATAAATGTGTCTTTATTTAAACCTGTTTGCAAGGACTACATTAGAGGTTAGAGAGATTCCAGCTACATCTAGGAATCATTAATTTCACTGTACTCCCTATGTTTGTATAACAATTTGTGAAATTCATTCACATACTGTTGGGAACTTTTCCCATTTCCATTGCTGTGTGATATACAAAATTGCACAGGATGAATGATTATGCAGAACATTCAGTTTATGAGAAGATGTACAATCATTTTAATGAGATACACAACCAAAAAATTTTTTTGTGTTCTTTCACTATTAACTGTATATTTTACCAGCATTTTTTTTAAAGAATTCACAATTTCAATGTGTGAAGTTAAGGTTTTCTATATTACACCTAACATTTTTCTCCAATATGTCTAAGGAAAATGCACATTTACACGTCTGAACAAGTGTATTAATTAGAACTGAGTTTGTATAATTGAAGTTACTTCCAAAAAAACAAATCAGTGTTGCATCACTTCTTTTACATTTTGAATCAGTAATTAGAGCCTCTGGCTCAGAATAATTTCTCAGTCACTTTCCTATTCAGTATTATTTAGGAGACAATCATATGTAATATACTTAAATTTCTTTAAGGCATTTGACTTGGTACCCCACAACATTTTGATTAAAAAATAGAATATACAATTAACATGGCCCACATTAAAAACTAAGTGATAAGGTCTCAAGATATAATTATAACAGGGAATCACTTCTGAGTAAGTGTGTTTTAGGAATAAAAATGACCTAATGTTGTATTTATAGATATTGATGAAACCTTAGGAAGAGTAAACTGGGTCTTTAATTAAAGGATTTAAAATAATTCAATTCAAAAAGATCCTCCATGAAATTCACTTCGGCTACCTTACATTGCAGTATTAAAGGATCGTCCTACAAGGGGGCTTCAAGAGAAGTACAGGTACAGAGAAGGGCTACTAGGATGATCCGAGAAATGGAAAACCTGTCTTATGAAAGCTTGGCTTGTTTAGGCCTAACTAAAAGAAGGTTGTTTAGGGAGCTTGGCTTGTTTAGCCTAACTAAAAGAAGGTTGAGGGGAGATATGATTGCTCTCTATAAATATATGAGAGGGATAAATACCAGAGAGGGAGAGGAATTATTTAAGCTCAGTACCAATGTGGACACAAGAACAAATGGATATAAACTGACCACCAGGAAGTTTAGACTTGAAATTAGATGGTTTCTAACCATCAGAGGAGTGAAGTTTTGGAATAGCCTTCCAAGGGAAGCAGTGGGGGCAAAAGATCTATCTGGCTTTAAGATTAAGTTTATGGAGGAGATAGTATGATGGGGTAACATGGTTTTGGTAATTAAATATTCATGGTAAATAAGCCCAATGGCCTGTGATGGGATATTAGATAGGGTGGGATCTGAGTTACCCAGGAAAGAATTTTCTGTAGTATCTGGCTGGTGAATCTTGCCCATATGCTCAGGGTTTAGCTGATCACCATATTTGGGGTCAGAAAGGAATTTTCCTCCACGGCAGATTGGAAGAGGCCCTGGAGGTGTTTCACCTTCCTCTGTAGCATGGGGCCTGGGTCACTTGCTGGAGGATTCTCTGCTCCTTGAAGCCTTTAAACCACGATTTGAGGACTTCAATAGCTCAGACATAGGTGAGAGGTTTTTCGCAGGAGTGGGTGGATGAAATTTTGTGGCCTACGCTGTGCAGGAGGTCAGACTAGATGATCATAATGGTCCCTTCTGACCTTAGTATCTATGAATCTAAGAGATCTTTCTGGCATGCCCAGTGTGTTTTTAAGATTTATCCAAATTTTAGAAAGTATTATGGTGTCTTAAATGTATACACTTTTTAAAAAAATTACTTTATTCTACCAAAGCTTTTAGCTAGCTTATCTTGTAGATTCTGAAATAGGCCTAGCCTAGAGCAGGGCTTGTGTGCTATTAATATTACCCTAGCACCCAGGAGCCCTAGTCATAGACCAGGATCCCCATTGTACTAGGAGCTGTACAAACACAACAAAAAGATGGTTCCTGCCTGAAAGAGCTTACAATCTAAGTATAAGACAAGAGAATGGATGGGTACAGACAGAGATGGGAGAGTACAAGAAACAATGAGATGGCTACAGAGGTCTACTATTAAAATACCATCTTTTAGACATAAAGATACTGGCCCTGTTATAAGCCAAGCAAAAGAAAACAGACATTTAATTTTTTTAACATGCAGCTAAAATGATTACAGGAGATGACTAAGAACAGAAATAGGAAACATCCATCCCACCACTAGTTTTCAGATCTATGTGGTTAATGCCAAAAACATGAGACCTTCCATTTGATTTTCAGATGTCATTATTCAGTAATCTCAAACACTTTTTCCCATTCCTTTACTGCCCAGTCACTCTCGACAGCTATTTCATAGATGCTGTGCAGCATAATATTGCCTTACTAAGGATGTTAAGCTCTTAGTTGACAGTAAAATTGATGATATACATTGTGGCAGTACCTTTCAGCCTATAGAACCGCAAAATGCTAGGCAATTTTATCAAGAAATTTGGAAATGATACAGAGAAATCATTTCAGCTGCCACAGAAATGCAGCCATCTTTCAGGTGAAACAAACATGCAACGCCTATTTAGCAATTATAGCAATTTTTAGTATGCAGCAATTACAAAATTTTAGAATGTGAATTAAAGCATTTGGCTCAGGATATGGAACTTAAACACTTCTACCCATTTAAAAAACACCATGAGATCTTTAATGACCGGAGCTGGAATAGAGAAAAAATTCTATTTAATATATCAGTCATATGAAGATCTTCAGATTTCCTTCTAGAAATTTCATATACATGAGTGGACTATTCCTACTATTTTGGGACTTTAAAACTATTTTTACCCACGGCCACATCCTCGGTTCCTATAGGTAACCAATGCATCTCTGTATTACTTTGTTTATTTTTGTACTGTGGCTGCATGCTGTATGCCATGTAAATAAAAAGCATGAAAAATAAATGAAACTACTCTATTTATAAATGTGTAGTACCCGAGCTCCACCTACAGGATGAAAACAAACTTACATAAAGAAATTATTTTAATCATTCACTATTCTAAAGAACCATTAGACCAGATGGGGATCTCTCTATAAAACCTCCAACTGATCCTCTCAAGCCTTTAACAACCAGAGGCCTGACATTTTTAAGGCCAACTTGATGGAATTCTAAAATTGAATTTTATTCCTGATGCACAAGTCTGACATTTTCTATTATCTAGAAGTATGCTTTTGATGTAACCAGCTGTTCTGAACTTAGGAGCTTAGATATGACAGTCTGAAAGACTCAGACTTTGGCATTTCCCTTTCATACACCAAATATATAGACAACTTGACAGAATCCCCTCATGCTTCAACACTAATGTTGAATTGGATGGTCTTCTAAGTCAGAAGATTCATATACCAAAGGTCTGACACATACTGAAGCAACCAAAATTTGCTTCACCATTCTGAGTATAACTGTATTTACAGGGAGTGGTGCCTTGGATGTTGGTGCCATGAATTTCAGAAAGTGTCTATTGTTTCCACATTGTTTTCTCTATTCCACTTTCTGACTTGTCAAATGGATTTTGTATTAAAAGAAACAAGAAGACAGTCCCAACTGACTAGATCTGCTGAAAAGGTTACCCTACTTAGAAGCCATTATTCTGAATAAATTAATTTAAAAGCTCAAAGACTCTGTTTGCATATTTACATTTCTGATGAGATGAATAACTGTGATAGAGACTAGATGTTCCTTGGCCCACTAAAATGCTACTAGAACCTCCCACTGAAGTCATGCACTGCTGATTCCACACCCTGTTTGCTGACAGACAACTCCGGCAGCACTGCCTACTCTAAACAACTGAAGCTTGGACTAGACTAGGTGGAGAAATCTCATGAGACTGTCATATCACTTATTTCCTATACATTCACATGAAGTCATTCTTCAAGACAGAATCATCAACCATGATAATGGGCTCACCATATCATCACACTGGGACCTAAGATTAATACAAGTGAATTTGGATTGAACAGTGGCATGCATTTAATTTCCATGTCCGAGAATGTCAGATTCCTATCAGCTGGAAAATAACAGATTCCAGAATTTAATGCTACTGGTACAGTAAACAAGACAGTAACGACAACTGTACACACATACCCATGGCCACTAATGCTTAAAACTGATAGAATCACGTGCAGTAGTAAAGCACCTCTCCAGGGCCAAACACAGGACACAAAGATTCTTCCCAGTATCCTTATATCTATTCCAAAGACCTTCTTTGTTTGCCATCCCTATACCTGAAGAGATGCTGTTTCCGAAAAATGAAGAGACACTCCCTTTGATGTTTCCAGTTCTGGGATGGCTATTTAATGTGGAACAGATAATAAGGCTGGAGAGCTTAATGAATTGATACACCTAGCTGATTCATTGACAAATTTTCCTGAAAGAAAGAGAATTCAGCACTTCTGCTTTAAAAGCAACCTTCAGTAAGTTCTGAGTGTAAATCTTCAGACCTTGTTTATATGTCCTATAAGCCATGCATTTAAAAAGAAAAAGAGAGAAGGGCACGCTTTTAGTGAAGTAAGAAAATTTACACCAGTGTCACTGGGTAGTCTTTTGATGCAGGACAATTTTAGAGAAAATGTGCAGCAAATTAACATAAAATGAATATGTCAAATCTATAGTTTAAATGAACTTTTGAGAGTTAAACCATGATATCTTCATAGGTTTTGTGGGTTTTTTCCCCAACTAATGGGAGGCTGACTTTCTCTGATGTGGATATTAAAAAAAAAAAATACTAAATTGGGTTGTTCTAATTCAAAAAGAATGCAAATTTTTTATTTGGTTAAGTAAATCAATTACACATTGACGGTCACTGAACAAAAAAACCAATGAATAATTGTAATTCTGCCATGTGTCTTAAAAAAATTGTTTTTGCTATTTCATGGAACATAACCTACTATGAAAAACATTTCATAAATATTTAAGAAAAAATAGGAAAAAACATTTTGAACTGTTTTGTCAATTTAGAATGTTTTAAATTCATTTTAATTTAATGTCCAAATGTATAATAAATCTTTGTATTTCTTGTTTTCCCTACCCTCTCCCAGGCTGCCACTGCCAGCTATACAACTTCCAGCTTCTATGAGGAAAAAAAAGTCCTAGTGGCCCAAGAAATTCCATTAAAAGTGACATGTGTCTATTGCGGGAAGGAATGACTTTTGAACTGCTTCTTTCTTGCTCTGGTAGTTCCCTTCTTCCTAAGGTGTTACCTTACTCTGTGGACGGCCAACATCACTTTCAAATATAAGTTACTTAAATAGCTATATTGAAAGCTCACTTCACCCACTGATGTAGCTAGTTCTACAAAAAATACTTTTAAAGTGGCTTCACAACCTTTGGAGCAATTGAGACAGGATGAGGATGAGAGTTAAAGGAGAACACCTTGTTCATCAAAGCTCCACAAGAACCATTGTTAAGAGTGGAAGCTGAACTGAAGGAGGAAAACCAACTATTGTCTACACTCATCAACAATTTTCTGGTAGCAGGGCTGGGTAAGTTTTTACTTTAATTTCAAAACCTACATTAAGAGCACATAACAGTGAAATTTGAAGGAATTTAAAATTAAACTAAAAGATACTTTTTGGACAATTTTAATTTGTAGTCAACTTAATATACAAATAAGATAGTCCCGTGATAGCTGATTAGTACTTGTGGAGAGAAAATTATTTGGTCAAGAACCTCTGGTGTACACATTTATTGACATATTTTGAAACAATTCCTAATAAGTTTGATATTATCCACCCATAATATCATCTCCTTGTACATCATCTCAGGCACAGATGCTTAAACACACATACATGCACATGTATAACTTGTTCTGATAAACAACAACTGAGGGCTTTTCTTAACTACTGGGGTAAGTTGACCTAAGTTACGCTACTCCAGCTATGTGAATAGCTTAGGTCAACTTACCCCAGTGTCTTCACTGCGCTGCGTCGACGGGAGATGCTCTCCTCCGGTCGACTTATCGTACTCTTCTCGGGGAGCTGGAGTACTGGAGTCAACTGGAGAGTGCTCTGCCATCGATTTAGCGGGTCTTCTCTAGACCTGCTAAATCGACACCTGCTGCATCGATTGCAGCAGGTTGATCTCCCGGGTAGTGAAGACAAGCCCTAAGGCTAAGATTTAGTCACAGGTGTTTTTAGTAAAAGTCATGTACAATAAACAAAAATTCAGGGACTCTGACTTGTCCATGACTTCTATTATAAATACCCCTAACTAAATCTTAGCTGTTTTTAGGGCACTACCGCTCTGGGGAGCTCCCAGGGGCTGCTGCTCTCAGAAATTCTGGATGCCTCTGCTCTGTGGGGTCCCAGGGTCCAACAGCTAGCCTCTGCTCCGGCAGCAGGGGCTAACTGTTTCTGGTCACCCCTGGGGCCGCTGCTCCAGCCACCTCTAGGGCAGCCCTCAGGACCGCTGCTGCTCCGGTG